>NC_045434.1:112962053-113008115 GCF_002776525.5 Piliocolobus tephrosceles | reverse complement strand
ATTTACAGTATTTATAGGGTTTTCTTTTTCCTTTCTTTTCTATAAATTTTTCTAATCTTTTTTCTTTTTTTTTTTTTTAGTGGTTTGTATTTATATACTTTGTTTCTTGTTAGTAGTTAGGCTTGAAATTTTACTATACAAGTTTAATTTAAAGGCTGAAGTTAAACAAAATCTTTATACCCTCTTCAAACAATAGAGTTTAGGACACTTTTAGCTCCAGTTACCCCTCTCCTAATTTATATGCTGTTTTATTCTCTTTTTAAACTGAACAAATAGGTATTGTAATTGTTATTTTATAGAGAAAATTTGATTGATGTTTTTATATTTAGCATCTTATTTACTCACGATTCTTCCTTGCATCCCACACTACTCATCCAGGATAATTTTTCTTCATGAACTGCATCCTTTGGAAATTCTTTTAGTGGAAATATATTGGTACTTAACTCTTAGTTGTTGAGCATCTGAAAGCATATATATTTCACTTTTGTTCTGGAAAGAGAGTTTTGCTAGATACACAGTTTTAGTTTGACAATTATTTTTACTCAGAACTTTGAGATATTATTCTACTGATTTTAGATTGCACTATTAGATGGAAGATTGGGCTAGTCTTTATATTGATCCTTGGTCGGGGATTTGTCTCTTCTCTCTGTGTTCTCTTATGATCTTCTTTTTGTCTTTTGGGTTCTGTAGCTTTTTATCTAGTGAATAGGCCTGTCTTGCTTTCTTTTTATTAATTTTACTTCCTCAGTGTTAATGTTGTACTTCTTGAAACTATGTGTTTATGTCTTATGACAGTTTGAAAAAATTCTCAATCTTTATATTTCAAATACAGTTTCCTCTTCATTTTCTTTGTCTTTTTTTCATCTTTTCTACTTTCTTCTTTTTCTGTGCAGCATTCTGGGTAAGTCCTTCAAATATATCTTCAATTCCCCTCTTCATCTATCTCTTTTCTTCACTTAACTGTTCTACTGAGTTTATTAACAATTTTTTATAGAAGTTTTTGTCATTTGGTTCTTTTTCAGATATGTTTGATAATTTCTTATAGTTTATAATTTCTTGATTGTTTTATGATTCTATCTTTTATGTCTTAACATGAAATATATCCTGTTAATCTGTATCTTATATCTGACAGAATATTTTGGCTGTTGCTGTGGACAAAATCTAATTACATACTCTTATAAGAGGTATATTTTTAAGTAAATGGAAGTGTTAGAAGAAAAGGATGGAGAAAGCAAAACATTACAAAAATAAAAAGGGGCATTTTGTAATGATTAGGGATTTTATTTACCCAGAAGATAGAATTCTAAATTTGTATAGGTTTAATAATATAGCCCAAATTTATAAATCAAGAATTAATAAACGTACAAGGAAGAATAGATAAGTAGTCAATGAGTATAGTAAGAGAGTTTAACTCAGATTTCTCAGCATTTAATAGAACAAGCGGATGGAAAATGCCATTAAAGATTAAATATAGCAATACCATCACCAACCGTTACCTAGAAAACATTCATAGAATATTGCACTCGAAAACTGAAGAATATGTTTCTCTTAAAGCACACGTAGGACATTGATAAGAATTGCCCATACATTGGGTCATAAAGGAAATGTGAAATATTTTAATAAAGAACTGGAATCATACAGAATATGTTCTCTATTCATAAGTAATTAAACAAGAAATAAGCTTTCTTAAAATAAAAAATAGGATTTTTTAAAAAAAGAAGTAACAGATAGGACAAGTTTGATAGAAACTTGGGAGTTTTGTCAATCTATGGATTTTTTTCATTGATATGACAAATGGTGTTTTATAAGCCATTACTCACAAAATTATATGTGGCTATACTGTTTTTGGAAAATTTGAAATACACTGCTGAATCGTACTCTAATTAATTATGAACTACTGATAGCAATGATTTATTCAAAATTTATTTATAGAACTTCTATAAACATCAGTCATAGCTGTAGCTACAAAAGATGCAGTTGTGAACAAGCCAAAGTCCCCACTTGAGGGTTTCAGGCTAGTAGATAATTCCAGATGATTATAATGTAGTGTCATAAGGCAAAGGAGATTGAAGCGGTACACATTGCCCACAGGTGAATTTTGTAGGGAATGTTTAGTTTACCTGAAAATGTCTTTATATAACCTTCATTTTTGAAAATTATTTTTATTGCAGTTGCATTCTAGGTTGACAGTTTTTTTTTTTTTTTTCCAGCACTTTGAAGTTATCACTAAAGATGTCTACTATTGGCCAGGCGCAGTGGCTCACGCCTGTAATCCCAGCACTTTGGGAGGCCGAGGCAGGTGGATCACCTGAGGTCAGGAGTTCGAAACCAGCCTGGCCAACATGGTGAAACCCTGTCTCTACTAAAAACACAAAAATTAGCTGGGTGTGGTGGGAGGTGCCTGTAATCTCAGCTACTCAGGAGGCTGAGGCAGGATAATTACTTGAACCTGTGAGGCGGAGGTTACAGTGAGCCTAGATCATGCCACTGCACTCCAGCTTGTGCTTGGCGACAAGAGCCAAACTCTGTCTCAAAAATCAAACAACAACAACAACAAAAAAAAGATGTCTGCTATCAAGAGCTGACTCTGATGTCAGTGGTTGCTTTTTTTAGTTCCCCCTGTATGTAATGTTTCTTGCCCTCACTTCCAACTTTGCTTTCTTTTTTGAACTCCAGTGTTGCTCAGCTACTGAATTTCTACAAACTCACAGTCCTTCAGTAGCTATTTTTGTCAGGCCAATGGAGTCAAGTGTAGCTTAGTATTTGGCCAAAGATTCAAGGTTACCCGTATAGTTTCTGGAACACCGTTGAAAATTTGACCTGAAAATTCCTGCTCTCTCAGCAGCCCTGAGCTCCAATCTTTGTTTATTCTACCCACCTGTTCTTTATTTAGGCTCCTACTTGTCTATGCTACTATTTGAAGTGTCCCCAGCCAAAAACGAGAATCAATGGAGAGCTCAACTTCTCGGTTTCCTTCTGTCAAGTATCACAACCCTGTCCTCTTTGTAGACCAATGCCTGAAAACAGTTGTTTCATATATTGTGTCCAGTTTCAGATTGGTTTACAGTGGCAATCTAAGTTCTATAGCCACTATTTTATCTTGGCTAGAACTGGAAATTGTACTAATCTTTTTGTTGGCAGAATGGAATTTGTTTTTCAGAACTTGTATTTACAGTAATGCTACCTAAAAAGCATTTCACTAATTCCACCTTTTAGTCAGACAATGAAACAACTTAAAAAAATGGAGATGCTTAAAAATTGAGTAAATCCTAAATTTTCCATGGTAAAAAGTGAGTTTTTAAATTAATAAAAGATTGTTTTAAAGTTGATTTAAAAGCTATAAATAGGGAGAAAAGGATCAGAAGTAAAAATAATACTTGAAGAGCCAAAAGATGTAAAATTACCCTTAAATCAGTTTTATTCACTTTTCATCCATTTATTCATTGATTCAACAGATACTTATGGAAGACTAAGTATTGAAGATACACAGATGACTTGGTCTTTCCCTTCAAAATATCATAGGAAAATATGGGAGAAATACATACAAGTAAATAATTAAAAAGCAATGTGTAATAAAATCCACTAGAGGGGCATTCTACCAATTACCTGATCAGCACTCCTTGAAGCTATCAAGGCTATCAAAAACAAGGAAAGAGAAACTATCATAGCCAAGAGAGCCTAAGGAGACGTGATGACTAAATAGAATGTGCCATTTCAGCTGGGATCCTGAAACAAAGAGAGAACATTAGTTAAAAACTAAGAGACTCTGAATAAAGCATGGACTTTAGTGAATAATAATGTAGCAATTAATAATATTGGTTCATTAATTATAACAAATGTACCATAATAATGTGAAATGTTACCAATAGGGGAAACTGAGTGTGGGGATATATGGGACTCTCTGTATTATCATCTCAATTTTTCTGAAAATCTAAAATTGCTTAAAAAATAAAATCCATTTAAATAACAATATGAAAATACAGTAATTTGATGAAGTCCAAAGGAGTGGTTCCAACAATAAATATTTAAGAAGTATTTATTTTTATAGTGGTGCTAACTTTGATATAAATGTTGCAAGCACTATTTTCTTTTTTTAAAAATTTCAGCATGGATACTGATGGGTCAATGACAGTAGACTGGGATGAATGGAAGTACTACTTTTTACTGCATCCTGCAAAAAATGTCACTGAAATTATTCATTTTTGGAAGCGTTCTACTGTAAGATTACTTTGTATTTTACTTTGTTTTTATTTTGTTCTCAATGTCATAGCTGCTATGATCATATAATCCCTACAATCCTTGCAGCCTCAGGGGCTAAACTTACAATATTTCCCCCCAATAATGTTCTGCTAATTTAACGAGGGGTATTAGTATTACGTGTATAAACATAGCAACCAGTTTCTTTGTTTGCCAAAATCTAGAACTTAACATCATAATCTACCTGTTGAAAGTGCCTACTTTGTGTTAAGAATTAATTTCCCTGATGGCGAGTGATGATGAGCATTTTTTCATGTGTCTGTTGGCTGTATGAATGTCTTCTTTTGAGAAATGTCTGTTCATATCCTTTCCCCACTTTTTGATGGGGTTGTTTGTTTTTTTCTTGTATATTTGTTTGAGATTCTGGAAATTAGCCCTTTGTCAGATGAGTAGATTGCAAAAATTTTCTCCCATTCTGTAGGTTGCCTGTTCACTCTGATGGTAGTTTCTTTTGCTGTGCAGAAGCTCTTTAGTTTAATTAGAGATACCATCTCACACCAGTTAGAACGGCAATCATTAAAAAATCAGGAAACAACAGGTGTTGGAGAGGATGTGGAGAAATAGGAACACTTTTACACTGTTGGTGGGAATGTAAACTAGTTCAACCATTATGGAAAACAGTATGGCAATTCCTCAAGGATCTAGAACTAGATGTACCATATGACCCAGCCATCCCACTACTGGTATATACCCAAAGGATTATAAATTATTCTACTACAAAGACACATGCACACGTATGTTTATTGCGGCACTATTCACAATAGCAAAGACTTGGAATCAACCCAAATGTCCATCAGTGACAGACTGGATTAAGAAAATGTGGCACATATACACCATGGAATACTATGCAGCCATAAAAAAGGATGAGTTTGCGTCCTTTGTAGGGACATGGATGCAGCTGGAAACCATCATTCTTAGCAAACTATCACAAGAAGAGAAAACCAAACACCGCATGTTCTCACTCATAGGTGGGAACTGAACAATGAGTTCACTTGGACTCAGGAAGGGGAACATCACACACTGGGGCCTATGATGGGGAGGGGGGAGAGGGGAGGGATTGCATTGGGGAGTTATACCTGATATAAATGATGAATTGATGGGTGCTGACGAGTTGATGGGTGCAGCACACCAACATGGCACAGATATACATATGTAACAAACCTGCCCGTTATGCATATGTACCCTAGAACTTGAAGTATAAAAAAAAAAAAAAAAGAATTAATTTCCATGGCATAGTATTTAGATCGTCCTAGAAAAGTAAAAAATAATATATTTTTCTTTTTTCACAGATATGCTGTATCTGATTGGGTCTTCTGTCATAGAAAACGTAAAGTCAAATATTAGGATTTGAAAATTTTAGAACCAGAAGGGGTCAAATATTTAATAATCTACCTGCTCATGTTATATAAGCACTTGACTTGGAGTTGTAACAAGGAGATCTTGTAATTGAAGACTTTGTCTCGTTTTGCAGATCTCAGGTGTGGGGGTTAAGTTAATTATTTTTTCATGGCTTACTATTCTCATTCACCCTCCTGAGTTTTTGCTTCTTCTCCATAGAGAACATAGGGGAAGCAAAGAGTACAGGCTCTGGACTGCCTGGGCTTGAATTCCACATCTGCCACCCACTTGTTATATCAACCTCTCTGTGCATCATTTTCCTCAGTTAGATAGAGATAAAAATGATAAACGTTTTGAGAATTAAATTAGTACATTAGTTAGTATATTTAAAACAGGGCTGAGCACGTAAGTGTTCAATACATGTTAGTTGTTGTGATAGGCACTTATTCTATCTAATATGTTTCATTTGTGTTCTTGGATATTTATATATTTACATATTCTTAGGATGCATGTAGTATTGTTTCACACATGTGTTTTTGATTTGTATAGCTAGTGTTGTGTTAGAGGCCACATCTGATTTCTTACTTTATGATTTGTCCTTGACGTTATATGCTCATCTAATTTATTGCTTCTAACATACTCATAGCATGAACTTATTTCTTCTTTCTTGTCTATTCCCCAAGAAATGGACATCTATTTTTTCTCCAACTTCACCCATAAAAAATGCTTTCCTTTTATGTACTTTAGAGAATTTCACACAGTTTTGTAAGTCATAGGGAATACATTTTACAACTGCTAAGGTATCCAGTTTCAATTTTGTTTTAATTTCATGAAATATTGCCATATTTTTTTTCCAGAATGGCTAACTGTAACAATTCACACTCCTGCCAGAATGTATGAAGGTTCCCATTTCTTTATGTGTTGTTTATTACTTGGTATTATTCAGTTTTATAGTATTTGCTGTTCTGTTGGGCATAAAGTTGAATTTCATTTTTTTAACATGCATCTCCTTGATTCCTGGTACATCTGAACATCTCTTCACAGGAAAATGATATTCACATGTTCTTTTCTATGAATTGTCTGTTTATATGCTTTATCTAGTTTTTTATGGATTTTCTATCATGTCCATAATGTTTCATAAGAGTTACATATTTATCCTAGATAGTAATCTTTGGTGTACTCAGACTTGCACATATTTTTTCTAGTATGCCATTTGTCTGTTGTTTCTTTGTTTTGTCCATGATATTCCTGGTTGAACAGAAATCTTTGATTTTTGATCGGTAAATCCACAAAATATGTAATGGTTTACAATTTTGGCATCTTATTTAAGAAGTACTTTCATACCTCTTGGTCACAAAGATGTTCTATATCTTCTGTTAATTCTACGGTTTCTGCTTTTACATTTAGGCCTTTAATGCATCTGTTAGTTCACATTTCTATACGATTAAAAGCAGGGCTCTGATTTTATTGTTTTTATATGTAGAGGGAATTTTCTCTCACATCAAGCTTCCATAAATACTTGAATATTTTCTTGAACTCTCTTTTCTGTTCCATTGTTTTGTTTTTTATGCCAGTATTGAACTGTCTTTATGACTATGGTTGTGTAGTATAATACTGACCTGGTAAATACTTCCTCTTTGTCTTCCTTCCCTCATTGATTTTTCTTATCTTAAAATAATTATTCATTTTATTTATTTTTTCATCTATTTATTTATTTATTTATTATACTTAAATTTCTGGGATATATGTGCAGAATGTGCAGGTTTGTTACATAGGTATACATGTGCCATGGTGGTTTGCTGCACCCATCAACCCATTACCTGGGTTTTAAGCCCTGCATGCATTAGGTATTGGCCCTAATGCTCTCCCTCCCTTTACCCCTCACCCCCTGACAGGCCCTGGTGTGTGATGTTTCCCTCCCTGTGTCCATGTGTTCTCATTGTTCAACTTCCACTTATGAGTGAGAACATGTGGTGATTGGTTTTCTGTTCCTGTGTTAGTTTGCTGAGAATGATGGGTTCCAGCTTCATCTATGTTCCTGCAAAGGACATGAACTCATTACTTTTTATGGCTGCATAGTATTCCATGGTGTGTATGTGCCACATTTACTTTATCCAGTGTATAATTGATGGGCATTTGGGTTGGTTCCAAGTCTTTGCTATTGTGAATAGTGCTGCAATAAACATATGTGTGCGTGGATATATACCCAGTAATGAGATTGATGTGTCAAATGGTATTTCTGGTTCTAGATCCTTGAGGAATCTCCACACTGTCTTCTGCAATGGTTGAACTAATTTACACTCCCACCAACAGTGTAAAAGTGTTCCTGTTTCTCCACATCCTCTCCAGCATGTTGTTTTTTAACTTTTTAATGATCGCCATTCTAACTGGCGTGAGATGCTATCTCATTGTTGTTTTGATTTGCATTTCTCTAATGATCAGTGAGGATGAACTTGTTTTCATATAGGCTTGGGGTTTCCACCTTCTGAAGCCACAGCCTGAGCTGTATAATGGCCCATTTCAATCATAGCTGGAGAAGCTGGGACACAGGGTACCAGGTCTCTAGGCTGCACACAGCATGGGGACCCCGGGTCTGGCCCAGGAAGCCACTTTTTCCTTCTGGGCCTCCAGGCCTGTGATGGGAGGGGCTGCCATGAATGTCTCTGCCATGGCCTGCAGACATTTTTCCCATGGTCTTAGGGATTAACATTAGGCTCCTTGCTACTTATGCAAATTTCTGCACCTGGCTTGAATTTCTCCCCAGAAAATGGGTTTTCGTTTCTGTCACATAGTCAGGCTGCAAATTTTTGAAACGTTTATGTGCTGCTTCCCTTATAAAACTGAATGCCTTTAGTAGCACCCAAGTCACCTCTTGAATGCTTTGCTGCTTAGAAATTTCTTCCACCAGATACCCTAAATCATCTTGCTCAAGTTCCAAGTTCCAGAAATCTCTAGAGCAGGGCCAAAATGCCTCCAGTCTCTTTGCTAATACATAACAAGAGTCATCTTTACTCCAGTTCTCAACAAGTTCTTCATCTCCATCTGAGATCACCTCAGCCTGGACTTTATTGTCCATATCACTGTCAGCATTTTGGGCAAAGCCGTTCAGCAAGTCTATAGGAAGTTCCCAGCTTTCCCACATTTTCTTGTCTTCTTCTGAGCCCTCCAAACTGTTCCAATCTCTGCCTGTTACCCAGTTCCAAAGTTGCTTCCACATTTTTGGGTATCTTCAGCAATGCCCCACTCTACTGCTACCAATTTACTGTATTAGTGCTTTTTCACACTGCTGATAAAGACATACCCGAGACTGGGAAGAAAAAGAGGTTTAATGGATTTACAGTTCCGCATGGCTGGAGAGGCCTCAGAATCATGGTGGGAGGTGAAAGGCACTTCTTAAATGGCAGTGGCAAAAGAAAATGAGGAAGAAGCAAAAGTGGAAACCCCTGATAAACCCATCAGATCTTGTGAAACTTATTCAATATCACAAGAATAGCATGGGAAAGACTAGCCCCCATGATTCAACTACCTCCCATTGGGTGCCTCCCAGAACACATGGGAATTCCGGGAGATACAATTCAAGTTGACATTTGGGTAGGGACACTGCCAAACCATATCACTGATATTGAACATTTTTTCATATGCTTGTTGGCTGCATGTATGTCTTCTGAAAAGTGCCTGTTCATGTCCTTTGTCCACTTTTTAATGAGGTTAAAAGGTTTTTTTCTTGTAAATTTGTTTAAGTTTCTCATAGATGCTGGATATTAGACCTTTGTCAGATGTATAGTTTGCAAATACTTTTCCCATTCTGTAGGTTGTCTGTTTATTCTGTTGATAGTTTCTTTTGCTGTGCCGAAGCTCTTTAGTTTAATTAGATCCCATTTGTCAATGTTTGCTTTTGTTGCAATTGCTTTTGGTGTATTTGTCATGAAATCTTTGCCCGTTCCTATGTCCAGAATGGTATTTCTTAGGTTATCTTCGAGGATTTTTATAGTTTTATGTTTTACATTTAAAATCTTTAATTCATCTCAGGTTGATTTTTGTATATGGTATAAAGAAGGGATGCAGTTTCAATCTTCTGCATATGGCTAGTCAGTTATCTCAGAACCATTTATTGAATAGGGAGTCCTTTCCTCATTGCTTGTTTTTGTCAACTTTTTCAAAGATCAGGATGGTTGTAGGTGTGTATCCTTATTTCTGGGCTCTCTATTCTGTTACCTTGGTCTATATGTCTGTTTATGTACCAGTGCCTTGCTGTTTGATTACTAGAGCCCAGTAGTATAGTTTGAAGTTGGGTAACGTGATGCCTCCATCTTTGTTCTTTTTGCTTAGGATTGTCTTGACTATGTAGGCTCTTTTTTGGTTCCATATGAATTTTAAAACGGTTTTTCTCTAGTTCTGTGAAGAATGTCATTGGTAGTTTGATATTAAGAGCTTTGAATCTATAAATTCTTTTGGTCAGTATAGCCATTTTAACAAGATTGATTCTTCCTATCCATGACCATGAATGTTTTTCTATTGTTTGTGTTGTCTCATTTCTTTGAGCAGTGTTTTGTAATTCTAATTGTAGAGATCTTTCACCTCCCTGGTTAGCTATATTCCTAGGTATTTTGTTCTTTTTGTGGCAATTGAGAACGTTATTGTATTATTGATTCCACTCTTGCATTGGATGCTGTTGGTTTATAGGAATGCTAGTGATTTTTGTACATTTATTCTATATCCTAAGACTGTGCCAAAGTTGTTTATTGGCTCAGGGAGCTTTTAGGCTGAGACTTTTGGGTTTTCTATATATAGAATCATGTCATCTGCAAACAGGAATAGTTTGACTTCCCCTCTTCCTATTTGGAAGTCCTTGATTTCTTTCTCTTGTCTCATTGCTCTGGCTAGGATTTCCAATACGATGTTGAATAGGAGTGGTGAGAGAGGGTATCTTTGTCTTGTGTCAGTTTTAAAGGGGTATGGTTCCAGATTTTGCCCAAACAGTATGATGTTGGCTGTAGGTTTGTTGTAGGTGGCTCTTATAATTTTAGCAGAAATAGTACCAGCTTTTCTTTGTATAAGTGCGATAATTTGTATTTTAAAGTATGTTTCTTATATGCCTAGTTTATTGAGAGTTTTTAATATGAAACGATGTTGGATTTTGTCAAATGCCTTTGCTGTATCTATTGAGATAATCATGTGGTTTTTGTGTTTAGTTCTGTTTATATGATGAATCATATTTATTGATTTGCATATATTGAACCAACCTTGCATCCCCAGGATAAACTTGATAACTTGATCATGGTGGATTAACTTTTTGATGTGCTGTTGGATTCAATTTGCAAATATATATATAGTTTTAGAGAGAGAATCTCACTCTGTCACCCAGGCTGGAGTGCAGTGGTGTGATCTTGGCTTACTGCAGCCTCGTCCTCCTGGGCTCAAGCAATTTTCCTACCTCAGCCTCCTCAGTACCTTGAAACACAGGTGTGTGTCACTGTACCTGGCTATTTTTTTTTTTTTTTTTGGTGGGGGTGGTCAGTGGGTAGAGATGCGATTTTACCATGTTGTCCAGGTTGGTTTCAAATCCTTGAGCTCAAGTGATCTGCTTACATTGGCCTCCCCAGATGCTGGAATTACAGGCATGAACCACTGTGCCTGGCCATTTGCAAGTATTTTGTTAAGGATTTTTGCATCAATTTTCATCAAGGATATTGGCCTGATGTTTTCTTTTATATTGTGTCTCTGCCAGGTTTTAGTATTGGGAAGATGCTGGCTTCCTAGAATGAGTTCAGGAGGAATCCCTCTTTCTCAATTTTTTGGAAAAGTTTCAGTAAGAATGGTACCAGCTCTTCTTTGTACATCTGGTAGAATTTGACTGTGAATCCTTCTGGTCCTAGGCTTTTTTGGGGGGTTGGGGGTTAGTAAGCTATTTATTACTGCTTTGGTTTCAGTTTCAGAGCTTGTTATTGGCCTGTTCAGGGAATCCATTTCTTCCTGGTTCAGTCCTGAGTATGTGTCTCCGTCCTGGAATTTATCCATCTCTTCTAGGTTTTCTAGTTTGTGTGCATAGAAGTGTTTGTAGTAGTATATCATGGTTGTTTGTATTTCTGTGGAGTCAGTGGTAACATCCCCTTGGTAATTTCTAATTGTGTTTATTTGGATCTTCTCTCTTCTGCTTTATTAGACTGACTAGTGGCCTATTTATCTTATTAATTTTTTCAAAAAACCAACCCCTGAATTTGTCGATCTTTTATATGGCTTTTTGTGTCTCAGTCTCCTTGAGTTCAGCTCTGATTTTGATTGTTTCTTGTCTTCTGCTAACTTTGGGGTTGGTTTGCTCTTGCTTCTCTTATTGCTTCTAGTTGTGATGTTAAGTGGTTAATTTGAGATCCAGCCTTTGTAACTTTTTGTTGTGGGCATTTAATGCTATAAATTTCCCTCTTTTTTATTGTACTTTATGTTCTAGGGTACATGTGCACAACATGCGGGTTTGTTACATATGTATACATGTGCCATGTTGGTGTGCTGCACCCATTAACGTGTCATTTACATTAGGTATATCTCCTAATGCTATCCCTCCCCCGTCCCCCCACCCCACAACAGGTCCCAGTGTGTGATGTTCCCCTTCCTGTGTCCAAGTGTTCTCATTGTTCAGTTCCCACCTATGTGTGTGAATATGCGGTGTTTGGTTTTCTGTTCTTGCGATAGTTTGCTGAGAATGCTGGTTTCCAGCTGCATCCATGTCCCCACAAAGGACATGAACTCATCCTTTTTATGGCTGCATAGTATTCCATGGTGTACATGTGCCACATTTTCTTAATCCAGTCTGTCATTGATGGACATTTGGGTTGGTTCCAAGTCTTTGCTGTTGTGAATAGTGCTACAATAAACATACGTGTGCATGTGTCTTTATAGCAGCATGATTTATAATCCTTTGGGTATATAACCAGTAATGGTATGGCTGGGTCAAATGGTATTTCTAGTTCTAGATTCTTGAGGAATCGCCACACTGTCTTCCACAATGGTTGAACTAGTTTACAGTCCCACCAACAGTGTAAAAGTGTTCCTATTTCTCCACATCCTCTCCAGCACCTGTTGTTTCCTGACTTTTTAATGATCTCCGTTCTAACTGGTGTGAGATGGTATCTCACTGTGGTTTTGATTTGCATTTCTCTGATGGCTAGTGATGATGAGAATTTTTTCATGTGTCTGTTGGCTGCATAAATGTCTTCTTTTGAGAAGTGTCTGTTCATATCCTTTGCCCACTTTTTGATGGGGTTGTTTGTTTTTTCTTGTAAATTTGTTTGAGTTCTTTGTAGATTCTGGATATTAGCCCTTTGTCAGGTGAGTAGATTGCAAAAATTTTCTCCCGTTCTGTAGGTTGCCTGTTCACTCTGATGGTAGTTTCTTTTGCTGTGCAGAAGCTCTTTAGTTTCATTAGATCCCATTTGTCAATTTTGGCTTCTGTTGCCATTGCTTTTGGTGTTTTAGACATGAAGTCCTTGCCCATGCCTATGTCCTGAATGGTATTGCCTAGGTTTTCTTCTAGGGTTTTTATGGTTTTAGGTCTTAACATTTAAGTCTCTAATCCATCTTGAATTAATTTTCGTATAAGGAGTAAGGAAAGGATCCAGTTTCAGCTTTCTACTTATGGCTAGCCAATTTTCCCAGCACCATTTATTAAGTAGGGAATCCTTTCCCCATTTCTTGTATACCACTGTTATTAACACTTCTTCTCTGGCTAGGCCTGGTTTAAATGCTCCCTCTGGAGGGGAATAGTTGATCACACCTGTAATCCCAGCACTTTGGGAGGCTCAAGATGCTTGAGCCCAGGAGTTTGAGACCAGTCTGGGCAACATGGTGAAACCCCATCTCTACTAAAATACAAAAATTAGCCAGACATGGTGGCGCATGCCTGTGGTCCTAGCTACTTGGGAGGCTGAAGTGGGAGGCTCACCTGAGCCCAGGGAGGTTGAAGCTGCAGTGGGCTGTGATCACACCACTGCACTCCAGCCTGGGCAACAGAGTGAGACTCTGTCTCAAAAACACATGTATGCGCGCACGGGTGCGCACACACACGCGCGCGCGCACACACACACACACATCTTATTCCCTCCATGAGTGGATGTCCGCTGAGTTCAGTCTGCTTTTCCTTTCTGCTTTAACAGGACAGCACTGGGTTTAATGCCTCACAATTGCTGTGCTCCCCCTCCCCCAGTGCCCAGAGACACTCTCCGTATCTTGCCATCACTGTTGGGGGGCTGTAGGAGGGATTTTGCCAGTGATTTTAGGCTGTGTTTTCTATCTCTTCAGTGCCTCTTTCAGTGATACCAAGCTAAAATCAGGTACTATGAGGGCTCATCTGATTTTTGGTTCTTACGAAGGTGTTTTATCTGGGTAGATGGTTGTCAAATTGGTGTCCTTGCAGGCGGATGATGGGTAGAGTCTTCTGCCTTCTTGCTCTGCCTCGAGCCTCTATAATGTCTTCTGAAGACACCTTTATTTGCTACTGTTTTTATTGTACCTATTTTCTCTGTATTATAATTGTTTTTTTTTTTCCTTTCCTGTCTCTTTTATTACTCTGTTAATTCCTAGAGGGCAGAAACTAACTTCTGCACTAAACCAGATTGCCTCAACATTGAGAAAAAATCGATCATCTTGGCAAAAGCAAGTATGATCATTGAAAAGAAACTAAAATGCAAACGTGGTAGGAGTGTAGACTTTTAAAAAGGAAACTGACATTTGAAGAAAGAGTCAATGCAAATGATAAAGAAATTTAATCAAATCATATAAGATGCTACTCTTGAATTTTGACTTAGGTTTAAGTGATTAAAGGAGTTTGAGAGAATTTGAAATAAAAGAGGGAATATTTATTATTTACTCCTTGCCTAGTATGTGGCAGACACTGTGGTGAGTGGCTTGGATGTGGTCCCTGTACTCACGGTTTACATTTTTCATAGAACAGATTAACTAAATAGTTTGAGAATTTAAAATTAATAATTGCTCTAATTTAATTGATTTTACATTAAATCTATATGTCAATGCCTTATTAAAAATCATTTGATATAGTACACGTGCTAAGAAAATTGTTGATCTTAGTAACAGGAAGTGGCATAAAAAAATCTTTGGATTTTTGGTCTTTGTAAAAAGTTATCCTTGGTCCTTGTAGAAAGCTATCCTTATAATTTATCAAGTGTTTACACTTTTCTTTATTGTCTAATTATTCTTCCTATTTATCAGTTAATTGACATAGGAGAGAGTATAGCTATTCCAGATGAATTTACCGAACAAGAAAAGCAGTCTGGAGATTGGTGGAAGCGTTTGGTGTCAGCAGGAATAGCTAGCGCGGTTGCACGGACATTCACAGCACCTTTAGACCGCTTGAAAGTCATGATGCAGGTTTTTTGCTCACCTTACCTACCCTTTAAGAATTAAAGTAACTTGAAAAGTCGTTGGCAGCTTCAAAAAAGGTTTTAAAAGTATTTTGGCACATACTACTTCTCATTAAAATTTTACATTTTCCTGAAAATGTAAATGCTAATTTTCAATATTAAAAGATTTCTTAATTTTCTTAAACTACTGTGTATTCAAATCAGTTTTTATTTTAAACAATAATAGAACCACTCTATTAGAATGTTTTCAAAAAATTAGCTAAATTTATGAAAGAAACGAGAAGATATCATTAGACTTTGTATTGGTTATCTCTAACCCTGGCACCAACATAATAGCATGGTTCTATTCTACCATTTAATTACTAAGAATATTCCCAAGGGCAGAAAATAAGTTTTTTACAGTTTATTATTATATTTTGTTTAATTACATTTCCTTCATTGAAAATGGATTGTCAATAGTAGTTATAAAATAGTACATGGCTTAATGTGTTAATTATCATAAGTAGAATCCACAACTAAAATCTGATATTTGCTGAATACTTTCTCTGCAAGGGTATAAAAATTAGTAATCCACAACCTAATGAACTTAAATTTCAAATTAAATTTACATAAGTGGGTGTTTTACTATCTTTTGCTTTTTGGTAATGGTGACATTTTAATAATGGATTATGAACAGTTATTATATAAAGTGAATTAATTGTGTAATAAGTTTAATGTTACAGGTTTAAGAACTATTTAGTTTATACTCTTGCCTCATTCTGAAAAATGATTTATCTTAATTAGGAATTAAACTTACATAAATATATCATTTATGGAAAATATAGGTTGTTAGAAGGATAACTTTTGTGGGGGAAACACTTCATTCATTAATTCCACATATATTTATTTAGGGTCAGTTATGTACTAGCTGCTTTAATAGGCATTAGAGACTATAGGAAAATGTTAGATGTAGTTTTTGTCCTTAGAGAATTTACAAGCTTTCTTGGACAATAGTTAGTTAGATAGGTAATAATAAAATGTGATATAAGTGCTATCTACCCAGACAGATGATGCACATAGTACTGTGGGAGTACCAAGGGGAGTAAATACTATTTCCCCGTATGCCTAATATTTCTTACATAAATATAGAGTGAGATTCTGCTTAATGCATCCCGTGGAGATAAACCTTTAATTCAGTGGGCTAAGTGTAGGGAACATACTTTGAATGGCATTAGACGATAAGACACAACCCACCATCCTTCCGCATGTTTGATTTCATCTGTGATCTATGTTCTTTTCAGATAGGTGACTCAGTTCAGTCATTCCTTAGGTAAGAGCAGGAGTTGAAAATTCTGTATTGCAGGTGGAAATATAAAACAGCTTCCTCAATAACTATGCCTGTCAGAAAATTAAATAATGAAATTTAAAGGAGAAAGATACAGACATGATACAGTGCTACACAGAGATAGAGACATGTAGGGAGATGAGAAACATGGAAAGGGGACCAAGAGTAAAAATAAAGACAATGTATTTGTCTTGCGCCCATCATATGCTAGGCGCTAAAAATACAAAGATGAAAAAGCATATTTCTTATACTCCAGGACCTTACAGAGATACAAACAATGTATCTACATGATGATGATGATAATATTGAAAACGGTAATTTTCAATTAATTGCACATAATTACCGTGTGCAAGATAGAAAATTATATTTATGGCTATTGTAAGGACACAGGGTAGGGGTAATCAGTTCTCTGAGGGCATGGAAAAGAGTCAGTGGATTAGGGACGGAGCAAATAGGGGATCTGAAAAGAGTGAAAAAAGAGAAAGGAGTAAGGGAGGTGGATAGAGAAGAGTAGGAAGAGGATGGGAGACAGAAACATAAAAAAGAAAAGGAAAATAGGGGAAAAAAGAGGAGAGAAGATGATAGATACAAGCAAGTTAGAAGTGGGGTTAGGAGAGTACTATAATGAGAAGCAAAGGAAGGAAGGGAAAGCAGGAAGGAGTCACTGCCCTTTTATGCTATTCTGGGTTTGATCTCTTGGCTTTCATTTATCCTTATATTTGACAATGAAATGGGTTCATTAGAACTTGTGCACTCTATTGATAGAGGTATTATTGTGTGAGCTTCACACAACTGAAAAAGAATTCTGTGAAATAGAGGAAGACATATGTGTTGTGGTCAGAGGCAGTTTAATATAGTTCATGAGCAGAGACTTTACAGTCAGAGAGCCATGAGTTGGAATTTTTGATACTTTAATCACTTTTTCTGATCCACAGACATGTAGGTGGTTTTTACTCCTCCTTTTTTAAAGCAATTATTCATAATTTTATGAACACCACTATTTATTAATCTTTTTCATATTTAAGATTACTTGTTTAAAAAATTCCTAGTTTAAGTAATAATATGAACATTTTTAAGGCTATACATATTTTACCAAATTTTTTTCTAAATATGTTCTACCCACAGAAGAGAATGTTCATTTTGCTTTGTTCTCCCATGATTTTTCTCTTACTTTATAGGCAGGAGGGCATTTTATTAACATTTTACTTTCTTAAAAATAGCATTTTTTCTTATTATAACACACTAGAAAAATGGGAAAACACAGAAAAGGATAAAGGAAGACATGAAAATGACCTGTACTCCTCATGTATGAGGTTGTTAGGGATGCTGTAACAAAGTTCCGTAAACTGACTGGCTTTAATAACAGAAACTTATTGTCTTGGTTCTGGAGGCTAGAAGTCGAAAATCAAGGTGTCGGCAGGGTTGGTTCCTTTAGAGGGGTGTGAGAGAGAATCTGTTCCAGGTCTCTTTCCTTGGCTTGCAGTAGGCAGTCTTCTCTATCTCTTCACATTGTTTCCTCTCTGTGTGTGTCATGTCTCTGTGTCCAAATTTCCTTTCATAAGGATGCCAGTCAGAGTAGGGCACACACTAATGATGTCACTTTAACTTGTTAAAGACCCTGTCTCTAGGTCACATTGTGAGGGAATGAGGGTTAGGACTTCAACATACGAATTTTGGGAGACACATGTTAACCCATAACACCTTGCCACCCAGGAATATCCACTGTTGAAAGTTTGATGTTTTTTCATTTATCCTTTTCTCATTGCATATATCAATACACTCTTTAATAATCTTATAGTATATTTGTACCATCAACACTTCTTGTTTGTCTAAAATTCTCTGGTAATTAAGTTATTTCTGTTTTTTTAAGTTGTCCTTTTTCTTTGATGTGTTAAAGTATGTATTTTGGCACAAGAAAATTTAATATATCAGTTTTAGATGTCTCTGAGGGAAAATTAAAACTGTTGAAAATCATGAATTTATGCATATATGTATATTTATTTTTATTAGCAATAGCAATACCAACACCATAAAGCCAGTAAAATGAATTGAAAAGTAAATAAATGTGCTATTTGTTTATAGGTTCATAGTTTAAAGTCAAGGAAAATGAGATTGATTAGTGGCCTTGAGCAGTTGGTAAAAGAAGGAGGAATTTTTTCCCTTTGGCGAGGAAATGGTGTAAATGTTTTAAAAATTGCACCAGAGACGGCACTCAAGGTTGGGGCCTATGAACAGGTAAAACATTTTTGTCTGTGGAATTTTAAACAAAAATCAGATTTTAAATTCAATTTTCAAAAATTCATACTCTCATGAAAGAGAAAACTGGAGTATGTACAAGCAGTAGTTTTCAATGTAAATATTAATGACTGTGTATTCTCATTTAATTTTTTGTGTTTTCATATCGCTATGGTTTACAAGAGAAGTTCCATAAATTACTCTATATTAAAACTGATGTCTATTAGTAGATCTTTTAATTTCAATGTCAGTGTAGGAAGTCTTCACAAAACATTTCATCATTGATTTTATCTTTGAACAATTTGAAAATTTTACAGAAATTTCAGTTCATTTGTTAATGAATAGAGGATCAACATCTTAATTTAGCCAAGTGATGAAGAGATGAAAAAAATGCATTGAATTTTAAAATTTGTTAATCTCATTTAAATTATTCACTTTGAGATGAGATATGTCTATTTTCAAATATTATAAGATACTAGTGTCACATAAGAGTCTAAGAGTGCTCTGGGTGCCTCTCAAGTTTTCTATCTTCACTGTAAAATCTTGTAGTAATTCTCCTTTCTTTAAACATTTTTATAGCATATAGCATTAAAGTGCTTATTTTGCAGACTCTTGTTTATAAGGTCACCAGAACCTCAACATTTTAAGAAAATATTAAAGAATGATCATATCCTTTTCCAACCAAACAGTTGAAAAGCAAGTAGATGGATGAGTAGGACTCTGGGCTTAGTTGTAATGCATGCAAATCTTAAAAACATACATCTCTTATTTAAGTAGGGATAGGCTTACTCATTCAGCAAGTATTTCTTTTATTTACCAATTTTTCTTGAATACTTAGTGTGATCAGCTTCTTTTCTAGGTGATGGAAGGGTCATAGCAAATAAAACAAGAAACCAATCAACCAAACAACAAACAACAAAAACCCGACTTCCTTTGTCAGAATTGTATTAGAATATAGGTAGGAGGAGACAATAACTAAAGAAGTGAAATATACGGTATGCCAGGTGGTGACAATGGCTATGGGGAAAACAGAGGACAGAAATTGGAAATAGAAATTAATAACTCTTTCAAGGATTTTTGCTGTGAAGAGAAGGGAAATGCAATGGTAACTGGAGGAGGTATGGGATTAAGAGAATGTTTTTCTAGAAATTGAAGAGGCAACATTTGTATGCTTAGGAGAATAATCCACGGGAGGGGGTACAAGTGATAATACAGGAAAGGAGAGGAGTGTTGGTAGGGGATTGTCCTTAAATCTTTGAGTGGGTGAGAGGAGATGGGAGCTAATGGTCATGGATGGGTTTGTCCTTGGTGAAGCATTTTATCCATAGTTACAGAAGTGCTACTATGTGGACACAGTCATAGCAGGTTTGTGGAAGCATTTTTCCTAGTGCTTCAGTTTCTTCCATGAAATGGGAAGCAAGGACATGTTGGATGTTTGAAGAAACAGAGGGTAGGAAATAGACTTCTAGGAGAGTGGAAGAGCAAATGGATTGAGGAAACATAGTAAGATTTCTGGCAGCAAAGGTGCAGTTGAAGTCAGTAGTCATGAATTTAAAGTGGTATCAGGCAGCATGTAGATCTCTAAAATCTTGTTTTCAATAGGTTTTGAACTCTGGCAGTTTCATATATCTAAATATTTGTTGTGTGCCTACCATGTGCTAGCTAGGTCCCATGTCTGGGAATACATGAAAGAACAAGATAGATAGTGCCTTTGGTCTTCTAGATCTTACATTCTATCAAAACTAGATGTTAAAATTTAAGAAGTGTTTATTTAAATGCAAATATCAATTTAGGCCAGGCACAGTGGCTCATATCTATAGTCCCAGCACTTTGGGAGGCTGAGATGAGAGGATCACTTGGGCCCAGGAATTCGAGACCAGCCTAGGCAACATAGTGAGATCCTGTCTCTACAAAAAATAAAAATAAAATTGGCCAGATGTGGACGCACACTCGTGTATTCCCAGCTACTTGGGAGGCTGAGGTGGGAGGATTGCTTGGGACTAGGAGTTTGAGGCTGCAGTGAGATGTGATTGTGCAGCTGCAATTCATCCTGGGTGACAGAGTGAGACCCTGTTTCTTTAAAAAACAAAAAAGAAAACTATGTTGCAAAGTATAAAAGAAGCATACCAGTGTGTATATTCGTGATTATTACTAGGAATATGTGTGTTGTTATTTGTGAGGTAAGGCACAGATGGAAAAAAATGGCCTGGACCGTAAATCATCAGTATGTCATCCTCACTATTTATGGTGATACACAGGTGGCATAAAGGACACTCCAGATAAATGTACTGTTTATTACTAACAGGACTTTGGTTTCAAATTTCTTTCTTGTCTTCAACCCTGATGAACTGGAGTGGATCAAAATCTGCAACAAAGGACATCCTTTTCTCTATTTAGTGCCAGGCTTGACGAGAGGCAGACTGAAGGAGTCCATTTCATACTTCTGCTCCCTTAGGACCCATCCTGATTCCTGATAGCTTTCCAAGGGCACGCCACCTTATGGGGGAAAAAGAGAATGAAAGGAATGCCACAGAAGATGCAAAAACCAGAAGTTGCTGCTGCCCAATTTTATTTATTAATATAATCTCATTTGTTTCCTCACTGTCTAGAAGCCCTACCTTCTCTGGTTAACTCACTTTTCACTTCCCTAGATTTTTCCTGAGGACTCAGTTTTTTTCCTTAACCCATAGCAGAGCACCTTATCATGGGAGGAGTGTTGCATGGGGTGAGGTAAAATAAGTTGTAATATAGGTTGTATTTTACTTCTTGGACCCTATATAAAGTTCTTATCCCAGCATTATCCATACTTAACATGTCCAGTACTGCTGCTTGACAAGTATTGCTTTTCAAGTAAAAGAATTTTTTTTGTTATTCCTTAACAAGTTGTGCTTTTCCTGTCTCCTTGATTTTGCTCACACGTTCTTTCTAATTGAGTTACCCTTTTTCTCCTTCTAACATATCTAAATTATTTCAAGAACTGAAGTCTTTCCCTTCCTGAGACGTAACCTATTTTGGTGTCTGCTCTTTCTGCCGTAGTATATGTATTGCTTGTACCACTTATGTAAACTAGAATTAGGTTTAGATGCATGTGACAGAAAACTCCAAACAATAGTGATTTAAATAAGATAGAAATTTCTTTCTTTTTCACAAAGTCTGAGGATAGGGAATTTAGGACTAGTATGGAAGTGCTTTGAAGGCGAAAAGAAACTCACTTGCATCCAGCTCACTGTTTACCATCTGTAGGGTATGATCCTTGTCTCCATGAGTCTGAGCTGGAACTCCAGCAATGACATATAAGTTTTATGCAACAACTAGGGGAAGAAGCAAAGAAGGGCATGTCCTCTCTAGAAAAATAGTATGCTTCTTTAGAATAGGGACCATAGCATCATTCCCAGAATAGTGCCAGCACATCACTGAGTATTACTAAGAGCCTAGTGTCATCATTTTATAGATGTAAAAATTGAGGCAAGAGAAGATAAATTACTTGAAGTGACACATTTAGTTGGCAATACAGTCAGAGTCAGAATCCTGTCCTTGGTCCCAGTTCTCCTACTTTGGGACAATGTTTCTAATACTATGTTAGAGTACAGGTCCTCAATCAGACTGGTAGGACATATCAGTGTGGCTTTAAGTGGTTAACTGAGATTTGTTGTAAATTATGATTAATAGTAGTTGAATACCAAAGTTTATGAGTGATTTACTCAAAAGGGAGATTTTATAGGGTAATGCTTAAGGTCTGGCACTGGAACCAGGCTTTCTAAGTTCAAATCCTAGCTCTACCACTTGCTAGCTATGCAAAATACAGCAAGCTTCTTAACCTCTGTGTGCTTCAGTTTTCTTACATGTTCCTTAACTTAAAATAGAAGAAATAATGATTAGGGTTGTTGTGGGAATTAAGTGAATTAACATGTATATAAAGTGCCTAGAACAATATCTGACACGAGCATTTATACGCATTTTCTATTTTTTTTTTCGTAATAGACAAGGCTATATCTTTAACATAATGGACACTTTTACTTACTTGCAGCTAGGAGAGAAAAGAGGGCGTTATACTGGCATGTGTGGAATTGTACATAAAACATAACCCATGAAAATGTGTGGCAAATGTGAATGTCAACTGTCATGTGTTCAGCTGGAAAAATGTCTAAAAAATTAACAGATATTTTAGACTGTCAGGGTCTGCAAAACCACCCCCAGGTTCAGTGATTTGCTAGGAGTACTCACAGGAGGACTCAGTGTATAGTCACACATGTGGCTATAATTCATTACAGTGAAAGGATACAAAGCAAAATTGCCAAAGAAAAAAGGTGCATAGGGTGAAGACCGGAGGAAACCAGATGTAAGCTTTCAAGTGTCCCGTAGAGTCACATGCTTAAATCCTCCAGCAATAAGTTATAATAACACGTGAAATGTCTATCCCATCAGAGACTTAGTGCCCAAGGTTTCACTGGGGTTGGTCACATAAGTACCCTCTGCATGGCATGTTCCAATATTTCAGACTCCCACAAGGAAAGCAGATATTCAGCTCAAATAATACTGCTTGCATAAAAAGTTTAGGCACAGTGAGCCATTCTTATCAGGGAATGATGGGAATCCTTCCCAAATCCAAGTTACCAAACACCAGCCAAGGGCCAACTTTGCAGGCAGTCTTTTCTAAAGATAGCAGTTTTAGTCCTGCTATATTAACTCTTTGCTTCACACAAACCATTTTAGAAATGTCACCATGAAGGGTAAAAAATTTCCTGGTAAACTTTTAGCTTAAAAAAAAAATACTACCTAATTCTTTGGCATCAAGGGATGCTATCATTTCTTTCTTTTATTTATTTATTTTTATTATTATTTCTTATATCTTTTTTTGCCTGTTCTTTCCCCCTACAGCTTTATTGAGGTATAACTGACAATTAAAAAGTTGTATATTTAAGGTATACAACTTGATGATTTGATATACCTGTACATTGTGAGGTAATAATCAAAATCATATACCTGTACATTGTGAGGTAATAATCAAAATCAAGCCAATTAACATACCCATCGTTTCACATCGTTACCAGCTTCTTTTCGGAAATGTGTCATGAGAACCTTTAAGATCTATTCTCTTAGCAAATTTCAAGTGTACAATACATTGTTGTTAACCATATTCACAGTGTTGCACGTTAAATCTCCAGAATTGATTCACTTTGAATAACTGAAACTTTGTACCCTTTGACCAACATCTCCCCATTTCTGCCTCCTCTCAGGCCCTTGCAAGCACCATTCTACTCTCTGCTTTTGTGAGTTTGACTATTTTCGATTCCACATATAAGTAAGATTGTGTAGTATTTGTCTTTCTGCATGTGCTTCATTTCACTTAGCGTAATGTCCTTCAGGTTCATCCCTGTTGTAAGTGGCAGGATTTATTTCTTTTTAAAGACTAAATAATATTCCATCGTATGGATTGTATGTATTCTGTTGTAATATTCCATTATATACCACATTTTCTTTAACCATTTATTCATCAGTGGACATTTAGATTACCTCCATACCTTGGCTATTGTGAATAATGCTGTGAAATGAACATCAGAGTGCAATTATTCCTTTGAGATACTGATTTCATTTCCTTTGGATATATACCCAGAAGTGTGATTGCTGGATCATCAGGTAGTTCTGTTTTTAATTTTTTGAGGAACCTATATATTGTTCTCTATATGGATATAGCCATTTATATCCCATCATGAGTGTATAAGAATTCTTTTTTAAATTCACATTCATAACACTTGTTATCTCTTGTCTTTCTGATAGTAGTCCTCCTAAAAGGTGTGAGGTGATTTCTCTTTGTGGTTTTGGCTTGCATTTCCCTGTTTACTAGTGATGTTGAGCAGCTTTTCATATGCCTGCTAGCCATTTGTATGTCTTCGAGGAAATGTCTACTCAAGTTCTTTGTTCATTTTACCATCAGTTTCTTTTGCTATTGAGTTGCATGAGTTCCTTATCTGTTTTGCATACTAAACCCTTATCAGAAATATTATTTGCAAATATTTTCTCCCATTCTGTAGGTTGCCTTTTCACTCTGCCAGTTATTTCCTTTTCTATGCAGAAGATATTTAGTTGGATGTAATTGCTCTTGTTTATTTTTGCTTTTGCTACCTGTGCTTTGGTATCATATTTGAAAAATCGTCACCCAGATGAATGTTAAGAAGCTTCTCCCCTACGTTTCCTTCTAGTAGTTGTACTGCTTTAGGCCTGATGTTTAAGTTTTTAACCCATTTTTAGTTGGTTTTTGTATATGGTGTGACATAAGGGTCTCCTTCTTCTACATGTGAATATCCAGTTTTTCCAACACTATTTATTGAAGAGATTATCTTTTCCCCATTGAGTGTTCTTGGCATCTTATCAAAGATCAGTTGACTGTAGATAAATGGGTTTGTTTCTAGGCTTTCTCTTCTGTTCCATTGATTTAGCTGTCTGTCTTTATTACCACCTTCCTTTTGTTACTATGGCTTTATAATTAATATGTTTTGAAATTGGAAAGTGGTTATGCTCCCAGCTTTGTTCCTCTTGCTCAAGACTGATTTGTCTATTCAGGGTCTTTTGTGGTTTCATATGAATTTTAGGATTTTAAAAAATTTTCCATAGAAGGAATAACACTGAATTTTTTGGGGGATTGCATTGAATTTGTACATAGCTTTGGGTAGTATGGACATTTGAACAATGTTAATTCTTTCACTGCATGGACGTGGATGTCTTTCTATTTATCTGTGTCTTCTTTAATTTCCTTCATCAATGTTTTATAATTTTCAGTGTACAAGTCTTTAACCTCTTTGGTTAAGTTTATTCCTACATATTTTAATCTTTTGTGCTATTGTGAATGGCAAAATGATTAAAGATTATTATTTTCTTAATTTCCTTTCAATATAGTTCATTGTTTGTGTACAGAAACACTAATGAATGGTGTTTGTATGGTGATTTTTCTATCCTGAAAATTTACTGAATTTGTTTATTATAACATTTTTGGGGAGATGAGTCTTTAGAATTTTCCATATGTATGACCATGTCATCAAAAACCGAGATAATTTTACTTCTTTCTTTAGTTATGTCTTTACTTTTTCTTGCCTGATTGCTTCAACTAGGATTTCAGTACTATGTCGAAGTAGCAAGAGTGGGCATCCTTGCCTTATACTGGATGTTAGAGGGAAAGCTTTCAATTTTTTCCCATTTATTATGACGTTAACTGTGGACTTTTAATATATGGATTTTATTGTGTTGAGGTAAGTTCCATCTATGCCTATTTTGCTGAGCATTTTAATTATAAATTAATGTTAAATAATGCTGTTTCTGCATCTATTGAGATGATTATGTTTTTTTTTTTTTTTCCCTTTCATTTTGTTATTGTGTTGTATCACTTTGATTGATTTGAGTATAGTGAACCATCTTTGCATCCCAGGGATAAATCACACTTGGTCATCGTGTGTGATCCTTTTAATATGCTATTGAATTCAGTTTGCTAGTACTTTATCAAGGATTTTTATATCTGTATTCATTAGGGATATTGGCCTGTAGTTTTCTTTTTTGTGTGTTATGTTTGTTTGGTTTGGAATCAGCCTGATGCTGTCCTCATGAAATAAATTTGGGAGTGTTACCCTGTTCTTCCACTATTTGGAAGTGTTTGAGAAGGATTGGTATTAATTCTTTGAATGTTTGGTAGAAGCTGTCCATGAAATCATCTGGCCCTTGGCTTTTCTTTGTTGGGAAGTTTTTGATTACTGATTCAATCTCCTTTTTTTAATTGGTATGTTCAGGCTTTCTATTTTTTCTTCATTCAGTTTTGGTAGATTGTATTCTCCTAGGAATATATCAGTTTCTCTCAAGTTATTCAGTCTGTTGGCATATAATATCAGTCTCTTATAATCCTTATTTTTGTAACATAATGCTCCTTTTTATTTCTATTTGTATTTTATTTTTATTTTTATTTTTTGAGATGGAGTCTCGCTCTGTCTGCCAGACCGGAGTGCAAATGGCACCATTTCGGCTCACTGCTATCTCTGCCCCCTGAGTTCAAGTGATTCTCCTCCCTCAGCCTCCCGAGTAGCTGGGACTACAGGCTGGTGCTACCACGCCCAGCTAATTTTTTTTGTATTTTTAGTAGAGACAGAGTTTCACTGTGTTAGCCAGGATGGTCTCGATCTCCTGAGCTCGTGATCCACCCGCCTTGGCCTCCCAAAGTGCTGGGATTACAGGCGTGAGCCACCCCGCCCAGCCACTATTTTATTTTTTTTGAGATGGAGTCTCGCTGTGTCTCCCAGGCTGGAGTGTGATGCACGGTGTTGGCTCACTGCAACCTCCACCTCCGGAGTTCAAGTGAATCTCCTGCCTCAGCCTTCTGAGTAGCTCGGATTACAGGTGCCTGCCCCCATGCCTGGCTAATTTTTTGTGTTTTTAATAGAGATGGGGTTTCACCATGTTGGCCAGACTGGTCTGGAACTCCTGACCTCAGGTGATCCGCCCACCTTGGCCTCCCAAAGTGCTAGGATTACAGGCGTGAGCCACCAAGCCCGGCCTATTTATAATTTTGGTTATTTAAGCCTTCTCTCTTGTTTTCCTTAGTCTAGCTATGGTTTTGTCAGTTTTGTTTATCCTCAAAAACAAACAAAAAAACCAACAACTACAACATCAGCAATGCAGCTTTATTGATTTCTTTTATTGCCTTTCTATTCTCTATTTAATTTATTTCTACTCTCTAATCTCTATGAGTTCCTTCTTTATGTTAATTTTGGGATTAGTTTGTTTTTCTTTTGCTAGTTTCTTCATATTAGGTTGCTTACTTGAGATATATATATATATATATTTTTTAATCCAGGCATGTAAGGCTATAAAATTCCCTCTTAGTACTACCTTTGCTGCATCCTGTAAGGTTTGATATCTTGTAGTTGGTTTGTTTGTTTCAAGATATGTTTAAAATTCCCTTTTGGTTTCCTTTCAGAAACTGGGGTTTGGCCAGGTGCAGTGGCTCTTGCCTATAATCCCAGCAGTTTGGGAGGCTGAGGCGGGCAGATCACCTGAGGTCAGGAGTTCAAGATCAGCCTACCCAACATGGCGAAACCCTGTCTCTACTAATAATACAAAAAATTAGCCGGGCGTGATGGTGGGCGCCTATAATCCCAGCTACTTGGGAGGCTGAGGCAGGAGAATTGCTTGAACCCTGGAGGTGGAGGTTGCAGTGAACCAAGATCGTGCCACTGCATTCCAGCCTGGGTGACAAGAGTGAAACTCCATCTCGAAAAAAAAAAAAAAGAAAAAAGAAATTGGAGTTTAAATTGGTTTTGAAACAACGTATTAGTTGTTCAAGAGTATGTTGATTAATATGCATTTATTTTTGTGAATTTTTTCATTTTCTTGTTGCTTATTATTTTCCAGTTTTGTTCCATTGTGGTCATAAAAGATACTTGGAATGACTTTAGTTTTCTTAAATATGTTAAGACTTGTTTTGTGACCTAACACGTGGTCTGTACTGGAGAATGTTTCATGTATGCTTGAGAAGAATGAGTATTCTGCTGCTGCTGTTGGGTGGTAAGTTCTATATATGGCTGTTAGTCCATTTGGTTTATTTGTTGGTTAAGTCACCTGTTTCTTTATTGATATTCTGTCTGGGGGTTCTATCCTTGACTGAAAGTGGGGTATTAAATTCCCAATTATTATTGTGTTGCTATCTTTTCCTTCGGTTTTGTCAATATTTACCTTATATATTTAGGAACTCTGATGTTGGGTGCACATATATTTATATTTGTTATATCTTCCTGTTCAATCACTCCTTTTATCATTATATAATGTCATTATTTGTCTCTGGAGATGTCTGTTTTGTCTAAGTATAGCCATGCATGCTTTCTTTTGGTTACTATTTGCATGAACTGTCTTTTTCTATCCCTTCACTTTCACCCCATATGTGTCTTTAAATATAAAGTGAGGTCAGACATGGTGGCTCACACCTGTAATCTCAGTGCTTTTGGAGACTGAGTCAGGAGGGTCACTTGAGGCTAAGAGTTCAAGACCATCCTGGATAACATAGTGAGACCCCCATCTCTACAAAAAGAAAAAAAAAAAATAGCCCTTCCTATAGTCCTAGCTACTCAGGAGGCTGAGGCAAGAGGATCACTTGAGCCCAGGAGTTCGAGGCTGCAGTGAGCTATGATCATACCATTGCACTCCAGCCTGTATGACAGAGAAAGATGACCTTATCTCAAAAAGGAAAAAAAAAAAAAAACCAACATATGTATATATATAAAGTGGGTCTCTTGTATGCATTCAGCCACTGTATGTTTCTTGATTGATGAGTTTAATGCATTTACCTTTAAAGTGATTTTTAATAGGTAAACACTTACTATTGCCATCTTGTTAACTGTTTTCTGTCTGTTTTGCAGTTGTTTTCTTCTTCTCTTCCTGTCTTTCTTGGTTATTTTATGATTTTTTTGCAATGATTTGCTTTGATTCTTTTCACTTTATCTTTTGTGTATCAGAGTTTTTCTTTTGTGGTTACTTTGAGACTTGCATAAAATATTTGTAATTGTAATAATCTATTTTAAGTTGATACAACTTAACTTCAGTCATATACAAAAACTCTACACTTTATTTCCCTCTCTCATTTTGTGTAATAATCAGAGTTTGATAGTTTTTATATTGTGCATTCATTAACAACTTTTTTAATTTTTAAAAAGTTTTAATTTTTAATTTTTATTTTTGAACATTTACCTTCAGGGGCACATGTGCAGGTTTGTTACATAGGTAAATGTGTGTCATGGGGGCTTGTTGTGCAGATTATTTCATCACCCAGGTATTAATCCTAGTGTCCATTAGTTATTTTTTCTGATTGTCTCCCTCTTCCTACCTTCTACCTTCTAATAGGCCCCAGTGTGTGTGGTTCCCCTCTATGTTTCCATGTGTTCTCATCATTTAGCTCCAACTTATAAGTGAGAACATGTAGTATTTGGTTTTCTGTTCCTACATTAGTTTCCTAAGGATAATGTCCTCCATCTCCATCCATGTTCCTGCAAAGGACATGATCTCATTATTTTTTATGGCTACACAGTATTCCATGGTGTATACGTATATATATATACCATTATAAAGAAATGTATACCATTTTCTTTATCCAGTCTATCATTGATGGGGATTTAGGTTGATTCCATGTCTTTACTATTGTGAATAGTGCTGCAGTGAATATATGTGTGCATGTGTCTTCATAATAGAATGATTTATATTCCCGTAGGTATATACCCAGGAATGGGATTGCTGGGTCAAATGACATTTCTGTCTTTAGGTCTTTGAGGAATCGCCACGATGTCCTCCACAATGCTTGAACTAATTTACACTCCCACCAACAGTGTATAAGTGTTCCTTTTTCTACATAATCTTGCCAGCATCTGTTGTTTTTTGACTTTTTAATAATAGTCATTCTGATCGGTGTGAGATGGTATCTCATTGTGTTTTCATCATTTCTCTAATGATAAATAATGTTGAGTTTTTGGTTTTTTTTTATATGCTTGCTGGCCACATGTATATCTTCTTTTGAGAAGTATCTGTTCATGTCCTTTGCCCACTTTTTTTTAAAGGGTTTTTTTTTTTCTTGTAAATTTGTTTAAGTTCCTTATAGATGCTGGATATTAGACCTTTGTCAGATATGTAGTTTGCAAAAATTTTTCCCATTCTGTAGGTTGTTTGTTTACTCTGTTGATAGTTTATTTTGCTAACAAATTTGTATATTTTAACTTTCATATTATACTTAATTTGTGCATCCCCATTACAATGTTACATTCATATATATTTGTCTATATGTTTACCTTTTCCAGTGAGATTTATTGTTATACGTGTTTTTGCATTGCTGTTTGGCATATTTTCTTTTCATTTTGAGGAATTCTCTTAAGCATTTCTGTACAACAGGTATAGTGTTGACAAACTCCCTCAGTTTTTGTTTGCCTGGGAAATATTTTATCTCTTTTTCATTTTGAAGTGTAATTTTTCCAGGTATAGTATTATTGGTTGACAGAGTTTTTCTTCTTTAGTGCTTTGACTGTATCATTTCACACTCTGCTGTTATACATCTTTAGCTGAGAAATTAACTAATAGTTTTATAAGGGTCACCTTATATATGATGAGTCACTTTTCTTTTGCTGCTTTCAGAATTCTCTTTGTTTTTCACCTTGGAAATTTAATTTGATCATAAAGTATCTTAATATAGTCCTCTTTGGGTTGATCCTGTTTGGGGAATCTTTGAGTTTCGTGAACCTGGATGTCCATTTCCCTTTCAAGGTTTGGCAAGTTTTCAGCCATTGTTTCTTTAAATAAACTCTCTACTTCTCTTTTATCTCTCTTCTCCTTCTGGAACTTCCATAATGCATATATTGATTTGCTTGATGGTGTCCCATAAATTCCATAGGATTTCTTTTTTCACTCTTTTTTCTTTTTTTCTCTTCTGGATAATTTCAAATGACCTGTCTTCAAGTTGACATATGTTTCTCTAGCTTGCTGAACTTCTTTAAAACAGTTACTTTGGGTTGTCAGGCAATTTGTATATCTCCATTTCTTTGGTTCCAGTTACTAGAAAATTATTATATTCTTTTGGTGATGAAAAGTTTCTGTGATGTTTTCCTGTGTTCTTTATAACTTTGTGTTTACATTTAAACATTTGAAGGAAGAGTCACCTCGTCTAGGCTTTACAGACTGGCTTTGGTGGGGGAAACCATCACCTGCAGTAGGTGTGAGGGTGTGGATGACTGCAGTATTGCAGCTCTGGTTAAAGGGGAAGTAGAGTAGCATAGACTGCAGGTATCTCTATCAGCTTAGGTCCACATCAGCAAAGACTGCAGTGGTCCCTGGTGACCAAAGTTAAAAGTCTGCAGTGACAGTGAGGACTGATTAGGTCCTCTGTGGTGAAGGCTGTTGGCATGCTCTTCTCTCCTTTTCACTCACTGGGAGAAGTTGTGGTTGACAGGATCCCTCTTTGTACTAGGGTCTGGGATACAGGAGTACTCATAGTGGTGGTGGTGCCATTGTCCAGGACACATAGAGTGGCAGTGGTGCCTAGATCTGAAGTGTAGAACACACAAACTGTCTGTGTGTTATCGGAGCCTGAGGCACAAGTGTGTATGGAGCAGTGGTGGTGCTACTGTTTGGAATGCAGGCATGAGTGGAACAGTTGCAGAGCTGGGGTCTGGAGGTATGTGTGTGGAGGTGCTGGATAGTATATGGCTCTGGCCTGGACAGGGCACAGTGGCAGCACTTTCTGGTTGTGGGGCACAGAAGTGTGTACTTCAGGCAGCTGTCAGCTGAGGCCAGCACCGGCAAAGACTGTGATAGTCCTTGGTGGTGAAGGCTGCTGGGGTCTTTCTGCTCATGTTTCCTCCCACCAGAGGGCAGTTATGACCTAGGAGATCTCTTTTGGTGCAGAGCTGGACTGGACTGAGAGCTAGGGTGGGACACAAGTAAAATGCTTCCTGTGTTTTCCTTTGTGATCAGTCTCAGTTTTGTGTTCCATTGAGTTGTTGCTGCTCCTTCATTGTACTCTGGAGCTCTCTCAAAGCTATTTTCATCAGTAGGTAGTTGTTTAAACATTGTTTTTGTGGGGGACTAATGTTGAGACCTTTTAGTCCACCATCTTGCTAAACATCCAGAAATCTATTATTTCTTATCTCTTAATCAGTATTGCTGGCCAGTCATCTTTTGCCTGGACTACTGCCATGGATTCCCAACTAGTATCTTCATATCTCCAATCCATTTTTCACACTGCTACCAGAGTAGTCCCTTAAAAAGATAAATCTGGTTATGTCATCTCTCTACCTTAAAACCCCCGGTGGTCACTCACTTCTCTTAATTGCAACATCTAAAATCCTTATTTTGACTAGCAAGGTGCAAAATGACTTGGCCTCTTGCCCTCTTCTTCACTTTCATTATTCTTTGCAGCCAAACTGGCTTTTTTTTTTCCACTTATTCTAGTACACCATGCTTCTTTTTATTTCAGGTCCTTCTCATATGCTGTTTCCTCTACCCAACAGGAGGGAATCACAACCAATACTATTGTTAACTGTTCTCAAAGTTATACTTGATATTTGTTATCTCATTTGGCCAGTACTTTGGCTAGTTTTTTGTTTGGTGGGTAACATGAGCTTTTATCTCTGAGGAATCTGAACTTTTAGTTGCTTTGTTCCTCTCTCTTTTTCTTTGCTATCATTACGCCGTTCACTGTTACTACTATGCAGTAAAAGACCATATATATAATTGCTCACCTGTGTATCCTTGGGCTTTACCATATCAATGAAAGGTGACCTGATTTCTACCTGCCAGCATCTAAGATCTATTTGCCTAGGGCCTTCCTCTGGCCTCTGGAGCCTGTTCTGTTTCTGGAAATGGCAGGCTAGAAATGATAAGGAATTAAGACCCCTGGGAGCAGCCTTCACTAATAAGTGGACATTAGTAGATAAATACCCTAATGCCCTTGTTCACTTGGGTAGGATAATTCTGAAGTCTATGGTCTACATTATTTCCCAGAAGTTCTTAACCAGATTAAGCCCCAGTTGCATATCATGGCAGCTTGCTTAATAACACATACTTTATCAGCTTTCACTATTCCCTTTCTCACATCCTCAGTCCCCTACCAGTATGTTCTAGCATCACCTCCAATGCCTTGTCTCAGGGTTGTGAAGCAGGTTCATTGTGCATTGGTTACTCTTCCACTTGCATGGTTCTGGTGAGACAGAACACTCGCACAATAAGTTAAGTGAAGGAACTTTACTACTCATAGATAGGCAGCAAGGGCCGATAGTAGCCTAGAATTCATGGCAAGCCAGTCCCCCAAAGCTCAGGAAGGCCATCCAGGATGGATGGAGTCTAGTCTACATGTGTCCCATGTTACACTGCAGATGAGGGACTCTGAAAGGCACTCAGCTCTGGGTTTCATACTCAGGGGCAACTTAGCATGTGGGCTACTGCTGTAGGATATCCTGTTTTAGGATGCTTAGTGACTGAGCCCAGGCTAATCTGGCCAGTTTCCCCATCTCAGGATGTTGCATTTCCAGCACATTCTACAGTTATTCTTGAGAACTACAAGCAAGAAAGGAAAGAGCTTGGTTGTCAAGGTCATCAAAGGACTTGTCCTGCAAGAGTCTATTAGTATTATGTCTGTTATAGTGATCTGTGATCAGTGATCTTTGAGATTATTATAGCAACATCTGATTTTTGCAGATAGTCAAGTTCTTTAGTATAATCGTATTTTCTTCTGTTGGGATACAGAAGCAGGTGACTTTCAAATATGAAGTGCCATGTTTCTTGACTCTCAATCCAGGCAAAGAAAGCTCCCTTAGCAGAACTCTATTCCTCCCATTTCTGCTTGTAAAGTGGCTTTGGAGAAGGCCTTGGGGCATAAATTAGAGCAGTGCTTAAGCATTGTCTCATAGATCTTCCTTAAAGCAGCAAGGAGCAAACAACACTAACCAACATTCTGAGATTTTACAAGGAGTTTTCCTAGAACTTCAGGCTCAAAAAGCACATAGTCTACCTTCAAAGTTATCACAGGAGGCAGTTCAGTCAAGCATTTCCGTAAAGCATCAAAAAGGTCATCACCTTCTGAGCCTGTAATATCTGTGTCCTGTCCTAACAATAAAGCAAGTGCCACATATTTTAGGTTTTAGTTATGGCAGCACCCTATATCCAGGAACAAATTTCTATACTTGTTAGGGGTTATTCTAAGCTATTGTAACAAAGAGATTCCAAAATACAGCAACTTAGATAAGATAGAGGCAAGTGGCCCAGGGTTAACAGTGCAGCTCTGCCAACTTCAATACAATTGTCTTCAAAGGTTGTACCTGTCTTTGCCATTTCCCAGGTAGAGGTAAGACGAGTGTCTTTAAGGTGATGTCTCAGAATTTATATGTGCAACTTCCCCTCATAGCTCATTGACCAAAATTAGACACTTAGCCATATATATCTAGCTATATAATGAATATATATGTAATGAGTACTAGATATAGTATTCATTATAAAGAATGTGCTTACTAGAGCTATCTTGGATTCTAAATGGTTTTCCAGTTTTAATCTCCATAAAAATTGACTTTAGTTCCTGTGAAGCCCTATCTATAGGGTTAGATTTACATTTTCTTTTTTTTTTCCACATGTGTTCTTGTGATATACTAGCTATTACTCAGGCTAAGGCATAAAATCCTTTTCGTAAAAATAAAAAAAAAAGTCTCTCACATTAAGTTACTATTCCTGACTATCCAGTAACCAAACAATATTGAATGCCTTGTATATGTCAAGTGTGGTGCTGAAAAGAGATAAAAGATACGATTTCTGTCTCCTTTGTGTCATTTATATGCCTCTTATGAAATAGCACATTCATAAATATGCATAAAGTGATTTAATATTGTCAACTTATTCTGCAAGAAAGGAAAAAAGAGACTAAATGAAAGGGCTTTACTTATGATCTTAGATAATCAATTGCATAAAATGAAAGGAATTCTAGGTGGTGCTAATATTGGGTATCTAGTATACTTTTAAATATAATTTTATACTACTAATTAATGTTATAAATATAGAAACAATATATATCTTGTTTCACTAATATTATACATTTCAATATTTTTTATGCAGTATAAGAAATTGCTTAGTTTTGATGGTGTTCATTTAGGAATTCTTGAAAGATTTATATCTGGCTCATTGGCTGGTGTAACTGCCCAGACCTGTATTTACCCCATGGAGGTATGTATTATAAAATTCTAACTAAAGTCATACTTTTAATGCAAATTCTAACTTTTTATAAATGAATCTCAGATAAGTATTTTGTACAATAAGCAGCTTTATAGGTATAGGATTAAAATTTCATATCAAGAGTGAGTTGGTCAAGCACAGTAGCTCATGCCTGTAATCTCGGCACTTTGGGAGGCCAAGGTGGGAGGATCACCTGATTCAGGAGTTTGAGACCAGCCTGGGAAACATGGTGAAACCCCATCTCTACTAAAAATACAAAAATTAGCCAGGCATGGTGGTGCACGTCTGTTAAAAAAAAAAAAAAAAAAAAAAGTCAGTTAGCCTCAATAGATTTTGTTGTTGTTGTTTAGGACAAAGGTATTATTGTATATGAACCAAGAAGATAAACAATTTTGTTGATTGATAGAATCACATATTCATTCATTGGGTAAATTTGTATTATATACCTACTAAGTTTAAGGTATTTTGCTAGGTGCTATGCAGGATCCAGAGAAGAGTCATACAGGGATTTTTGGCCATGTAGCTTGTAGTCTAGAAGGGGAAATAAAATATGCACATCAATAATAATAATCTAAAATAAAAATTATAAATTATAGAAAGATCAATATAAAGTGCTATGGAAATTGAGAAGGGTAGAAATTATTTCAAGCTAGGGATTTCATGAAAGACATGAATAAAGACTGGGTGTGGTGGCTCATGCCTCTAATCCCAGCACTTTGTGAGGGTGAGGCAAGTGGACTGTGTGAGCCCAGGAGTTCGAGACCAGCCTGGGCAACATGGTGAAACCTCATCTCTACAAAAAATACAAAAATTAGCCAGGTATGATGGAGTGTGTTTGTAGCACCAGCTACTCAGGAGGCTGAAGTGGGAGGATCACTCCTCTATCAGGAGGTGAATGTTGCAGTGAACCATGATTACACCATTGCACTCCAGCCTGGGCAACACAGCGAAAGAGACTAGAAAGATGGGAAGACCAGATGCAAGATATTGCCATCATTCAGGGAACTGATAATGAGAGTTCAAATTATGATGGTGACTAGGGGAAATTAACTCATGATAGAGCTGTCTTGAGAACTGTCAACTCAAAAAGTGGAAAGCAGGGGAAAGGAAGAGGGCAAAGTTCTATTTGGGTCCTGTGTCTGAGTGTTTAGGAGAGTTGCATCTGAGTTACATCTTGAAAACAGGTAGAGAACAGGAGGAAGTGAACCAGACTCAGGAGAGGTGATGAGTTCAGATTTACACATATTTAAATTGAGCTGTTGATGGGACCACCAAGTTATGATTTTCAGTAGGCCTTGCAAATGTGATACTGAGACTTAAGATTTCAGGTGTTGGTGTGTCACCTGAGAGAGGTGTTATTTGAGGCCAGGAGATTGCCTCTGAAAAAAGTGATGATTTTAAAAATGCTGAGAAGAAGACTTTTGAGAAGGCCTTAATTTAGGGAGTGAGAGGAGAAAACCATGCCAGTGAAGCAGACAGAAAAGATTTACTTGGGTAAGAGGAGAGTGCACTGCCCTGGAGAGGAGTTTTAAAAATGGGACTATCTAGGGTGTCTAGTTCCGCAGAGAAGTACATAAAACAAAAGGCTTCCTACTGACCACTCAGAGGCAGCCCCATCAAGATACACAGTTTTCTCAATCAAGACAAAGTTTATACTTTAAAAAAATTTAACTTTTATTTTAGATACAAAGAGTACATGTCTCGACTGTTTTAGACAGCCATCTCTCCAAGCATGTATAAAGTACCTTTAAATTAATGGAATTAAGATGACAAGGAGTGAGACTCTATCAGGAGAATTAAATTGTGTGTAGGAATATTGATCATATACAGCCTACCAGGGCCTACTATTATCCTTATAGCTTCTGGGATTTCAATTCTTTATGAGCATAGAATGAGCCCAAGTCATATAAAATTGCAGTTTATGGGCCTCACTGTTACAATAGTTACCAGGGTATGTACTTTAAGCATATGTAGAATGTTTTATTCACATTGTTCTTTAGTTTAACATGACCATATATGTTTTCCCTTGAAATTTGACTTTCTTTATTCTGAAGCAATAATGAATTTATTTCAGAACATGTTGCCTTTCAGCACATTAAAGGAATTTGCATGGATATATCACTCAAAGGCACCAGGATTGATTTTATTTTCCTACTTGAATAATTTTAAAATATCGCTGTACTGTATCAGTTGTTCATAAGTAAGAGCCAGTTATTGAGAAGTTACAATCATGTTTATGATTGCTTTCTTTTATGATTTCTCTGATTTATAAACATCATGAGATAATGCAAATCCCTGGATTGCTAGATAAGATGGGTGAATCTGATCGATATATCTTTATTATATTCTTTTACATTTAGGTACTAAAGACCAGACTGGCTATAGGTAAAACTGGAGAGTATTCAGGGATTATTGATTGTGGCAAGAAGCTTCTAAAACAAGAAGGTGTCAGATCCTTTTTCAAAGGTTATACTCCTAACTTGCTAGGCATTGTACCTTATGCAGGCATAGATCTTGCTGTTTATGAGGTGAGTTTATTCTCATAATATGACGTTATATGTTAGATTTGAAAATATGGCACAACAATTTTTATTGTAGAAATATGGTTATAAATGACTTTTCATTAAAACAGCTTCTGACCAAGAGAGAATTGAATGGTTTTATCTGATTTTTTATTTTATATGTTACATATCTGGTATTCCAGTAATACTTTTATTTGGTGTTTTTTTGTGAATCAGTTTTTGGTAATAATTTTAAGTTCTGATAAAACAGTGGTTCTCAATCCTGGGTGCATATCAGAATCACCTACATATGGATCTTTAAAAAATATGATTTTTTTTTTTTTTTTTTGAAATGGAGTCTTGCTCTGTCACCCAGGCTGGAGTGCAGTGGCATGATCTCGGCTGACTGCAAGCTCCGCCTCCCGGGTTCACGCCATTCTCCTGCCTCAGCCTCCCGAGTAGCTGGGACTACAGGCGCCCACCACCACACCCAGCTAATTTTTTGTATTTTTAGTAGAGACGGGGTTTCACTGTGTTAGCCAGGATGGTCTTGATCTCCTGACCTTGTGATCTACCCGCCTTGGCCTCCCGAAGTGCTGGGATTACAGGCGTGAGCCACCGTGCCTGGCCAAAAAAATAGGATTCTTGGGCCACATCCTGAGATATTCTCATTTAATTATCCCGAGGAGACCAAGTGCGGTGGCTCAGGCATATAATTCCAGCACTTTGGGAGGTTGAGGGTGTTGGATCCCTTGAGCCCAGGAGTTTGAGACCAGCCTTGGTAACACAGTGAAATCCCATCTTGACCAAAAATACAAAAATTGTCCAGTCTCATAACTTAGTCTCAAAATAAATAAATAGATTTAAAAATTTTTAAAAATTATCCTGAAGAGAGGCCTAGGATTCAGGTTTTTTAACTGCCCGGAAAAATCTGTTGTATAAGTAAGATTATGAACGTTGAGATATCATCACACAGTTGTAAAAATGAGAATGGAGGACAGGAGTAATTGTGGCCTGAGGAAGAAAGGCAGGATGGAGATAGGACAAAAAAGCTGATAGTGTAATGCATAGGCAAGATACCAGCTTACTCCCCTTTCAGCTGATCATTTTATTTCTATGGCCATACATCTGTTTCAGGAAGCACATCTTAGCAGTATATATACCATTTTGTCATAAGAACCAGGTGAAGGTGTGTGATTAGAATAAATTCATTCTCAACACAGAAAGGGCAGTTCTCTAGATACAAGCCCAATGGTATTTTTGGCAAGTGGTGTCATCATCATGTGAAAGACAGATAACTTCCTTTAGCACTTTTAAAAGTACACTTATATTTTTGTAGGTGTTTAAAGTATTGAATATTATAGCATGCATTTATTTTCCTTTTTGTTTTCTTGCATCTATGATCCTATTACAATAAATTTGTTGCTGCCGTTTGTGTTGGGCTGTCGTCATTCTTTGATTTCTATAGTTCAGTATCTTCTGCTTTACACATTTTCCAGATGCCATTACACATTTCTCTTTGTATTGTTACATGACTGCAGTAAGTGCATACTGAGTAAAAACATTTCAAAATTTATTTTTTCAAAAGCATCAAATTATACATTTTGTAGTAATCACTGCAGTGCATAATGGTAAAGTTGCTGTCCTTTAATAAATGAACAGTTCTGGAAGCACTTACTGATGTTTTAAACTCAATATTTCTTAATTTCTTCCAGTCACTTTTATTCAAGGAAAAGAAAATAGGGACAGAGGACTCTTAAAAGTTGAGAAAATGTGATTTTGTTAACCTAGAGTGGATTGTGCAGTCTTCCTCTCTACAATATTCTGCAGATCCCTGTGAGAATCTCCAGATTTTTGTTTGAATATAATTACAAACCAAAGAACAAGCAAAGCAAACAAACAAACAAAAAACCACCAAAACCCAAAACAAAACATAGGGGAACTCAAACTGAGGCAGTATGAATATGTTGGTTTGAAAACATTAGTGCAACCTGTCCCTGATAAGACTACAGGGATAGAGGCCAGGTAGGGTGGCTCAAGCCTGTAATCCCAGCACTTTGGGAGGCCGAGGAAGGCAGATAACAAGGTCAGGAGATACAGACCATCCTGGCTAACATGGTGAAACCCCGTCTCTACTAAAAATACAACAAATTTAGCCAGGTGTGGTGGCGGGCGCCTGTAGTCCCAGCTACTCAGGAGGCTGAGGCAGGAGAAAGGCATGAACCCGGGAGGCAGAGCTCACAATGAGGTGAGATTGCGCCACTGCACTCCAGCCTGGGGGATAGAGCAAGACTCCGTCTCAAAAAGAAAAAAAAAGAAAAAAAAAGACTACAGAGATAGCCCCCACCTTACTAAAACTTTATTCCACTTGCATAGTAGTAGGTTTTGTTTTCTATTGCATAGTAGTTGCGCAGTAGTATATTTACTACTCTCTTCTCTGCCAGGTTTTGAAGAATTATTGGCTAGAAAATTATTCGGGAAACTCTGTGAATCCTGGGATAATGATTTTGGTGGGATGTAGTACATTGTCTAATACTTGCGGTCAGTTAGCCAGTTTCCCTGTGAACCTTATTAGAACTCACATGCAGGCTTCAGGTGAGTTTATTTTCTTTAATGAATGAATAATAAGTTTAAAATTATGTTTTAAATGAGGATAAATTAATGACTTCAAAAACAAAACTGTAGAATTGATAAGCAAGAATCCCGAATTTATTATTTTACTGACTTTAGTCAGCTTTAGCTTTTTGTGCTTTTTAGATTTTATTTCCTCTCAAAGTATTGTTTGGAACTCTCCACATTTTCTTCAGTTACTAATGATCTCTTTAAGGAGTTTACAATTAGAAAGTACCATGCAGAACAACAGAAAAGATTATGCTTTTTTTCAAATAAACAGTTATTCCATATGATCGTGTAATTTTACCTTAGTTCCACTATTATCATCATATTCTGCAACTGGAACTTAATACATTTATGGAATTGAACTCAATTTTTTTCCCAATTTACTTAAGGAAGAGATATTAAGAAAAGGGACGATATCTGTATTGTTTGTCTCAGTAAAATGTTAGGAATTTAGTTTTTAAGAAAATATCTTTATCACTTTTCAAGAAGGAAAACCCCCCCCCCACAATCCTATTGTTATCTTCTTGACTAAACTGTTTATAGTTCATGTGTTAAGTGATAGTCTTTAACATTCTCTTTCTTCTTGTCTTTTTAGTTAGATTTTTGGTTTTGATTTATATTCTCCAGGTGGAATATCTCTCCATCCATCCCATTGCCCATCCTTTCCTGTCTCTATTTGTGTCAAATCCAATTCCAAATACTCCTCTGAGGTCCCTCATGAAAGACTTTCAAGTGTTGTTTAATAGAACTTTCTGTGATGATGGAAATATTTTATATTTGTGCTATTCAGTATGATAGTCACTATTCCCAAGTGAATACTTGGGATTGTTGCCAGTGCAACTGAGGCAATGAATTCTTAGTTTTATTTAATTTTAATTAATTTAAATATAAATAGCCACATGTATCCAGTGGGTACCATATTGAACAGCACAAGACATTCTACAGGTAGGGAGAGAGGTATATTCTGAAGTAATTTCAATCTCTGTAAATTCTCATTTATCATTGGATTTTCTTAATTTATAAATATTAAATATTGAATTATGCTTTTTTCCCCCAATTTATAGCCCTAATGGAAAAAGGAAAAACAACTTCTATGATTCGGCTCATTCAAGAAATATATACCAAAGAAGGAAAATTGGGATTTTACAGGGGTTTCACCCCAAACATCATAAAAGTGCTTCCTGCAGTAGGCATTGGCTGTGTGGCCTATGAAAAAGTGAAGTCACTTTTTGGATTAACCTAGAAGTGATATATCAAATTGTTGTCATTGCCATAATCACTTAATTGTAAGATAATACCTGGGTTATAAAGAGATGTTATCTTGTCCTAAGAGGAAAGAAATGTCAGATAATTGTTAAAATATTTTTTCATTATTACAAAATGCATAAATTAAATAATTTTTATAAAGTTCTTTAATAATTTAAAATCTTCAATATCCAAAGGATACTATTTACATTTTCTACTACTCTCCCTTGAATCCTAACTTAAAATTTGTTCTTGATTTGATTTGAATACACCATAGAGTAACATAAAACATTTGGTCAGTAATAGGAGTTTATCTTTGAAAACATTTTTATTTGAAAACTTATTTTAAAAAAGCTGAGTTTGAAAATGCTTTATACACGAAAAGAAAAATCAGTGCATTTAAAATTGATGTTATAGCAAATAATTCGGAGTCTGTTTCTTTTACTTAAGCAAAATGGAAAATTAGTTTCTAATTCCTTCTATCACATTTTAGATGGAATAATGATAACATCTTTCTTACACCTCTGGGCCTTTTTATTTGTAAATGTGAATACTGTTGGTTCATTTTGATTCTTGATATTGTCAGCTTATATAAGGAAGTTGGCATTGATAACAAATCCAACACTGGACAAATTTTATTTATCTTCTGGTTGAAAACGTTCGAGTGGAAGAATTTTATATATTAAAACCATTATCTCATAGTTGTTGAAGCAATTCTTACTTCAACTTAAGAGTTGATTAAGTCAACCCTATGATACCCTAAATATCTTCTCTTCACTTTTATTTTAAAAAATTATATTCTTTCCTGGCATTAAATAATTGTGTGGAGAGACAGTGGTAATGGGTTGATTGGACACTAACAGGCCTCAAATGAAGGATGCCTGGCTCAACCAACTGAAGTCCAGGCTTTGATTTTTAGCCTTGATGGTCCAAAAGTTTGACCTTATTAATTTCCTTAAAATGATCAGTTTTTTGGTGCTAGATTAACAAAAATTGCTCACAGGATTGAGATATAGATCACAAAGCAAACCCATTAATTTATAGTGGTGCTTAATACTTTCCATTAACCAGAGAACTTTCATCCCTTCTCCAAGGCACACTGTTTCCTAGTGTCAAACTACCTGGGAAACCTAATAGTTAATAGGAAGAGTGATGTGGAATTAGAACAAAGAGAAGAAGATACTTTTGAGGAATATTTTACTCAGGCCCATCCCAGTTAAGGTGGGAAGAGTTGGGAAACTTGCATACAAGGGGAGAGGAGCTGAGAACTAAAGTAGGAGAGTGGAAAGAATTGTGAAACTTGAGCTAAATTAAGCCACAGATCAACAGAAGAGAGAAAGGCAAATCTCATTGGAACCCTGGGAATGGGTGTGTAAGAAATTTGACTAATGGCAGTAATTGTACAGATAGACTTTTAAAAAGCATTCCAAGTTGATGAAACAACTTGAACAGTAACATGAAAATGGAGTTCATGGAACATCAGGAAGATTGCAAGTAACCTGGTCATTTGAAAATGTATAGTGTATAGGAAGATATAGTGAGCTACAAGGCTACTGCTGTAGGTTGGCAACAGGGGCTTTCTATTATATATGCTAATAACATTCTCTAGTGTAAAAAGATAACTTTGGCAATAGAATGAAACCATTGAAAGAAGAGATAGGGCCAAGTGTGGTGGCTCACACCTGTAGACCAAATGCTTTAAGAGGCTGAGATGGGAGGATCACATGAGGCTAGGAGTTCATGACCAGCCTGGCCAACAAAGTGAGACTCTGCCTCTACAAAAGAAATATAAAAAATTAGCATGGTGGCACATGTGTGGAGTCCCAGCTACCTGGGAGGCTGAGGCAGGAGAATCACTTGAGCCCAATAATTAGAGGCTGTAGCGAGCTATGATTGTGTCACTACACTCCAGCCTGGGCAGCAGAGCAAGAATCTATCTAGTAAAAAAAAAAAAAAAAAAAAAAATGGAGATAGTAGAGCCAAGGAGATCAATTCAGACATTATTACCATAGGTCTAGTTAGAAAATGCTGGCTTCTAAGTAAAGACTTCTCTTTAGAGTAGGTAGAAGTCTAGACTTTTTGATTATTGTATCCGAGGTCAAAGTCTAATCTGTCTTTTTTAAAATTAGAAAATTAAAATTTATTTTATTAAGTGGCTGATGTGTACCAGGTACCCTTTCAAAGCACTTTTAAAGGTTCTCTTATTTAATTCTATCAACTCTACTAGAAGGTTGAGATTATTATCCTGATTTTCAAATTAAGAAACTAAGTTCAGAGAGGTAAGTGCCCTAAGCAAATCTCCTAATATTTCCCCCTTTATGAAGGATTGTGCTCATTTCTCACCTTCAGGGCCTTCATTTTGTATAAGAGCCTGCTGTCAGCCATAATCTTGGCTGTGACTTGGATATTTTGTAAAAAACTTTAAAAATGATGATTTAGCCCATGTCCTTAGTGTGCAGCCTCTCAGTGCTCTTTTAGTCCAAGCCTGACTGGTACTCTTCTTGCGCTTAAATACTGAGAACACTTGAGAGATAACCTTTATATAAAAATGGTCATCACAATGTAACATGAACACTGAGATTTGAATCTAGAATGAATCATGAAGAAATGAATCATGAAGAAATACCAGCAGTTCTTTCTAAGCATCAGAGAAGAAAATAACTGGATAATATTTTAAGGACGGTGGTGTCAGGAGTTGAGTTTAACACAGAGGCACATTTTTGCATGGTTTCTCAGATAGCACAATTTAAAGAGCAGCCTCCCCATGGGTTACCTTGCAGGCCTCTGATACAAATTAGAAAAATTCTGTCTCATGGCCCCTGGGTTACTCTGTTTCACTCAGGCCCATCCCAATTAAGGTGGGAAGAGTTAGGAACCTTGTATACAAGGGAAGAGGACCTGAGACCTCAAGTAGGAGAGTGGAAAGAATTGTGGAACTTGAGCTAAATTAACCCAGAAACCACCAGAAGAGCGTAGTAGAATGTTATAGGATATGATTAAGATTTTTGGCTGGGAATTAAACATAAAGAAGACCATAGCAGATGTCATCTGGGAGATGGTTAGGATTAAATGCCTATTGAAATTTTTGACTCCAAGAAATCTCTGCATCTCATCCAGAAAGATAAAAAAACTCCCTGGACAAGTACAGAATCCTTTCAGGAATTTATCTGCAGTCCACAGAAGCAAAACAGTAAGCCCTCAGATCTCTAGAGTGCTGTAGTAGAGTCCCCACTTGCCTAGTTTCAGGCAGAGCCTGTGTTTCTGAAGGCACTGCTGAATGTTTTGATACTCCCACTCTGCTTAGACTGCATATTTTAAAAGTTAGTTTATTAACCCATTTATTTTAGAGAAAGCAACTGAAAAAGTCATACCATATTAGTCATAACATGCTAATGGAGGGTTATAAACCTTTGCAGAACTCAAAAAGCAACCATGAGTTCTTGTCCTAGTCTTTTTTTTTTTTTTTTTTTTTGATTACACATACATTTATTTATTTATTTATTTATTTATTTATTTATTTATTTGATGGAGTCTCGCTCTGTCATCCAGGCTAGAGTGCAGTGGCGCGATCTCTGCTCACTGCAACCTCCAACTCCCGGGTTCAAGTGATTCTTGTGCCTCAGCCTCCCGAGTAGCTGGGATTACAGACCCGTGCCATGACACCCCGCTAATTCTTTTTTTTTTATTATTATTATACTTTAAGTTCTAGGGTACATGTGCACAACGTGCAGGTTTGTTACATATGTATACATGTGCCATGTTGGTGTGCTGCACCCATCAACTCGTCAGCACCCATCAATTCATCATTTATATCAGGTATAACTCCCCAATGCAATCCCTCCCCCCTCCCCCCTCCCCATGATAGGCCCCAGTGTGTGATGTTCCCCTTCCCGAGTCCAAGTGAGCTCATTGTTCAGTTCCCACCTATGAGTGAGAACATGCGATGTTTGGTTTTCTCTTCTTGTGATAGTTTGCTAAGAATGATGGTTTGCAGCTGCATCCATGTCCCTACAAAGGACGCAAACTCATCCTTTTTTATGGCTGCATAGTATTCCATGGTGTATATGTGCCACATTTTCTTAATCCAGTCTGTCACTGATGGACATCTGGGTTGATTCCAAGTCTTTGCTATTGTGAATAGTACCGCAATAAACATACGTGTGCATGTGTCTTTGTAGTAGCATAATTTATAATCCTTTGGGTATATACCCAGTAGTGGGATGGCTGGGTCATATGGTACATCTAGTTCTAGATCCTTGAGGAATCGCCATACTCTTTTCCATAATGGTTGAACTAGTTTACAATCCCACCAACAGTGTAAAAGTGTTCCTATTTCTCCACATCCTCTCCAACACCTGTTGTTTCCTGACTCTTTAATGATTGCCATTCTAACTGGTGTGAGATGGTATCTCATTGTGGTTTTGATTTGCATTTCTCTGATGGCCAG
>NC_045434.1:112909289-112947053 GCF_002776525.5 Piliocolobus tephrosceles | reverse complement strand
AAGGTGGATTAGAGACTTAAATGTTAGACCTAATACCATAAAAACCCTAGAAGAAAATCTAGGCAGTACCATTCAGGACATAGGCATGGGCAAGGACTTCATGTCTAAAACACCAAAAGCAATGGCAGCAAAAGCCAAAATTGACAAATGGGATCTAATTAAACTAAAGAGCTTCTGCACAGCAAAAGAAACTACCATCAGAGTGAACAGGCAACCTACAGAATGGGAGAAAATTTTTGCAATCTACTCATCTGACAAAGGGCTAATTTCCAGAATCTACAAAGAACTCAAACAAATTTACAAGAAAAAAACAAACAACCCCATCCAAAAGTGGGGAAAGGATATGAACAGACATTTCTCAAAAGAAGACATTCATACAGCCAACAGACACATGAAAAAATGCTCATCCTCACTGGCCATCAGAGAAATGCAAATCAAAACCACAATGAGATACCATCTCACACCAGTTAGAATGGCAATCATTAAAAAATCAGGAAACAACAGGTGTTGGAGAGGATGTGGAGAAATAGGAACACTTTTACACTGTTGGTGGGATTGTAAACTAGTTCAACCATTATGGAAAAGAGTATGGCGATTCCTCAAGGACCTAGAACTAGATGTACCATATGACCCAGCCATCCCACTACTGGGTATATACCCAAAGGATTATAAATTATGCTACTACAAAGACACATGCACACGTATGTTTATTGCGGCACTATTCACAATAGCAAAGACTTGGAATCAACCCAAATGTCCATCAGTGACAGACTGGATTAAGAAAAATGTGGCACATATACACCATGGAATACTATGCAGCCATAAAAAAGGATGAGTTTGCGTCCTTTGTAGGGACATGGATGCAGCTGGAAACCATCATTCTTAGCAAACTATCACAAGAAGAGAAAACCAAACATCGCATGTTCTCACTCATAGGTGGGAACTGAACAATGAGTTCACTTGGACTCGGGAAGGGGAACACCACACACTGGGGCCTATCATGGGGAGGGGGGAGGGGGGAGGGATTGCATTGGGGAGTTATACCTGATATAAATGATGAATTGATGGGTGCTGACGAGTTGATGGGTGCAGCACACCAACATGGCACATGTATACATATGTAACAAACCTGCACGTTATGCACATGTACCCTAGAACTTAAAGTATAATAAAAAAAAATGGGCAAATTATATGAATAGCCATTTCTCAAAAGAAGGTATGCAAATGGCTAACAAACATATTAAAAATGTTCCACATCAGTAATTATCAGGGAAATGCAAATTAAAACCTCAATGAGATACCACCTTACTCCTGCAAGAATGGGCTTTATAAAAAGTCAAAAGACAATAGATGTTGGCCTTGATGTGGTAATAAGGGAATGCTTAGACACTGCTGGTGGGAATGTAAAGTAGTGCAACCTCAATGGAAAACAGTATGGAGATTTCTTAAAGAGCTAAAAGGAGATCTATCATTTCATCCAGCAACCCCACTACTGGGTATCCACCCAAAGGAAAAGAAGTCCATTTATCAAAAAGACACCTGCATATGAATGTTTATTGCAGCACAATTCACAAAGTATAGGACCAACCTGAGTGCCCATCAACCAACGAATGGATAAAGAAAATATGGTATACATACACCATGTAATACTACTCAGCCATAAAATAAGAATGAAATAATGTCCTTTGCAAGAACTTGGATGGAGCTGGAGGCTATTATTCTAAGTGAAGTAACTCAGGAACTCGCAGAACCACAAGATAAGGGGTTGATAAATGAAGGCCTGGGGAGGTGGGCAGTGGGAGGGAACAGTTCTGCTCCTGATGTGGAAAACCAAATACTGTATGTTCTCCCTTATAAATGGGAGCTAAGCTATGGGTACACAAAGGCATACAGAGTGATATAATGGACTTTGGAGACTCAGATGGGGAAGGATGGGAGCGGTTGAGAGATAACAAACTACGTATTGGGCACCATGTACACTTCTCAGGTGGTGGGTGCACAAAAATCTCAGACTTCACCACTATACAGTTCATCCATGTAATCAGAAATTACTTGTATCCCAAAAGCTACTGAAATAAAAAATTATTAATAAAAATATATGCAGAAATGTTAGGTTACAATTTTCATATACCTGTAGCAGGTATTTTTGTGCAGGTAAGTTTTCAATTATAAAAAAGTTGGTGCTATTGTGTTTTTTTTCTCATAATACCTTAATTTAAATGCTGAGCATATTCCTTTTTGTTAATCATAGAAGAATGAAATGGAAATTTCTGAATCAGAATTGAAACTTTCAGTGGAGTAAGTGGGAGAAGGCAGGGTAGTTTTCCAAGCTTCATAGCTCAGGTTAACAGCTTAAAACAGCTGCCTTTGTATTGCCATATCTTGTCTGGTTCTCAGAACTCAGTCTCGCTTAGGAGCTGTGGGCTTCCACAGGTTTTTTTATGGGACATGGATGCACCTGGAAATCATCATTCTTAGCAAACTATCACAAGAACAGAAAACCAACCACCGCACGTTCTCACTCATAGGTGGGAACTGAACAATGGGATCACTTGGACTAGGGAAGGGGAACATCACACACCGGGGCCTATCATGGGGAGGGGGGAGGGGGGAGGGATTGCATTGGGAGTTATACCTGATATAAATAACGAATTGATGGGTCCTGACGAGTTGATGGGTGCAGCACACCAACATGGCACAAGTATACATATGTAACAAACCTGCACGTTATGCACATGTACCCTAGAACTTAAAGTATAATAATAAAAAAATTTTTTAAAAATTAAAAAATAAAAAAATAAAAAAAGAACATTGCTTCAAATGAATACAGTCACACAAAAGTAAAAATATAAGAATTTTTAAAATGAACAAAATTCCTGAGAAATACAGAATTCTGTAAGGAAACTAAACCTACATATGACTCATTGGCATTCCTGAAAGAATTGGAGAGAGAGCAAGAAACCTGGAAAATATATTTGAGGATATTGTCCACAAACATTTCCCCCAGCTTCTCTAGAGAACTCGACATGCAAATTCAGGAAATTCAGATAACCCCTGTGAAATATTATATATGATGACCTTCCCAAAGACACATAATCATCAGATTCTACAATGTTAATGTAAAATAAAAAAAAAAAATTAAAAGCAACGGGAGAGAAGTTTTGGGTCATGTACAAAGCGGGGACTCCTCAGGCTAACAGTGGATCTTTCAGGAGAAACCTTGCAAGCCAGAAGTTTGGGGGTCTATATTCAACATGCTTTAGGAAAGAAATTCCAGTTAATAATTTCATATTCATCCAAAGTAAGCTTCACAGTGAAGGAGAAGTAAAATCCTTTTCAGACATGAAAATGTTAAGGAAATTCATTACCACTAGACCTGTATTACAAGATGTCTTTAGGGAGTGTTAAACGTGGAAGCAAACACATGTTACCTGCCACCACAAAAACACGCTTAAGTACCTAGCCCACTGACACTATAAAGCAACTATATAATGAAGTCTATGTGATAGCCAGCTAACAACATGATGACAGGACCAAATCCTCACCTATCGATACTATCCTTGAATGTAAATGGACTAAATACCCCACTTAAAAGACACAGTGTGGCAAGTTGAATATAAAGAAGCAAGACTCAGCTGTATGCTGTCTTCAAGAGACCCATCTCATATGCAGTGACACTGATAGGCTCAAAGTAAAGAGATGGAAGACAATCTATCAAGCAAAGAGGAGAAAAAATAGGGCTTGTAATTCTTATTTCAGGCAAAACAGATTTTAAACCAATAATGATCTAAAAGGACAAAGAAGGGCATTACACCATGATAAAGGGTTCAATTCAACAAGAAGACTTAACTATCATAAATATACATGCACCCAGCAGTGGAGAACCCAGATTCATAAAACAGGATCTATAAGGAACTCAATAAGCAAAAAACCAACAACCCCATTAAAAACTGGGCAAACAAGGTGAACAAATACTTCTCAAAAGAAGACATATATGTGGGCCACAAGCATATGAAAAAAATTCTTAACATCAGTAATCATCAAAGAAATGCAAATCAAATCCACAATGAGTTACCATCTCATACCAGTCAGAATGGCAATTATTAAACGTCAGAAAATAACAAATGTTGGCGAGATTGCAGAGAAAATTGAATACTTATACACTGCTAGTGGAATATAACTTAGTTCAGCCACTGTGTAAATTAGTTTGGAGATTTCTCCAGCAACTTAAAATAGAACTACCATTCAAACCAGCAATCTCATCACTAGGTGTATACTCATAGTAATATAAATTATTTTACCAAAAAGACAAATGCACTAAAATGTTCATCACAGCACTATTCACAATAGCAAGAAAATGGAATCAGCCTAGGTGCCCATCAGTGGTGGGCTGGGTAAAGAAAATGTGATACATATACACCATGGACTACTATGCAGCCATAACATACTGTGCCTTTTTTTAAAGGCATAAACATATCCTTTGCGGCAACATAAATGAAGGTCCTAAGCAAATCAATGCAGGAACAGGAAACCAAATACCACACATTCTCACTTATAAGTCGGAGCTAAACATTGAGTACACGTGGAAACAAAGGAAAATATAGACCAGAGTCTACTTGAGAGTGGAGGGTAGGAGGAGGGTGGAGGGTGGGGGTAGAAAAAATACCTATCAAATACTATTCTCACTAATTAGGTGACAAAAACATTTGTATACCAAACCCCAGTGACACACAATTTACTCATGTAACAAACCTGCACATGTACTGCCTGAACCAAAATAAAAGTTGAAAAGGAAACATAAAATTTGAACCCATGTGACATATTTTTTCTCTAAATTGAAAACTCTGTACAAAACTAATGTTGCTACTGTCTTCCATCATGCATCAGATGAAACACATGCACATATATATCCATGTGTATATATATATGTATATATGTGTGTACATATGGTGTATATGTATATATAATTTTGCATAATGTTGATTTGGAAAAGTAAAGGTTACTCAAGAGAAGATATGTTGTCTATTAAAAATAAGTCCACATAAGAAAAAGACTAAGCCATAACATGTAATGATGAATGATCAAAGGAATGTTAAAATTTTATTTATTTTTTAATCAGTTCCCCTTAATCACTCTTAAATTTTAGCATAATCAGCAATGGAAGATCCTTAGAGCTTTTGAGAAGTAATACATAACAAATATAAAAAACAAAATACAAAAATGAAGAAGAGAATGAAATAATGCAGTGACTACACAAAATAAAACCATTAGTCTAATGCTGTGTTTTTCTAAAGGCATATATATGGGTAATTGCCACATGAAAAGGTGCTGACTATCATTAGTCAGTGGAAAATGCAAGTAGAAACAACATAAGATACCACTTTACACTCACTAGTGTAGCTGTAATAAAAAAAAAAAAAATTAAGAGAACAGCAAATTTGCTGAGAAGGCGGAGAACTGGAACCTTCCTATATTGGGGTAAAATGTAAAATGATAGAACTACTTTGAAATCCACTTTGGCAGCTTCTTAAGAAGTTAATCGGTGGCGTACCCTGGCTCAGGCCTGTAATCCCAGCACTCTGGGAGGCCAAGACGGGCAGATCACGAGGTCAGGAGATCGAGACCATCCTGGCCAATACTGTGAAACCCTGTCTGTACTAAAAAAATTAAAAATACAAAAAATTGGCCGGGCGCGGTGGCTCAAGCCTGTAATCCCAGCACTTTGGGAGGCCGAGACGGGTGGATCACGAGGTCAGGAGATCGAGACCATCCTGGTCTACACGGTGAAACCCCGTCTCTACTAAAAATACAAAAAACTAGCCGGGCGAGGTGGCAGGCGTCTGTAGTCCCAGCTACTCCGGAGGCTGAGGCAGGAGAATGGCGTGAACCCAGGAGGCGGAGCTTGCAGTGAGCCGAGATCGCGCCACTGCACTCCAGCCTGGGCGACAGAGCAAGACTCCGTCTCAAAAAAAAAAAAAAAAAATACAAAAAATTAGCTGGGCATGGTGGCAGGCACCTGTGGTCCCAGCTACTCGGGAGGCTGAGGCAGGAGAATGGCATGAACCCTGGAGACAGAGCTTGCAGTGAGCTGAGATTGCGCCACTGCACTCCAGCCTGGGTGACAGAGTGAGACTCCATCTCAAAACAAAAAACAAAAGTTAAACATAAGTTTACCATATAACCCAGCTATTTCACACTTAGAAATCTGAGAGAAACAAGAACATAGGTCTACCAAAAACTTGTGCTGAAATGTTCATTGCAGTGTTATTCATGATAGCAAAACCTGGAAACAAATGTCTGTCACTGTTATATGAATAAATAAAATGTGGCATTATCTGCACAATGGAATTCTAGTCAGCAATTAACAAGCAGAGAAATCTGATACATGCTACAACATGGATGAATCTTAAAACACTATGCTAAATGAAAGATGCTAGTCACAAAAGACTGTCTATGGTCTGATGCCATTTATGTAATATGTCCAGAAAAGATGACATTTGTAGGCAGAAAATGGATTAATTGTTTTGTTGGGGCTGCAGAAGAGAGTAGGATTTGCTACAACAGCACTGGAAAAAATTGGGAAGGTAAAGGTAATGTTCTAAAAGTGTATTATGGTACCGGTTGAGACACTCTATATAAATTGAGTCACATATCTACAATGGGTCCATTTCATTATATACAAATCTGATATGAAATTAAGGACAGGAAAGTGCTAAATCAAGGGGTTGGGTGTCCTGTGATCCTGTGACGATCACTGCATGTTGAGTTGCAACAATCTGAGTCAACAGCATATGGTTACTTAGAGCAGATGGTGACTCTGATGTCACATGCTTGAGAAAGGGGTTCCTGGGCCTTCAGTCTCTGGCCCTGCAAGCTCCCACAGAATCCAGATAATAGATGGGATAAATGAAGACAGCCTCTGCCTCTCAAGTAGTGCAAGGAGACCAGTTGTACCATATAAAGGTCTGGGGAGAGTCAGTTCGTTGGAAGAAGCTTTGCAGACATTTTGGGTGACAAAAGGAAAAAATCATGGGGAAGAAGTGAGAGCTGCAGAATGAGGGGGTTGCTCGAAGCAAAAGCTGCTCAAAAATCTTTGGTGGGATTTGAGGAGATTTGTGTCTTGTATGGTCTGACCCAGCAACCATTTTGGTTAACAGAAGGCACCAGAGAGAAAAACTGCTATGAACTTTTGCTATATGCTAATAGTACAAAATGAGAACATACTCCCTACCCACAATACTATTTCATTGATTTCCATCTTTATCTTTGTAATTTACTTTCTTCTTACTTTAAGATTAATTTACTCTTCCAGGTTCTTGTGGTAGAAGCAGAAATCACTGATTTGAAATCATTTTAAAATTTTTATGGGCTTTTATAAATACAGGCTTTATAAGTATAGACTTTTAATGCTATAAATCCCCTTCTCCATTTTCATATGTTTTCACCTTCCTTCAGTTCAAAACAATTTCTAATTTCCCCTTTTTAAAATTATTTTATTTCAATAACTTTTGGGGAACAGGAGGTGTTTGGTTACGGGGAGAAGTTATTTAGTGGTGATTTCCAGGACTGTGGTGCACCCATCACCGAGCATTGTACCCAATGTATAGTCTTTTATCCCTCCCTCTTCCTTTCCCTTTCCCTGGAGTCCCCAAAGTTCATTTTATTATTCGCATGCCTTTGCATCCTCATAGCTTAGCTCCAACTTATGAGTGAGAAGTAATGATGTTTGGTTTTCCATTACTGAGTTACTTCACTTAGAATAATAGTCTCCAACTCCATCCAGGTTGCTGTAAATGCCATTATTTTGTTCATTTTTATGGCTGAGTAGTATCCCGTGGTATACATAAACCACATTTTCTTTATACACTTCTTGATTGATGGGCATTTGAGTTGGTTCCCTATTTTTGCAATTGAAAAATTGTGCTACTATAAACATGAGTGCGAAAGTATCTTTTTCATATAATGACTTCTTTTCCTCTGGCTAAACACCCAGTAGTGGGGTTGCTGGATCAAATGGTAGATCTACTTTTCGTTAAGGGATCTCCACACTGTTTTCCATAATGGTTGTACTCATTTACATTCCCATCAACAGTGTAAAAGTGATCACTTTTCACCAAATTCAAGCCAACGTGTATAGTTTTTTGATTTTTTAAATTATGGCCATTCTTACAGGAGTAAGGTTGTATCACATTGTGGTTTTGGTTTGCATTTCCTTGATATTTAGTGATATTGAGAGCATTTTTTCATATGTTTCCTGGTCATTTGTTTATTTTCTTTTGAGAATTGTCTATTCATGTCTTTGGCCCACTTTTTAAAAAATTTTACTTTTAAGTCCTGGGATGCATGTGCTGAACAAGCAGGTTTGTTACATAGGTATACATGTGCCCTGGTGGTTTGCTGCACTTATCAACCCATAATCTAGATTTTAAGCCCTGCATGCATTAGGTATTTGTCCTAATGCTCTCCCTCCACTTGCCCCCAAACCCTCGTCAGGCCCTGGTGTGTGATGTTCCTCTCCCTGTGTCCATGTATTCTCATTGTTCAGCTCCTACTTATGAGTGAGAACATGCGGTGTTCGGTTTTCTGTTCCTGCATTAGTTTGCTTAGAATGATGGTTTCCAGCTTCATCCATGTCCCTGCAAAGGACATGCACTCATTCTTTTTTATGGCTGCGTAGTATTCCATGGTGTATATGTGCCACATTTTCTTTATCTAATCTATCATTGATGGACATTTGGGTGGGTTCCAAGTCTTTGCTATTGTAAATAGTGCTGCAATAAACATACATGTCAATGTGTCTTTATAGTAGAATGATTTATAATCTTTTGGGTATATACCCAGTCATGGGATTGCTGGGTCAAATGTTATTTCTGATTCCAGATCCTTGAGGAATCGCCACACTGTCTTTCACAATGGTTGAACTAATTTACACTCCCACCAACAGTGTAAAGCGTTCCTATTTTTCCACATCCTTGCCAGCATCTGTTGTTTCCTAACTTTTTAATAATCACCATTCTAACTAACATGAGATTGTATCTCATTGTAGCTTTGATTTGCATTTCTTTTTCTTTTCTTTTCTTTTCTTTGTTTTTGATGGAGTCTCACTCTGGCACCCAGGCTGGAGTGCAGTGGCGTGATCTCAGCTCACTGCAAGGTCTGCCTCCCAGGTTCACACCATTCTCATGCCTCAGCCTCCCGAATAGCTGGGACTACAGGCACCCGCCACCATGCCCAGCTAATTTTTTGTATTTTTTTTTAGTAGAGATGGGGTTTCACCATGTTGGCCAGAATGGTCTCGATCTCTTGACCTCGTGATCTGCCCGCCTTGGCCTCCCAAAGTGCTCGGATTACAGGCATGAGCCACCACCTCCAGCCTGATTTGCATTTCTTTAATGACCAGTGATGATGAGCTGTTTTTCATATGTTTGTTGGCCATATAAATGTCTTCTTTTGACAAGTGTCTGTTCATATCCTTTGGCCACTTTTTGATGGGGTTGTTTATTTCTTTTCTTGTAAATTTGTTTAAGTTCCTTGTAGATTCTGGATATTAGACCTTTGTCAGATGGATAGATTGCAAAAATTTTCTCACATTCTGTAGGTTGCCTATTCACTCTGATGATAGTTTTTGTTTGTTTGTTTGTTTGTTTGCTGAACAGAAGCTTTTAATTTTATTCCATTTGTCAATTTTGGCTTTTGTTGCCATTGCTTTTGGTGTTTTAGTCATTAGGACTTTGCCCATGCCAGTGTCCTAAATGGTGTTGTGTAGGTTTTATTTTAGGGTTTTTATGGTTTTAGGTTTCAGGTTGAAGTATTTAATCAATCTTGAGTTAATTTTTCTATGAGATGTAAGGAAAGGGTCCAGTTTCTATTTTCTGCATATGGCTAGCCAGTTTTCCCAGTACCATTTATTAAATAGTGAATCCTTTCCTCATTGCTTGTTTTGTCAGGTTTGTCGAAGATCAGATGGTTGTATATGTGTGGTGTTATTTCTGAGGCCTCTATTCTGTTCCATTGATCTATACATCTGCTTTGGTACTAGTACCATAGCCTTGTGTGAAGTCATGTAGCGTGATACTTCCAGCTTTGTTCTTTTTGCTTAGGATTGTCTTGGCTATATGGGTTCTTTTTTTGATTCCATATAAAATTTAAAGTCGTTTTTTCTAATTATGTGAAGAAAGTCAATGGTAGCTTGATGGGAATAGCATTGAATCTATAAATTACTTTGGGCAGTGTGACCATGTTCATAACAGTGATTCTTCCTATCCATGAACCTGGAATGTTTTTCCATTTGTTTGTGTCCTCTCTTATTTCCTTGAGCAGTGGTTTGTAGTTCTCCTTGAAGAAGTCCTTCAAGTCCCTTATAAGTTGTATTCCTAGACATTTTATTTTCTTTGTAGCAATTGTGAATGACAGTTCATGCATGATTTGGCTCTCTGCTTGTCTATTATTGGTGTATAGGAATGCTTGTGATTTTTGCACATTGAGTTTTTATCCCAAGACTTTGTTGAAGTTGCTTATCAGCTTAAGGAGTTTTGGGGCTGAGATGATGCAGTTTTCTAAATATACAATCATGTCATCTGCAGACAGACAACTTGACTTCCTGTCTTCCTATTTGAATACTCTTTATTTCTTTCTCTTGCCTGATTGCCCTGGCCAGAACTTCCAATACTATGTTGAATAGGAGTGATGAGAGAAGGTACCCTTGTCTTGTGCTGGTTTTCAAATGGAATGCTTCCAGCTTTTGCCCACTCAGTATGATATTATTTTGAGATAGGTTCCATCAATACCTAGTTTATTGAGAGTTTTTAGCATGAAGGGGTGTTGAATTTTATTGAAGGCCTTTTCTGCATCTATTGAGATAATAATGTAGCAATGCAGCTTTTTGTCATTGGTTCTGTTTATATGAAGGATTACATTTATGTGAAGGATGCCTTGCATCCCAGGATGAAGCTGATTTGATCGTGGTGGATAAGCTTATTTATGTGCTGCTGGATTTGGTTTGCCAGTATTTTATTGAGGATTTTTGCATGGATGTTCGTCAGGGATATTGGTCTGAAATTTTCTTTTTTTGTTGTGTCTCTGCCAGGTTTTGCTATCAGGATGATGCTGGTCTCATAAAATGAGTTAGGGAGGAGTCCCTCTTTTTCTATTTTATGGATTAGTTTCAGAAGGAATAGTACCAGCTCCTCTTTGTACCTCTGGTAGTATTTGGCATGAGTCTGTCTGGTCCTGGACTTTTTTTTTGTTGGTAGGCTATTATGCCTCAATTTGAGAACTTGTTATTGGTCTATTCAGGGATTTGACTTCTTCCTGGTTTAGTCTTGAGGGGGGTGTGTATGTATCCAGGAATTTATCCATTTCTTCTAGACTTTCTGGTTTATTTGCATAGAGGTGTTTATAGTATTCTCTGATACTAGTTTGTATTTCTGTGGGATCAGTGGTGATATCCCCTTTATCATTTTTTATTGTGTCTATTTGAATCTCTTCTATTTTCTTTATTAATCTGGCTAGCAGTCTATTTTGTTTATCTCAGAAAAACAGCTCCTGGATTCACTGATTTTTTGAAGGGCTTTTCGTGTCTCTATCTTCTTCAGTTCTGCTCTGGTCTTAATTATTTCTTGTCTTCTGCTAGCTTTTAAATTTGTTTGCTCTTCTCAAGTTCTTTTAATTGTGATGTTAGGGCATCGATTTTAGATCTTTTCTGCTGTCTTGTGTGGGCATTTAGTGCTATAAATTTCCCACTAAACACTGCTTTAACTGTGTTTCAGAGATTCTGCTACATTGTCTCTTTGTTCTCATTGGTTTCAAAGAACACTATTTTTGTCTTAAATTTTGTTATTTACCTGGTAGTCGTTCAGGAGCAGGTTGTTCAGTTTCCATGTGGTTTTGCTGTTTTGAGTGGGCTTCTTAATCTTGAGTTCTAATTTGATTGCACTGTGGTCTCAGAGACTTTTATGATTATTGTTCTTTTGCATTTGCTGAGGAGTGTTTTACTTCCAATTATGTGGTCAATTTTAGAATAAGTGCTACGTGCTGCTGAGAAGAATGTATATTCTGTGGTTTTGGGGTGGAGAGTTCTGTAGATGTCTATTGGGTCCACTTAGTCCAGAGCTGAGTTCAAGTGCTGAATATCATTACTCATTTTCTGTCTCATTGATTGTCTAATATTGACAGTGGGGTGTTAAATTCTCTCACTATTATTGTGTAGGAGTCTAAGTCTCTTTGTAGGTCTCTAAGAACTTGTTTTATGAATCTGGGTGCTCCTGTATTGGATGCATATATATTTAGGATAGTTAGCTCTTCCTGTTGAATAGATCCCTTTACCATTATGTAATGCCCTTCTTTGTCTTTTTTGATCTTTGTTGGTTTAAAGTCTGTTTTATCAGAGACTAGAATTGCAACCCCTGCTTTCTTTTGCTTTTCATTTGCTTTGTAAATATTCTTCCATCCCCTCACCCCCTTTTTTTTTGTTTTGAGCTTATGGGTGTCTTTGCACATGGAATGGGTCTCCTGAATACAGCACACCAATGGGTCTTGACTCTTTATCTGATTTGCCAATCTGCATCTTTTAATTGGGGCATTTAGCCCATTTACATTTAAGGTTAATATTGTTATGTGTGAATTTGATTCTGTCATCATGATGCTAGCTGGTTATTTTGCACATTAGTTGATGCAGTTTCTTCATAGTGTCATTGGTCTTTATATTTTGGTGTGTTTTCACAGTGGCTGGTAATGGTTTCTCCTTTCCATATTTAGTGCTTCCTTCAGGAGCTCTTGTAAGGCAGGCCTGATGGTGACAAAATCCCTCAGCATTTGCTTGTTGGGAAAGGATTTTATTTCTTCACTTTTGAAGCTTAGCTTGGCTGGATATGAACTTCTGGGTTGAAAATCCTTTTCTCTAAGAATGTTGAATATTGGCCCCCACTCTCTTCTGGCTTGTAGGGTTTCTGCAAAGAGATCCACTGTTAGTCTGGTGGGCTTTCCTTTGTGGGTAACCCGACCTTTCTCTCTGGCTGCACTTGATATTTTTTCCTTCATTTCAACCTTGGAGAATCTGATGATTATGTGTCTTGGGGTTGCACTTCTTGAGGAGTATCTTATCTATTTTTATTTAAAAAATAAAAATTTTTTTAAAATTAAAAAAATTTTTAAAAATTGCACAATCTATTGCTATTATTGTTTATACAATCGATTTTCTTTTTCTTTGCCTTTTTTTCTTTTTTTTAATGAGTCTTGATCTGTTTCCCAGAATGGAGTGCAGTGGTGCAATCTCAACTCACTGCAACCTCTGGCTCCCGGGTTTAAATGATTCTTGTACCTCATCCAAGAAGTATCTGGAACTACAGGTGCACACCACCATGTCAGTGTAATTTTTGTATTTTTAGTAGAGACAGGGTTTCGCCATGTTGCCCAGGCTGGTCTCAAATTCCTGTCCTCAAGCAAGCCACCTGCTTCAGCCTCCCAAAGTGCTGGGATTATCAGCATGAGTCACTGCACAGGGCCTCAATTTTCTTTTAAAGAGTTTTAACTAATAAGAAAATGAAATGTGTATATTTGTTCATGTGTTACCATTTCTAGCGCTTGACCTTGTTTTGTGGACACCCAGGTTTCCATCTCATAGCTTTTTCCTTCTGTAGAAAGGATGTCCTTTAACATTTTTGGAGCACAGGTCTGCTGGTGATGAATTCTTTCACATTTTATATTTTTGAATGTACCTTTATTTCACCTTTGTTTTTTGAAAGCTACTTTTGCAGTGTATAGAATTCTATGTGGGCAATTTTAGTCTTTGAGTGTTTAAAGCTGTGACTCCTCTGTGTTCTTATGTGCATTGCTGCTGGTGACAGATCTGATGTCATCCTTATAATATCTTTGTTCCAGTGTAGGTAAGGTGTGTTTTTCCTCTGGCTTCTTTTAAGATTTTTTTAATCATCATTGAACAATTTATGATATGCCTTGGTGTCATTTCTTCATATTTCTAGTGCTTGAGTATGTTGACTTTCTGGATCTGTAGTTTATAGTTCTTATTACATTTGGTAAGATTAGATTTTTGTTTTTTGGGGGGTTGTCTCCCCCTTTGGGACAGGATCTTGCTACATTGCCCAGGCTGTTCTCAAACTCGTGGGCTTACCTGATCCTCCTGCCTCAACCTTTTGAATAGCTGGGACCACAGGCCCATGCCACCACACCTCACCTCGCTTGGTGAGTTTTGGATTATTATTTCTTTCAAGAGTTTTTCTGCCATCACTGTGTTTGCCTTTGATGAACTCTAGTCACCTGTGTATGAGGTCAGCTGAATTGCTCCACAACTCATTGATGCTTTTCCCTTTATTTTTTTTTTCTCAGTATTTCTTTTTGGTTACTTTTCTTTGCTATGCCTTAACATTTACAATATTTTTTCTTCATTTTCTAATTTCCTGTTAATCCCTGGCAGGACACTTCCTCTCAGATATCACAGTTTTTATTTCTTTATTTCTTTTTAGTTTTTGTAGAGATGGGGTCTTACTTTGTTTCCCAGGCTGCTCTTGAACTCCTGGGCTCAAGTGATCCTCCTGCATAGGCCTCCCAAAGTGATGGAATTGCAAGCATGAGCCACAGCACCAAGCCCCAGTTTTTATTTCTTAATGTTAGCTTGAATCTTTTTATACCTTTTTTTTTCATCTACTTAATTTGGGGGATGTATGGAATACAGTTACAAAAACTGATTTAATGATCTTTTCTGATAATTCTAACACCTGTGTCAGCTCTGAGTCAGTTTAATATGATTGATTTGTCCCTTCATTGTGGTCATTTCCCTGTTTTAGTGTGGCTCAAAAGTTTGATAGAAAACCAAACACTGCAAATTTTACTTTGCTGGTTGCTGCATATTTTTGTGTCCCTATAACTTTGAGTTTTGTTCAGGGAGGCAGTCAAGTTGCTGTCAAACAGTTTGATCATTTCAGGTCTTGCTTTTATGATTTGTTTCAAGAGGTCCACAGCAGTGCTCAGTCTAGGGGTAATTAGTTCTTACTACTGAGACAAAACCTTCCTGAGATCTCTACTCTATGCCTTGTGAATTATGAGGCCTTTTTTTCCAGTCATCTTTGGGAAATAGGCATGATTCTAGCTCCGTATGAGTTCCAGGCACTCTTCTCTCTAATCTTTTGAAATGATTTTTCCTCTGAACCTGAGTGGCATCCTCATATGGATCAGCACTGTGCTGCATGCTGGGTCACGTTCTGCAGTTCTTTCTGATTTACTTTCCATGGTTCGCTGCACCCTGCTACTCTCTCTATGGACTTTATGCTATCTTGGCTTCCCTGGACTCTCAGCTCAGTGTCCTTGACTCAAAAGGTTCACTGAGCTCCTCTTCACTTTGCCCTTCCTGTGCCTAACTTGGAAACCCTCTAAAGGTAGTAAGTTAGAGCAATTATAGGGCTCACTTGTTTGGGGCCCTTCTTTAGGGATTACATTCCTGTCCTGTTTTGCCTGATGTCCACAATTTTGAAAATGTTCTTTTCATGTATTTTGTCTGTTTTATTTTCTTCTTTATTTTACTAGGTAGGATAGTGAAATCCAATTCCTCTTAATTATAGAGGTTGCAGCAACCATTTAGGGGAGCTTATTCTGCCTACCACAGCCACTCACCTCAGTGAACATATTTCTGTAAGCCCTTCAGTCAGTGCTTGCCCCTCACTTCCTAAAGTAAGCCAGTTGAAAGCAACTCTGTCCAATGAGCAGCTCTGAGTGCCAGCCAGTCAACACCAGCTCACTGAGGTCTGTGCCTTCAACCAGTCTCTGAACCCCACACTTTCCACAAATTCTAAGTCTACTCTGCTCAGAGAGACTGAATGATCAGCAGAGCTCTCTCCCTTTAAGTAGCAATAAATTCAGACTTGTGTTAATTAATGCAGAAATTATGAGGTGGTCTCTTCATTTGACAGATGCCTAATGTTACATGTATAGAACTACCTAGAAAGAAAACAGAAAGAAGAGAATGCAAGGAAGGGGGAAAACATAAAGAAAGACCATGCAAGTGCCACTGCAGAGGGATCTGAATCAGAGAGAGGAGGAGAAACTCTGGGTGAGAAGAAGAACCTGAGGATCCAGTGCCTGTGAGGCTCCCTCAGAGCTGGGAGCTGCTGACATCTAAATGTGGGGAGCAGGTTGAGGAGGAGCCAGACTGAAGGTTTACAGCCTTCCAAAATGTACATGTTGAAGCCCTAACCTCAGTGGGACTTACATAGTGCCAAGGCCTTTAAGGAAGTGATTAAGATTAGTGAGGTCATAAACATGGGGCATTGATCTGATAGGATTAGTGTCCTTCTAGGAGGAAACTCAGGTTGCTTGTTCACCCCACTCCTCCTCCCACAAATCACACACAGTGAGAGAAGGCCATGTGGGGACACAGTCTGTGTGCATCTCCAAGCTGGGAAGAGAGCTCTCACTGGAATCCAATCTTGATCTTGAATGTTGAATCCAGAGCTGTGAAACAGTACATTTCTGCTTTTTGAACCACCCTGTGGATGGTATTTTGTGATGGCGGCCTGAGCTCACTAATACAGAAGGTTTCTTAGACCGTGGCCTAGGCAGCTCCTCCCTGGGCCTTTGTGGGAGCTGCCCAAGTTTGCTCAGTGCTCAGTTTCTATAATCTGCATCCACACCTACTCTTACTCTGGTTAAGGCTGACCTTTGGCTTTAGAAAGAGAATTGGTCACAATGGTTTCATAGCTTAACTGTCCACAAGAAAAAATGACCTGAACCAAAGATCTTTGATTTTCTTTGGGAAAAGTTTGACATCTGACCTTGGACAATGGCACTCAGATTCTGCAGGGTGACCCTGTGACCTCACGTGCCCTGCACTTCCTTTTCCTGAGAGCTTTCACTGCTCTGGACTCTCCAGAGCCACAAGGAAAGGGTTTGGCTGCAGGTGAAGAACCTGAAAGAGCCCTGGAAGACCCAGTGGCAAAAAGAAGAATCCCCAGGATGAGGAATGGGAGGAAGTGTGAGAGGCTGATCTTATAGGAAGAAAGGAGGCTGGAGGATCAGAGAACTCTGTGTGTGTGTGTGTGTGTGCGCGCGCGCACACCCAGGATGAGGTTAGTGGAGTTCCAGAGAGACAGGGTTGCCTTTCTGGGGCTGAGAATATGGATTCCTTGGTATTCAGGCTCTGGTCCTCTTCCTCTCCTGGTCCTCCTCATCCTGCCTCCCCACTCTTCCCCTCCTCCTCATTCTGTCCTTCAGGCTGTTTGTCACCACTCGCCCTCCTCTTTCTGCTCCCCCTCCCCCATGCCCTGTCACCTCCTCTTCCTTTCACACACACAGAAGCTGAAGGAATGTTTTATGCCAGCAGGAGAATCACAATTACATTTCTGCGTTGTCACGACCTTATTTGAGGAGACCAAGCAAGATGGTTCCAGCTGTAGGGTGGAGCCTCCACAGACAAACCCTGAGGCCAGGGCAGCACAAGCGTTAGGCCAAGCTTGGATATGGTGTGACCAATAGTAAGGAACCACCAGTACTTTTGGTCTCTGGCTAACAACTGGCCCCCAGTCTCCCAGGAACTTGAATATTCCAGGTGCCCTGCTCCTCTGCAAGGGAGTTCCAAGGGGAAGGACCATGCTACTTTCTTGTGTCCCCTTGGGGTGGGGAGGGGGCGAGTGGACAAGGATCCCCATCGTCCTAGGAGCTGGGGGTAGCAGGGGGCTCAGGCCAGGGCAGGTTCTAAGCAAACTACCCAGCTTCTCCATTTAGACCTAGCTGAATGTTCAGAGTGGAAGGTTAATGCGGCCCCAGACTCACCTACTCTGTTGTGGCCTTTTCGTCTTTTCCATTGGTCTTTGCTTCCTATGAGGGTTCTGCCACTGAAGCCAGCCTATTGGGAAGTAAAAGCAACACTTAAAATGATCAAAGAGACCAGCATTAGTATTGGTGCAATCCTATGGTCCTCAGTGGATTACCTAGGATGCAGCCAGCACCTGGGTCACCTGGCTAGGGCCTGTCCAAAGAAAAGCTTCCCATATGCCCATTGAGACCTAGGTGAAAGTTCCAGGGACCTAGCTGCTCACCAAGAGATTGACTCTTACATCTTCATGAGTGTCTGGAGCCTTGGTGCTGAGAGTTCTTGGTCTACACCAGGGCACTGCTTACTCTCAGGGTCCAGGGCTTTCAGTCCACGAGTCTCCATGTCTCTAACATTGAATCCTCCTCGTTTGTTGCTTCAAAGGGCCCCTCCCACAAAGTGGGCAGACATGGAGAGTTACTAGATGCAAAAGGTAAAGTGTATGTTATGTGATTCATTATATAAAGAGAACTAAAACCAAAAACAACATGATTCTCTCAATAGATGCAGAAAAACCTTTGATAAAATTCAACATCACTTCATGTGAAAACTCCCAACACACTAGGCACTAAAGGAACATATCTCAAAGTAATAAGAAGTATTTATGACCAACCCACAGTCAGCATCATACTGAATGGGCAAGAGCTGGAAGCATTCAGCCTAAGAACTGGTAAAAGAACAAAACAATAAATTACACTTCAACACTTTTAAAAGTTGCTCTTCAAAGATGTTGGTAAGAGAATGAAAAGACAAGCCACACTTAGGGAGAAAATATTTGGAAATTGCATATCTGATAAAGGATCTCTGTGTACAACACTAAGGGTACTCTCAAAGTTTATTAATAAAGAGACAAATAATCAGATTTTCAAATGAATAAAAGATTTGTAAAGGTACTTCAGCAAAGAAGATATATGGAAGGCACATAACAACATGACAAGGTATTCATCATCATTAGTCATTAGGAAATGCAAATGTAAACCAAGTAAAATGGCTAAAGTTGAAAGAATCACCATTCCAACTGTTGGCAAAGATGTACGGGAACTAAAACACACATGCACTGCTGATGAGGTTGTGAAATGTTACAAGCACATTATAAAGCAGTGTGGCAGCATCTTAAAATAGTCAACCTGTACCTACCATATGATACTGCTATTTCACCCAAATGAAAAGAAAAGCTATCTCCATACAACTTTGTTGATAGAAGCTTTAGTTTTAAAACCAGAAGCCATCCAAACCCATTAACAGATGAATGAATAAAATAAATCGTGATATATCCATCACATGGAATATTACATTACTCAGCAGTATAGCAGAGTGATCTATTAATACACATGAAAACATGGCTACAAATCAAAATAATGATTCTGAGTGAAAAAGATATACAAAAATACCAAAATATATAAATGTATAAACCAAATATGTATACATAGTATATGATTCTATCTAGAGAAAACTTGAGAAAATTTAAATTGATCTATTATAACAGAAAGTCAACCAATGGTTGTCTGAGGTGAGGGGAGAAAGGTGAGGGAGGAATTACTAGGTACACAAGGACACTTTGGAAGTAGGTAGATATATTCACTATCCTTTTGTTTTGTTTTGTTTTGTTTTGTTTTGAGACAGGGTCCAGTACTGTCACCCAGACTGGAGTGCAGAGGGAAAATCTCAGCTAACTTCAACCTCTGTCTCCTGGGCTCAAACCATCCTTGTAACTCAGCCTCCCAAGTAACAGACTACAGGCACATGTTGCCATGCATGGCTAACTTTTCTGTTTTTTTAGAGATGGGGTTTCACCATGTTTCCCATGCTGGTCTTGAAGTCCTGAGTTCAAGCAATCTGCCTCCCTTGACCTGCCAAAGTTCTGAGATTACAGGCATTCCTTTTTCAGCATTAGATTAGTGATCTTAACCAATGCAATGAAGTAAGAAAAAGTGAATAAAACATTGAAAAGATTGAAAAGGAAGACCTGAATCTGTCTGTATTAACAGATAATGATTGTGTATGTACACAATCCTAGAAATCTACAAAAATCTATAAAAATTAATAAGTGAGTTTGCAATGTTGCAGATATAAGTTCAATATAAATAGTCTGTTGTATTTTTGTATATTACCAATGAGCATTTGGAAAGTGAAATAAAAATACAATTTCATTTAAAGTAACGTCTACATACAGGATGTGCTTAGAAATAAATTCAACAAAATTGATGTAAGGCCAGTATGCTGAAAACTACAAAACATTGCTTTAAGAAATTATAAAAGAACTAAATTAGTTGGGATGTAAATGTTGTCAAGGATCAGAAGAGTTGCAGTTAAAAAGTCAATTTTTCCCAAATTTCATCTTTGGGATCCAATGCAATTCTAGTAAAAATTCCACAGGCATTTTGGTAGAAATTTACAATCTGATGCTACCATTTATATGGAAATGTCAATGATCAGGTATAATAAAAAAGGAACATTATTAAAGAACGATGGTGAATGAATTCACTACCTATTTCCAGATTTACTATACAGCTATGGAAATAAAGATCATGTGTATTATTGAAAAAAATAGAACATATATCAATGGAAGAGAAGAGAGAATTCAGAAATAGATCCTTTCATATATGTTAGACTAATGATTCTTAGACATAAATATAGTTATATGTGTATATATAATCACCTTTTTGATGATTATCTATCTTTACCTCCAAAATAGGGAATATTAAGAGAACTTAAAAAGAAGCCACAATGTAGGAGATACTATATTTATCTGCAACAAAGGATTTTTTTTAATGGTATATATATAATGCAGTCTGATAAGATAAACAGCACAAAGGAACGATTTGGCAAAAGGCTTGAATAGATACTTCAGAAAAGAAGATATATGAATGATCAATTAGCACAGGAAAAGATGCTCAACTCTTTAGTCATCTGGGAGATCAATCAATACAGTGCTGAGATACCATTACATATCCACAAGAACGATAAAAAGGCTGAAAATACAACATGTTGGTGAGGATCTAAAGCACTTGGAAGTCTTACACTTGTGGGAATGAAAAATGGTCCGACTTCTTTGAAAATCTGGCTAACAGTTTCTTCTAAGTTTAAACACATACAAATCATATGGACAGTCTTTCTGTTATGGCATGTGGCGCGTTTGGGGGGGTCCTTGCTCCGAGAACTCCCAAGATGGTGGTGGGCTGCTTCTAAGATGCTGGCAAACCTTGTCTTCTCTGACCTGGGGTTCTTGGCCTCATGGATTCCAAGGAATGGATGCAGTGAGTGTTATAGCTCTACTAGAAGTGTAGGTCATGGAAGAGAACTATGGAACCCAGTGACTAGTGTTCTGCTCGATTAGGATGAATGAACCCTGGCCCTTAGCCATGCAGGAACAATGGCAAGCCTTTTTAGCCTGATAGGGAGCGGCAATGGGCTCCTCCCTGGATCAGGAAGCAAAGCGGACACCCTGCCAGATCTGGAGGGATGGAAGTTGGCGGTGGGTCTGATGGTGGCAAACATCAGTGGTGGATGGCAAGCGAAAGCTCAGCTCGAGCTGTAACAAACACGGCCCAGAAGATTGTGCAGTTGCAAGATTTAATAGAGTGAAAACAGAGCTCCCTACAAAGAGAGGGGATCCAAAGTGGGTAGCTGTTGCTGGCTCAAATGCCTGGGTTTATATCCCAATCATTGTCCCTCCCACTGTGCTCTCAGGCAATAGATGATTGGCTATTTCTTTACCTCCTGTTTTTGCCTAATTAGCACTTTAGTGAGCTCTCTCTACTACCTGATTGGCAGGGGGTAAGCTAAGTTGCAAGCCCCGTGTTTAAAGGTGGATGTGGTCACCTTCCCAACTAGGCTTCGGGGTTCTTAGTCGGCCTAGGAAATCCAGCTAGTCCTGTCTCTCAGTTCCATTCCTAGGAATTTACATACTTTGTCTGCACAATGATTTGTATATGGATGCTTATGATACTTTATTCATAATAGCCCAAACCTGGAATGACACAAATGTCAAATAACAAGTGAATGTATAAACAAACATGCTGTAACCACACAAAGGAATACTACTCAGCAATTACAGTGTATTAACTGTTGATGAAAATACTCATATGGATGGATTTTAAAATTCATGCGAGGCATGAAAGAAGGCAGACACAAAACAACACAAGTATAATTTTATTTACAGAAAATGGTTAAAAACGCAAACTGACCTAAAGTGACACTGGCTCCTTGGGGCTGAGGGTTGAAAGAGTGATGAACTGCAAAGGGTTACAAGAAACTTTGGACTTATGGAAATTCCCATATCATGATTATAGCAGTTGTCCCATTTGTGTATACATTTGTAAATATGCATTTAATTATATGTCTTAAAGTGTTGTAGTCTATTGTACTTAATTTATACCTTTATAACATTGATTTAATCATCTTAATTTCTCCATACTAGCAATTACCAGATAGAAAATGAAATTCAATAAAACATAATGGAGATTAATATCGAAAATACTTACATGCTTAAGAATACATATAATGAAGCAGATACAAAGCCCATTAAAGCTATTGGTGGCCGGGCTCGGTGGCTCAGGCCTGTAATCCCAGCACTTTGGGAGGCCGAGACGGGCGGATCACGAGGTCAGGAGATCGAGACCATCCTGGCTAACACGGTGAAACCCCGTCTCTACTAAAAAGTACAAAAAACTAGCCGGGCGAGGTGGCGGGCCCCTGTAGTCCCAGCTACTGGAGAGGCTGAGGCAGGAGAATGGCGTAAACCCGGGAGGCGGAGCTTGCAGTGAGCTGAGATCCGGCCACTGCACTCCAGCCCGGGCGACAGAGCAAGACTCCGTCTCAAAAAAAAAAAAAAAAGCTATTGGTGATAGAAATTAAAGAAGACTAAATAGAGAAATATATATCATGTTCATGGATTGGAAGACTCAATTTTGTGAATATATCACATCAACATAATTCTGATTAATAATTCTAGTAGAAGTTTTAGAGAAATGTAAATGCTAATTTTAAAATGTATTTCAAAATGAAATAATCTGGAATAGGCAAGTTGGTCTTGAAAAAGTTGGAGGAATTACTCTGCTAGATTTCAGAACTCATTTTAGAGCTACAGTAATTTAAAAGCTATGGGAAATGTGTAACTATTCATAAATATATCAAAGTAGAAGAGTACAGATTCAAACAATATGCTCCCTATGTACAGTTATTTAAACTTTTTAGAAACAAAGACACCAATGCCCTTCACTGGGGAAATGAGAGACTTTTCTTTTTTTTTTTTTTTTATTTTTTATTTTTTTATTTTTTTATTTTTTTATTTTTCAATAGAAAGTTTCTGAGTGAAATAATATTTGTTTTAAAAAGTTAATAGTAACCACCACTTTCTACCATACATTGAAATTAACCTAAGATGTGAAAGTTAGAATTAGAAACTTTCTAAAGGAAAAAATACAAAATATTTTCATGAACTTGACATGATATTTCTTAGACCAGAAAATATTTCTTAAACTGTAGCACTGACCACAATAATAAATCAATTAAATGTACTTCATTTTTGAAAAGCTTCTGCTTATTACAGGTTACTGTTTAATAAGACAAAAGCTATCGGGCGGCCAAGAATAATGATTTGCAACATATATGCATGTTGCAAATACATATATATTTCATATATATATATATATAACATTAGTCTTGACTAGGTCCAACCCCTATGGTCCCCTCTCTGGCATGGGCTGAGGAAGTCCATTCTGGCCTTAGAACAGCATGGGCTGCCAAGCATTCTCAGAGAGGCTTTCAACTTCAATGCTTCACATGTACATATATGAAACAATGGACTCATTCAAAATGTGTAAACAACTCCAATAGATCACAAAGAAAACGACAAACAGCCCAGTATATCAATGAGTGGAAAAATTTGAAAATGTGCTTTACATAAGAAGATGTCTTAATGATCAATAGGCATGTGAAAACCAAAATAGATGATATCAATACACACCTGGTAGAATGGCTAAAATTTAAAAGACTGAAAATATTAAGTGTGTGGGAATGTAAAGCAACTGGAAATAGCCTATATTTTTCATAGAAATGTAAAATAATATAACCTTTTTGCAAAACTCTGTGTCCATTTTCAGCCTTTCACTAAGCAATTCCATCCCTAGCTATCAATACCCAGGAAAAATGAGTATGTATCTTCACAGAAAGAAGTGTACAAGAATATTTTCAGTTACTTATGCATAGTAGCCAACAAGTAAACCTGTCTACCATCACAAAAATGGATATCAAACTGTGTGATAATTATACGATAAATAGGATATTTCTAGGCCAAAACAAAATGAAATGAAAGAAAAACACAAATTAGTAGCATATATATCCAACTGATTAAGAGAAGTCAAAACAACAGCAGATACTGAATGATTTCATTGTTATGAAGCAAAAAAATAAGCAAAATTAATCTGCTGTGGCTGCTATAGTTTCGATATTTGTCCCCTCCCAATCCCATGTTGAAATTTGATCCCCAATGTTGGAGGTGGGTCTTAATGGGAGGTGTTTGGGTCATGGGAGTGGATCCCCCATGAATAGATTGACCCCCTCCCTGGGAGAAGGTAGTGAGTGAATTCTCACTCTATTAGTTCCCGCAAGAGCTGGTTGTTAAAAAGAGCCTTGTGCTTTTCCTCTCTGCTTCCTCTCTCACCATATGATCCTTGCACACACTGGTTCCCTTTCATCTTCTGCTGCGTGGGGGAAGCAGCCTCAGGCCCTCATGAAGAACAGTTGTTGGTGCCATTCTTCTTGTGCAGCCTACAGAACTATGAGCGAAATACCTCTTTTTTCTTTATAAATGACCCAGCCTCTGGTATTCGTTTATAGCAACACAAAGGGACAAAGGGACTAAGATAGTAACAAGATTTAGAATATATTTTTCATTTGGGGATGAGTATTGACTGGCAAGGAGCACGTCAGAACTCTCTGGCATAGAATAAAAGTGTTGCCTCTCTTGATCTGGATGTTATTATACAATGTACAATTATATTAAAGTCATTAATCTGTACCCTTAGGTTTTTGTAGTTTACTCCATGCAAATTACACCTTAGCGAATAGCTGGTAGCATAAAACAAAGTGACAGATAACAAACACTCAAAAAAGTAAAAATTGACAGAAGATAGGTAACAAATATTCAGCAGATAAATAATAGGGATCCCTTGAGAAAAAAACAAAACAAAACAAAAACAATGAAAGAGAACAAACACAAAAAAAGTTTTATTAAAAAACAGAATTTGACATTTAAAAGTTTGAAATAATATTAAAGCGACACACTGTTTCCTTGGAAAAACAATGCAGAACCACAAACTCTGAGAGTTGCTTTAGCAAAAGTACTGTCATTCAGTTCGATCTAATGGTATAAGGTTAGCTTCGGAGGCCAAAAGAATCTAGTTTCTAATTCTTATTCTTCTCCTCACAACATTTGCGGCCTAGTAATTTTGTAATCTTTCTGAGTCTGTTTTCTCATCAGGAGCAGGACAATTCCTAAGTAATAGATAGTATATAGAAGTAAATATGATCTCAGGCAGTGGACATCAACCATAATTAAGTATTAAGAGTATATTTACATTGAGCTCTCCTTTATCTACTCTAAAATTGCAGACAAACAACAATTGACAAAGAATAGATAAAATGTTCTAACATAAATATTCTTTCATTCTTTCTAGGAAGAAGTCACACGTAAGTAAAAATAATTAAGAGAGGACCCACTTCATATCAAACAACCTTCCCGAAACCGTGAAACAACTCTGCTTCCTAACACCAGAGATGAACGCAGTCTATTCCAGACACAGGGTCTTGTAGGGGCTGGACCCCCTGCAGTCCTGTCTGCCTGGAATAGACTAAGAAAGTCTGCTCCAGCCTTAGAACAGCATAGGCTGCCAAGCGTTCCCACAGAGGCTCTCGACTTCAGCTCTAGATGGCTGAGGAATACATGCATGTGGGTCAGGTTAAGGCCAGCAGAATCACATGTTCAGAGCTCTCATCAGCATCAAAGTCAGTGGAAGGATGCCAGTCCCCAGAGCTCTATTCCAAGCCATTGGATGCTCCATGGAGGGGCGGTGGTCATATGAATACCAATCAAGAGAAATATCTGTAACAGACAAGAGGCATAAATAAACAATGTCCGTCCTCCACTAAAACCCAGGAGAGTTCTCATTCCAAAAGCGATGTCTTGAAGAAAACATAGGTACAAATCTTTGTGACTCTAGATTACACATTTCTAAGTGAAAATATAATCCATATAATGGAAGAGCTATTTGCAAATCATACACCTAACAAGGGTCTAGTATCTAGAGTATATAAAGAATTCACATAAGTGAGCAAAAAGACAAATGACCCAATTTAAAAATGGGAAAAATGTTTCAAAAGACATTTCTGTAAAGGATACATACAAATGGCCAACAAGCACATGCAGAGATGTTCAATGTTTTTCCTCATTAGGAAAATGTGAACTTAAATCAAAATGAGATACCACATCAGACCCACAAGGGTGACTTTAAAAAAACACAACATATGTTTGGAAAGTTATAGTGGAAATGGAATTCTCATATATTATTAGTGGGAATGTAAAATGCTGTAGCCACTGAGACTGGAAAACAGTCTGTCAGTTCCTCAAAAACTTAAACATAAAGTCATATATGATACAGCAGTTGCACTCCTAGGTATATAACCAAGAAAATTAAAATCAGATGTTCACTCAAAAACATGTACAAAAATGTTCATAGCAGCATTATTCATAATAGTGAAAAAGTGGAAACGTTCCAAACCACCATCAGTTGATGAACAGGTAAACAAAATGTGGTATAACTATAAAATGGAATATCATTTGGCCACAAAAAGGATTGAAGTACTGATGCATGCTACAGCAAGGATGAACCTTGAGAACATTGTGATAAATAAGAGATGCAGATGCAAAAGGTGATGTTGCATTATTCCATATACAGGAAATGCCCAGAACAAGTATATATATAGAGAGAGAAGGTAGATTAGTGTTTGACAGGGACTACAAAAATGGGGGAATTGGAGAGTGACTGTCAGTAAGTACAGGCATGCTTTCCGGCATTACGAAAGTATTCTGAAATTAGGTAGTGGTGATGGCTGCAAAACCTTGGGTATATAGTAAAAGATGCTGAATGGTATGCATAAAAGTGGAGAATTTTGTGATATATGAATTATACTTTAGAAGTAATAATAACAAAAGTAATACAGAGAGGTATCTTTCCACATCTCCATGCCCTATATTTTTATTTAAATATATTTATATGGACAATAAGGTCCAGGCTGAGGTGATCTCAGATGGAGATGAAGAACTTGTTGGGAACTGGAGTAAAGATGATTCTTGTTATGTATTAGCAAAGAGACTAGAGGCATTTTGGCCCTGCTCTAGAGATTTCTGGACTTTGAACTTGAGCAAGATGATTTAGGGTATCTGGTGAAAGAAATTTCTAAGCAGCAAAGCATTCAAGAGGTGACTTGGGTGCTACTAAAGGCATTCGGTTTTATAAGGGAAGCAGCACATAAAAGTTTGAAAAACTTGCAGCCTGACTATGTGATAGAAAAGAAAACCCATTTTCTGGGGAGAAATTCAAGCCAGGTGCAGAAATTTGCATAAGTAGCAAGGAGCCTAATGTTAAACCCTCAGACTATGAGAAAAATGTCTGCAGGCCATGGCAGAGACATTCATGGCAGCCCCTCCCATCACAGGCCTGGAGGCCCAGAAGGAAAAAGTGGCTTCCTGGGCCAGACCCAGGGTCCCCATGCTGTGTGCAGCCTAGAGACTTGGTACCCTGTGTCCCAGCTGCTCCAGCTATTATTGAAATAGGCCAATATACAGCTCAGGCTGTGGCTTCAGAAGGTGGAAACCCCAAGCCTTGGCAGCTTCCATGTGGTGTTGAGCCTGCAGGTGCACAGAAGTCAAGAACTGAGGTTTGGGAACTTCTGCCTAGATTTCAGAAAATGTATGGAAACATCTGGATGCCCAGGCAAAAGTTTGCTGCAGGGGCAGAGCCCTCATGGAGAACCTCTGCTAGGGCACTGTGGAAGGAAAATGTGGGGTCAGAGCCCCCAAACAGAGTCCCTACTGAGGCACTGCCTAGTGGAGTTGTAAGAAGAGAGCCACTGTCCTCCAGACCCCAGAATGGTGGATGCACTGACAGCTTGCACTGTGTGCCTGCGAAAGCCACAGATACTCAATGCCAGCCCATGAAAGCAGCTGGAAAGAAAGTTGTACCCTGCAAAGCCACAGGTGCAGAGCTGCCCAAGACCATGGGAACCCACCTCTTACATCAGCATGACCTGGATGTGAGACCTGGAGTCAAAGAAGATCATTTTGGAGTTTTAAAATTTGACTGTCTCACTGGATTTTGGACTTACATGGGCCCTGTAACTCACTTGTTTTGGTCAATTTCTCTGATTTAGAATAGCCGTATTTAACCAATACCTATACCCCCACCGTATCCAGGAAGTAATTAGTTTGCTTTTGATGTTAAAGGCTTAGAGGTGGAAGGGATTTGCCTTTTCTCAGATGAGACTGTGGACTGTGGACTTGTAGGTTAATGCTAAAATGTTAAGATTTTGGGGGACTGTTGAGAATGCACGATTGGTTTTGAAATGTGAGGACATGAGATTTGGAGGCACCAGGGGCAGAATGATATGGTTTGGCTGTGTCTCTACCCAAATCTCAATTTGAATTGTATCTCCCAGAATTTCCACGTGTTGTAGGAGGGACCTAAGGGGAGGTAATTGAATCATGGGGGTTGGTCTTTCCCGTGCTGTTCTCATGATAGTGAATAAGTCTCACAAGATCTGATGGGTTTATTAAGGGTTTCTGCTTTGGCTTCTTCCTCATTTTCTTTTGCCACCACCATGTAAGAAGTGTCTTTCACCTCCTGCCATGATTCTGAGGTCTCCTCAGCCATGTAGAACTGCAAGTCCAATTAAACCTTTTTCTTCCCAATCTTGGGTATGTCTTTATCAGCAGTGTGAAAATGGACTAATATAATCACTGATCATTAGAGAAATGAAAATCAAAACCATAATGAGATGCCATCTCACACCAGTCAGAATGGCTATTATTAAAAACTCAAAAAGTAACAGATGCTGGTGAGGTTGTGGAGAAGGAATGCTTATACACTGCTGGTGGGAATGTAAATTAGTCCAACCCTTGTGAAAAGCAGTGTGGCAATTCCTCAAAGAACTTAAAACAGAACTACCATTCAACCCAGCAATCCCATTACTGGGTATATATCCAAAAGAAAATAAATCATTCTACCATAAAGATACATGCACATGTATGTTCACTGCAGAACTATGCACAATAGCAAAGACATAGAAACAACTTAACGCCCATCAATGGCAGATTGGATAAAGAAAATGTGGTACATATATATCATGGAATACTATGCAGCCTTAAAAAACAACAAAATCATATTCTTTGCAGGAATATGGATGGAGCTGGAGGCCAACCTCCTTAGCTAACTAATGCAGGAACAGAAAATCAAATATCTCATGTTCACACTTATAAGTGGGAGCTAAATAATAAGAACTAATGGGCACAAAGAGGAAAACAACAGATACTGGAGCCTACTTGAGGAAGGAGAGTGGGAGAAGGAAGAGGTTCAGGAAAAATAACTATTGGGTACTATCTTAGTACCTGGGTGAAAATATGGTCTCTACAACATACCCCCATGACATGAGTTTGCCTATATTAAAAAAACCTGCACATGTACACCTGAACCTAAAATAAAATTTACAAAAAAAGAAATCCATAACTCCTACAAAAAGAAAGAACACAAATTGAACCTCTACTACATTATCTATTAGGATACATTATCTATTAGGATACATTATCTATTAGGATTAATAGACAAATCAAGAATTTAAATACACACAATAAATATAATAATAAATATTCTCCAAAATATTGGAGCTATATTGCATATTATTCACCAAATGTGGGCATTGAGGTATAAAGAAGAATGAAGTAGAAATATTAGATGTGAAATATATAACTTTACCCACCGATGGAATAAATAACCAAATGGCTACAGCCAAACAATGATCAAGTAAAGGAACTCTCCCAGAAAACATCAGGCAGGAAGAAAGGCACAGAGACTAGAAATGAAAAGGTAAGAGACTGTGAAGATAGAACAAGAAAGGAGTCTTTAAAAAGTAGAAAAAATAAATGGCAAGAAAATATAAGAATAACCAACAATTTTCCAAAATTGGAGAGAGATGAAGCACCTCATATTGGAAGGGCTCAGAGAAGATATTTGAGAAAAGCTTACCTAAATGTATTATATACTATATATGTATAGAAACTGTATATAGATATACATAGATATATATTATATATATAATATATAGATATACATAGATATATTTTTTTTATATATATAGGTTTTGTTTTTTGAATTGTTTTGTTTTGTTTTTGTTTTTTTTAAGACAAGGTCTCACTCCCATCACCCAGGCTGGAGTGCAGTGGTACTATCATCACTTACTTCAGCATTCACTTCCCTGGCTCAGATGATTCTCCCACTTCACCTTTCTGACCCTCCTGACCACCATGCCTGGCTAATTTTTGTATTTTTTTGATAGAGGTGGGGTTTCGGCATGCTGCCCAGACTGGCCTCAAACTCCTAAGCCCAAGAGATCTGCCCACCTTGGCCTCCCAAAGTGCTGGTATTACAGGCATGAGCCACCACTCCTGGCCATCCAAATGCATTATAATAAAATTTAAAACATCAAAGACAAGGAGAGAAAAAGTTTTCTAAGTGTTCTGAGATAAAGAACAAATCAGCTGATCCTTGAACAACACAGGTTTGAACTGTGTAGGTCCACTTATACACAGATTTTTTGCAATAAATACAGTTGGCCCTCTGTATCTGTTCATGTCTACAACCAAACAGATTGAAAATATAGTATTCATAAGATGTGCAATTTGCTGATATCAAAGACTGACTTTTCATATAACAGGTTCTACCAAGGCACCTTCGGGACTAGAGTATGCATGGATTTTGGTATTGACAGCAGGCATTGAGGGGGAGAGTGGGATCCTGGAACCGATGCCTGTGGATACCTAGGGACAACGTACAAACAAGAATCCAACTGAGGTCATATGGTGTAAGAAGAGAAATAAATCCAGGAGAACATTAAAAGATAAATGAGAAGCAAGGATAAATAAATACAGTAAGCTAAAATATATTATTTTTTAGAAAAGGCAAAGATACACACTGTACACATACAACTATATCCAATAAAATCCACTAAAATTCTAGATAGTACCAAGAAAATATGGGTTATGGCAAAAAACAAATGGAAGTAAGAGTATTCTGAAGTATACCTATATTGTTTAGGAGAAGATACAGATTGAACTTGAGAAGAAAAACACCATGAGAGATTGTTAAAAGGAACAACTAACCAAAAAGATATAAAAATCATGAACATATATACACGTTAACCACATAGCCTCAAAATATTTTCAGCAACAACCAATGGAACTACAGGAAGAAATAAATTAACAACTATACTTGCTAATTTTAAAATATTCTTCTCAGAATTTTATAGATCAAACAGAATAAAAATTATAATGCATATAAAATAATAAGCTTTAGCTTAATTGATTTATATAGAAATTTACATCCAACAAGCAAAAAAATATGTATTATTTTTTAGGACACATGCATAGAATATATTTTTTTAAATCGACCATTTAATAGGCTACAAAGGAAGCCACAATAAATTCCCAGGAATCTATATCATACCCTCTATAATCCCTGACTATATTTCAATATCATACATAACAAAAGGATGTCTTTAAAAGGAAACCTTTGGCCAGAAAATTATGCACACACATAAAATAAAGATATATCTAATTAATTCTAGGATTAAAGAGGAAATCTCAGAGAGAAATTATAAAATGAATGGTGCCCGAACGACAATACAAACACCATATATCAAAACATATATGGTATCAGTTGGAGCCTAGGAAAGAAAAACTCATAGAATACAGGTACCAGTAGTTTGAAAAACACATAAAATACATCCTTCAGTAAACATGAAATGGTGAAAACATGGTAGCACTCTGTGTTAGTCAGGGCTCTCCAAAAAGACAGAACCAATAAGATGGATGGAGATAGATAGATAGATAGGTAGATAGATAGATAGATAAACAGACAGATCGATAGTTTATTATAGGAATTCATTCACTGGGCTCATGCAATTATGGAGGCTGAGAAGTCCAAGGGTGAGGGGCCACATCTGTGAGAACCTGCTCACTGATGGGGACTTTCTGCAAATTACCATTCTTGTAGGTCAAAAATAGTTGGATATCAGAAATTCCATATAGTTCATATCATTATTCCCATTTTGCTGATGAAATTGAAGCACAGAGGGATTCAATAACTTGCCCAAGTTACACAGCCAATTGGTCATTGTCAACATTATAATTTGAGCCTAGGAAGTGTAGTTTCAGAGTGTGTCTCTTAACCAGTATGCTATAGCGCACCGCTTCTTGGAAATTATCTCCACGGATGCAAAAAAGGCATTTAATAAATCTCATCACCGATTTATCATTAAAAAATATATATCTGACTGAAAGTAAAGAGCAGTTGTCCAGAGATAGGTAGAAGAGTAGAGATTAACTGTAAACAAGTACCAGGAATTTTTGGAATAATGGAAATGTTCTAAAAATGGATTATGGTGATTGTTGTTCTGTTCTCCTAATTTACTAAAATAATTGAATTTATTTGCACTCTTACAATGGGTGAATTTTATGTTATATAAATATATCTAAATAATTCTATTTTTAAAATTCTGAAAACTTCCTTAGTTTGCTGATAATTGTAAGAACAACATAGCAAGCATCATATTTAATACAAGAAATTTTAGAAGCATTTAAAAAAATGCTTCATGAATAAGAAACAATGATTGCCATCCCTGCTACCATCTAACATAGTACTGAAGATTCTAGCCAAAGATATAAGCTAAAAAGATTTTCATGTGGGAACTAAAATAAAAGAAATAAAATCATCAAGAAAATACAGTTATAAACAAGGCAAAACAAAAGCATTAGGAGGCAAACTGTTATAATAAATAAGAGAGTTCAGCAAAGTACCACATAGAAGATCAAATTACAAAAAGGAGTTTCTCAAAGCAGAAATAATCAAGTGGAAAATTTGATAGGAAAGAAGATACATTCACAATAGTGGCAAAATCTATACAGCATCTAAGACTTAACCTAACAAAGAGTACAGAAGACCATTTCAGGGAAAAAAATGTAACACTCTGTTAAATAATATAACAAGAGATCTGAATAGAGAGAATTTGATCATGTTTGTGGATAGAGTAACTTAAAATTATGAAGATACCTATTTTACCCAAATTATTCTATAAATTCAATGTTGCAATGGATTGAATGTTTGTATCCCCCTCCACTGTCAATTCAAATGTTGAAACCCTCATCTCAGTGTGATGGTATTTGGAGGTGGGGCCTTTGAAAAATAATTACATCAGGATCCTCATAAGAAGTCAGACAGCTAGCTAGCTCCCTTTCCATACTGTATGAGGATGGCAAGAAGATGGCCCTCTGTCAACCAGGAAGAGGGCATTCCCCAAGAACCCAACCATGCTGGCAACCTGATCTACGACTTCCAGCTTTCAGAACTCTGAAAAATAAATGCCTGCAGTTTAAGTAGCCCAGTATATATAGCATCATGAACTGGCTAAGACAGAAATTGCTATTGAGAAATGAGGCATCGCAATAACAAGTCCATGAAAATGTGGAAGCAGTCTTGGAAGTGGGTAACGGGTAGAGGCTGCAAGAATTGTGAAGTACATGCTAGAAGATGTCAGTGCTGCCATGATGGAATTTTAAAGGCAATTATGATTATGGCTCAGAAATAAAAGAGGACAGCTGTACAGAAAGTTTCTGTCTTCTTAAGACAGTACATGATTATGAATAATGTTAGATGGTAGAGGCCATTCTGATAAAACCTCAAATGGAAATGACGAAACATGTTATTGGAAACTAGAGGAAAGCCCATCCTTGTTACAAAGTGGTAAAAAACTTGGTTGAATTGTATTTATGTTCTAGTGTTTTGCGGAACATGGAACTTGTAAGTGATGAAACTGGATAGTTAGCAGATGAAATTTCTAGGCAAAGTGTTAAAGGAGTGGCTTACTTCTTCCTGATCACTTATAGAAAAAGGTAAGACGAGAGAAATAAGTTGAAGATGGAATCGTTAAGCAAAAAGGAACCAAAACTTAAATATTTGAAAAATTCTGAACTGTTAATGTTACAAAAAAATTTTTTAAAAAGCATGTTCAGAAGAGAACACTAAGGGTGTGGTGAACTAACCACTTGAAAAGGAGATTCGTGTAAGTGTGAACAATGGACTTAATCAGCCATCTCAACAGAAACCAAGAACAGAGCTAGGGCAATTCTAGCAGAAATTAGCAAGAAGAAATCTCTAGCAAGCCGAGACTAAAAGAAAGAGAAAATAGGATACAATTAAGGAAGACCATCAGACTTCTTAGAACTTCAGGACTACAGGACTCAACCACTGAACAGCAAACATGCACTATCCAAAACAAGGGAAGAAGGACTCCAAAGAAGATTCAGAAATCCACAGAGCTGCCACTCCCACCATCAGCCCAGAGTGCCATGGGCTGAGCCTGAGAATGGGGCTGCCTCCACCTCAGTTTCAAAGGGTGGGACCTACACCCAGCAGAGCCATGAGGCAGGGCTATTGGGACCCACTGGGACACCACCCACACTGGGCAGAGTCATAAAAGAGGAACCACTGCCACCATGAGTCCAGAGGGTAGAACATCAAAATGATTATTCTTGAGCCTTAAGATCTCACAGAGCTTGCCTAGCTATTAACTTGCCTAGGACCCATCTTTCCTTTCCTTCTTTCCTCTGTCTCCCTTTTGGAATGGGAATGTCTCTCCTATGCCTATAGATTTTGGAAGCACATAACTTGCTTACTTTCACAGGTTCGCGGCTGGAGAGAAGTTTGCTTCAGGATGAATTGTTCTTCAAATCTTACCCACATCCAATTTACATGATAATTAGATGAGACTTTGGACTTCAGACTTTTAAAGTTAATGCTGGAACCAGTTAAGTATTTGGGGGCTGTTGGAATAGAATGGATTTATTTTGCATGTGAGAAGAACATGAATTTGGGGGAGCCAGGGGCAGAATACAATGAATGAAATGTATGTCTCCAAATTCATATATTGAAATCCTAATTGAAATGTGATGATATTTGGAGTTGGGGGCCTTTGGGACACAATTAGGTCATGAGAGTGGATCCATCATAATTGGAATTAGTGCCCTTACAAGATGACACCAGAGGGCTAGCTAGCTCTCTTTCCACTATGTGAGGGAATAGAAAGAAGACAGCCCTCTGTACACCAGGAAAGTGCACTCACCAAGAACCTGACTATATCAGTACCCTGATCTCAAATTTCTAACCTCCAGAACTCTGAGAAATCAAGGTTTGTTGTTTGAATCACCTGGCACATGGTAATTTCTTATAGCAGCCCAAACCAAGACAAATGTAATCACAATCGAGTTTCTGAAAATATACAGTTGAAATTAAGAAAATCTAAAATCTAAAATAGAGATTCTTCTTTAAAAAAAAAAAAAAAAAACTAGGCTAATTTTGATAAGAAAGATCCTTTCCCCATTGCTTGTTTTTGTCAGTTTTGTTAAAGATCAGATGGTTGTAGATATGTGGTGTTATTTCTGAGGCCTCTGCTCTGTTCCATTGATCTCTATATCTGTTTTGGTATCAGTACCATACTGTTTTGATTGCCTTGTAGTACAGTTTGAAGTCATGTAGTGTGATGCCTCCAGTTTTGTTCTTTTTGCTTAGAATTGTCTTGGCTATACAGGCTCTTTTTTGGTTCCCTATGAACTTTAAAGTAGTTTTTTTCTAGTTCTGTGAAGAAATCAATGGTAGCTTGATGGGAATAGCATTGAATCTATAAGTTACTTTGGACAGTATGGCCATTTTCATGATATTGATTCTTCCTATCCATGAGCATGGAACGTTTTTCCATTTGTTTGTGTCCCCTCTTATTCCCTTTAGCAGTGGTTTATAGTTCTTGAAAAGGCCCTTCACGTTCCTTATAGGTTGTATTCCTAGGCATTTTATTTTATTTGCAGCAATTGTGAATTGGAGTTCACTCATGATTTGGCCCTCTGTTTGTCTATAATTGGCGTATAGGAATGCTTGTGATTTTTGCACATTGAATTTGTATCCTGAGACTTTGCTTATCAGCTGCAGGAGTTTTGGGGCTGAGATGATGGAGTTTTCTAAATATACAATCATGTTATCTGCAAACAGAGACAATTTGACTTCCTCTCTTCCTATTTGAATACCCCTTATTTCTTTCTCTTGCCTGATTGCCCTGGCCAGAACTTCCAACAGTATGTTGAATAGGAGTGGTGAGAGAGGGCATCCTTGTCTTGTGCTGCTTTTCAAAGGGAATGCTTCCAGCTTATGCCCATTGAGTATAATACTGGCTATGGGTTTGTCATAAATAGCTCTTATTATTTTGAGATATGTTGCATCAATACCTAGTTTATTAAGAGGTATTAGCATGAAGGGGTGTTGAATTTTATCAAAGGCCATTTCTGCATCTATTGAGATAATCATGTGGTTTTTGTCACTGGTTCTGTTTATGTGATGGATTACATTTTGATTTCTGTATGTTAAACCAGCTTGCATCCCAAAGATGAAGCCAACTTGATCGTGCTGAGTAAGCTTTTTGATGTGCTGCTGAATTTGGTTTGCCAGTATTTTATTGAGGATTTTCACATCAATGCTCATCAAAGATACTGGCCTGAAATTTTCTTTTTTTGTTGTGTGTCTGCCAGGTTTTGGTATCAGGATGATGCTGGTCTCATAAAATGAGCTAGGGAGGAGTCCATCTTTTTCTATTGTTTGGAATAGTTTCAGAAGGAATGGCACCAGCTCCTTTTTGTACCTCTGATAGAATTTGGCTGTGAATCCATCTGGTCCTGGGCTTTTTTTGGTTGGTAGGCTACTAATTACTGCCTCAATTTCAGAACTCGTTATTGGTCTATTCAGGGATTCGACTTCTTCCTGGCTTAGTCTTGGGAGGGTATATGTGTCCAGGAATTTATCCATTTCTTCTAGATTTTCTAGTTCATTTGCACAGAGATGTTTATAGTATTCTCTGATGGCAGTTTGTATTTCTGTGGGGTCAGTGGTGATATCCCCTTTATCTTTATTGTGTCTATTTGATTGTTCTCTCTTTTCTTCTTTATTAGTCTGGCTACTGTTCTATTTTGTTAATCTTTTCAAAAACCAGCTTCTGGATTCAATGATCTTTTGAAGAATTTTTTGTGTCTCTATCTCCTTCAGTTCTGCTCTCATCTTAGTTATTTCTTCTCTTCTGCTACCTTTCGAATTTGTTTGCTCTTGCTTCTTTAGGATCCCCTATTCAATAAATGGTGCTGGAAAAACTGACTAGCCATATGCAGAAAACTCAAACTGGACCCCTTCTTTATACCTTGTACAAAAATTAACTCAAGATGGATTAAAGACTTAAACATAAAACCTAAAATCTTAAAAACCCTAGAAGAAAACCTAGGCAATAGCATTCAGGACATAGGCATGGACAAAGAATTCGTGACTAAAACACGAAAAGCAATTGAAACAAAAGCCTAAATTGACAAATAGGATCTAATTAAAGATCTTCTGCTCAGCAAAAGAAACTATCATCAGAGTGAATAGGCAACCTACAGAATGGGAGAAAACTTTTGAAATCTATCCATCTGATGAAGGTCTAATATCCAGAATCTACAAGGAACTTAAACACATTTACAAGACAAAAATAACCACATCAAAAAGTGGGCAAAGGATACGAACAGACACTTCTCTAAATAAGACATTTAC
>NC_045434.1:112804550-112909189 GCF_002776525.5 Piliocolobus tephrosceles | reverse complement strand
GGTATTGATGGAACGTACCTCAAAATAATAAGAGCTATTTATGACAAACCCACAGCTAATATCATACTGAATGGGCAAAAACTGGAAAAGTTCCCTTTGAAAACTGGCACAAGACAGGGATGCCCTCTCTCACCACTCCTATTCAACATAGTGTTGGAAGTTCTGGCTAGGGCAATCAGGCAAGAGAAAGAAATCAAGGGTATTCAGTTAGGAAAAGAGGAAGTCAAATTGTCCCTGTTTGCAGATGACATGATTGTGTATTTAGAAAACCCCATCGTCTCAGCCCAAAATCTTCTTAAGCTGATAAGCAACTTCAGCAAAGTCTCAGGATACAAAATTAATGTGCAAAAATCACAAGCATTCTTATACACCAGTAACAGACAAGCAGAGAGCCAAATCAGGAATGAACTTCCATTCACAATTGCTTCAAAGAGAATCAAATACCTAGGAATCCAACTTACAAGGGATGTAAAGGACCTCTTCAAGGAGAACTACAAACCACTGCTCAGTGAAATCAAAGAGGACACAAACAAATGGAAGAACATACCATGCTCATGGATAGGCAGAATCAATATTGTGAAAATGGCTATACTGCCCAAGGTTATTTATAGATTCAATGCCATCCCCATCAAGCTACCAATGAGTTTCTTCACCGAATTGGAAAAAACTGCTTTAAAGTTCATATGGAACCAAAAAAGAGCCCGTATTGCCAAGACAATCCTTAGTCAAAAGGACAAAGCCGGAGGCGTCACGCTACCTGACTTCAAACCAAGTTAATTTTCAATACAACCTAAAAGGGTGCTATCCAAATTGGCTTAGAGATAAATGAGCACTATTGTGAATTACATACTCCTAAAAATCCTAGAAATAGACATATAAGTTCATATAAGTTCTTTAGGCACCTGGGCTCACCAATCAGGAAGACATAATTTTTGTCTAAAGCCCCATTGTCACAGGGGGAGGGGGACTAGCTAGAATTTTAGAATTCCTCCTTAGACAAGCAGGCCTAAGAAAAACTATCCCTGAAGCTAGGATGTGGGGAGTCTCAGAAATTGTATCTTTCTTATTTATATAAATGAGGACAAAAGGCACCACTCTTCCAACTCTGGAGATCTCTGCCCTCCCTCAGGTTATGGCCCTCCACTTCATTTTTGGGGCATAACATCTTTATAGCACATTAGTAAGGTCCCAATACTAACAGGAGAATGCTTAGGACTCTAATATATTTTTGAGAGTGCATCAGTAGAGACCACTAAATCTGATTTTTCTCAGTCCTCTTTGTGGTCTAGGAGGACAGGCAAGGGGGCAGGTTTTTGAGAATGCATCAGTAAAATGGACCTATCACCCCTCTGTAAAATGGGCCACTAAGTCACTCAGTTCTTCTTGTGGGCTAGGAGGAAAACTAGTGTTTCTGCTGCTGCATTGTTGAGTGCAACTAATCCAATCAGCATTGTCCAGGGATCATTGCAGGTTCTTGGCAAGAGATGTCTCTGCTGCTGTGTTGGTGAGTGCAACTATTCTGATCAGCAGGGTCCAGGGACCCTTGTGGCTTCTTGGGCAGGGGAAGAAACAAACCAACCAAAACAATGTAAAGTTTTGCCTTTCAGATGGGAAACACTGAGGCATCAACAAAATAACCCTTGAAATGCATCCTACACCATTGGGACCAATTTGACTCGCAAACCCTGAAAAAGAGGCAGCTCATTTTTTTTTCTTGCACTATGGCCTGGCCCCAATATTCACTCTCTGATGGGGAAAATGGCCACATGAGGGAAGTACAAATTACAATACTGTCCTGCAGCTTGACATTTTCTGTAAGAGAGAAGGCAAATGGAGTCAAATGCTTTATGTCCAAGCTTTCTTTTGATTGAAAGAGAATACACAACTATGCAAAGCTTGCAATTTACATCCCACAGGAGGACCTGTCAGCTTACCTCCATATCCTAGCCTCTGTATTTCTCCCCTTCCTTTTAATGATAAACCTCCTCTAATTTCCCCTGACCAAAAGGAAACAAGGAAAGAAATCTCCAAAAGATGACAAAAACTGTGTGTGTGTGTGTGTGTGTGTGTGTGTGTGTGTGTGTGTATCTATTGGTTATGTCCACTTCAAGTTGTAGGGGCTGGGGAATTTGGCCCAAGCCAGGTACATGTCCCCTTGTCTCTCTCTGATTTAAAGCAGATCAAGGCAGAGCTGGAGAAGTTTTCAGATGATCTTCCTAAGTACATAGATGTCCTACAGGGTCTAGGGCAAACCTTCAATCTCACTTGGAGAGATGTCGTGCTATTGTTAGATCAAACCTTGGCCTTTAATGAAAAGAATGCAACTTTAGCTGCAGGCTGAGAGTCCAGTATCTAGTCAAGTAAATGATAGAATGACAGCCAAAGAAAGAGACAAATTCCCTACCAGTCAGCAAGCTGTCCCCAGTATGAATCCCCACTGGGACCTTGACTCAGATCATGGGGAGTAGTCATAAACATCTATTGGCCTGTGTTCTAGAAGGACACAAGGAGAATTATGAAAAAAGCCCATGAATTATTTAGTGATGTCCACCATAACTCAGGGAAAGAAGAAAACACTTCTGACTTCCTTGAGCCACAATGGGAGGCCTTAAGAAAATATACTCCCCTGTCACCCAACTCACTCGAGGGTCAACTGATTCTAAAAGATAAGTTTATTACCCAATCAGCTGTGGATATCAGGAGAAAGCTCCAAAAGCAAGCCCTGGGCCCTGAATACAATCTGGAGGCATTATTAAACCTGGCAACCTCATTGTTCTATATAAGGACCAAGAGGAACAGGCCCAAAAGGAAAAATAAGATCAGAGAAAGACTGCAGCATTAGTCATGGCCCTCAGACAAACAAACCTTGGTGGTTCAGAGAGGACAGAAAATGGAGCAGACCAATCATGATAGGGCTTATTATCAGTGTTGTTTGCAAGGACACTTTAAAAAAGGTTGTCCAACAAGAAACAAGCTGCCCCGTCATCCATGTCTTCTATTCTGAGACAATCAGTGGAAGGTGCACTGCCCCAGAGGACAAAGGTCCTCTGGGTCAGAAGCCCCTGGCCAGATGATTCAACAACAGGACTAAGGCTTCCTAGGTCAAGTGTCAGCTCATGAAATCACCCTTACTGAGCCCTTGGTACATTTAACCACTTATGGCCAAGAAATTGTCTTCCTCTTTCTTGACCTTCTCATGAAAGGAAACTGATGCAGCCTTCTCAGCATTAATCTCCTATCCTGGATGACTGTCCTCAAGGTCTGTTACCATCCGAGGAATGCTGGGACAGCCTATAACCAGGTATTTCTCCCACATCCTCAGTTGTAATTGGGAGACTTTGCTCTTTTCACATGCCTTTCTTGTTATGCCTGAGGTCCCACACCCTTATTAGAGAGGGATATATTAGCCAATGCTGGAGCTATTATCTGCATGAATATGGGGAACAAGTTCCCATTTGTTTTCTCCTACTTGAGGAGGAAATCAACCCTGATGTCTGGACATTGGAAGGGCAAAAAATGCCCACCAAGTCCAAATCAGGCTAAAATAAACCACCACCTTTCCTTATCAAAGGCAATATCCCTTAAGGTCTGAAGCTCATGAAGGATCACATGATATTGTTAAACATTTAACAGCTCAAGTCTTAGTAAGAAAATGTAGCAGTCCCTGCAACACCCCAATTCTAGGAATACAAAAATCGAATGGTCAGTGGAGACTAGGGCAAGACCTTACACTCATGAACAAGGCAGTAATTCCTCTATATACAGTTGTACAAAACCCCTATACCCTGCTCTCACAAATACCAGAGGAAGCAAAATGGTTCACTGTTCTGGATGCCTTGTCCTGTCTTCCCTTGCACTCTAACTCCTAGTTTCTCTTTGCCTTTGCAGATCCCACAGACCACATGTCCCAACATACGTGGATGGTCTTGCCCCAAGGGTTTAGGGATAGCCCTCACCTGTTTGATCAGGCACTGGTGCAAGATCTAGGCGACTTCTCAAGTCCAGTAACTCTCATCCTTCAGTATGTGGATGATTTACTTCTGGCTACCAGTTCAGAAGCCTTGTGTCAGCGGTCTACTCTAGCTCTCTTGAACTTTCCAGCTGATCAAAGGTACAACACGTCTAGGTAGAAGGCCCAGCTATTCCTACAGCAGGGCAAATATCTAGGCCTAATCTTAGCTAGAGGAACCAGGGGCCTCAGCAAGGAATGAATACAGCCTATACTGGCTTATTCTCACCCTAAGACATTAAAACAGTTGCAGGGGTTCCTTGGAATTACCATCTTTTGCCAACTATGGATCCCCAGATACAGCGAGATAGTCAGGACCCTATATACTCTAATCAAGGAGACCCAGAGGGCAAATATTCATCCAGTAGAATGGGAACCAGGGGCAGGCCCTTGTACAAGCTCCAGATTTAAGTCTTCCCAGAGGAAAAAACTTCTCTTTATATGTCAGAGAGAGAGCAGTGATAGCTCTTGGAATCCTTACTCAGACTAGTTGGACAACCCCACAACCAGTGGCATACCTAAGTAAGGAAATTGATGTAGCAGTAAAAGGCTGTCCTCACTGTTTAAGAGTAGTTGCAGCAGTGACTGTCTTAGTGTCAAAATAATACAAGGAAAGGATCTCACTGTCTGGACTACTCTTGTTGTAAATGGCATACTAGGTGCCAAAGAAAGTTTATAGCTATCAGACAAATGCCTACTTAGATACCAGGCCCTACTTTTTGAGGGACTGGTGCTTCAAATACATACCAGCATGGACCTCATCCCCACCACTTTCCTCCCAGAGGACAGGGAACCAATTGACCATGACTGACAACAAATTATATTCCAGATTTATGCTGTCCAAGATGATCTCTTAGAAGTCCCCTTAGCTAATCCTGACCTTAACCTATATACTGTTGGAAGTTCATTTATGGAAAATGGGATATGAAGGGCAAGTTATGCCATAGTTAGTGATGTAACTGTAATCCTCTTCCCCTAGGGACCAGCGCCCAGTTAGGAGAACAAGTAGCACTTACCTGAGCCTTACAGCTGGGAATAGGAAAAACAATAAGTAAGTGTACAGATAGCAAGTATGCTTATCCAATCCTACATGCCCATGCTGCAATACAGAAAGAAAGTATGACCTCTGGGGGAACCCCTTTTAAATACCACAAGGAAATTATGGAGTTATTGCAAGCAGTGCAAAAACCCAAGTAGTTGGCAGTCTTACACTGCCAAAGCCATCAGAAAGGTAAAGGAGAAAAGGCAGAAGGAAACCTTTGGGCAGATGATGAAGTCAAAATTGCTACCGGGGGAGGCTCCCATTAGACATACCTATGGAAGGACTCTTGGTTTGGAACCCCCTCCAAGAGATTAAGCTCCAATAATCTGTGACTGAAACAGAATGCGGATTTTCATGAGGGCATAGTTTTCTCCCTTTGGGGTTGTTAATGACAGAAGAAAGAAAGGTACTTATACCGGAAGCCAACCAGTGGAAAATACTTGAAGCTCTCTACCAAATTTTTCATATGGATATTGAAAACACTCATCAAATGGCCAAATCCCTGTTTACAGGGTCAAATCTCTTCCAGACCACCTGACAGGTAGTCAACGTCTGTGAGGTGTGCCAAAGGAATAATCCCTTGATCCATGGTAAATCCCCTTAAGGGGAACAAAAATAGATTGCTCTCCTGGAAAGGACTTGCAGGTAGACTTCACTCATATGCCTGAGTCAAAGGGATTTCAATACTTGTTGGTCTGTGTTGATACCTTTACAAATTGGATAGAAGCTTTTGCCTGCAAGAGAGGGAAGTCTCAGTGGTGATTATATCCCTAATTCATGAAATAATTCCTAGATTTGAGCTTCCCCAAAGCTTATAGAGTGCCAATGGTCTGACTTTAAAGCCACGATAACTCTGAGAATTTCCAGGGTGATAGGGATGCAATATCACCTTCACTGTGCCTGTAGGTCACAATCCTCAGGGAAAGTCAAGAAGACAAGTGAAGCACTCAAGAGACACTTGAGGAAACTAACACAAGAAACTCATCTGTCGCAGTCTACTCTTTTGCCCATGTTGAGAATCCAAAATTCTCCTCATAAAATGGGGCTCAGTCCACATGAAATGCTGTATGGATGATCTTTTCTCACAAATGACCTCTTACTTGATCAGGAAATGGCCAACTTTGTCAAATATATAACTTCTTTGGCAAAATATCAACAAAACCTTAAAAACTTTCCTGAAGGATGTCACAGAGAAAAGAGAACAGAGTTGTTTCAACCACGAGATCTAGTATTAGTCAAAACTCTGTTCTCTCCTTCCTCATATATGAACTCTTTGTGGGAAGGATCATACTCGGTAATCCTCTCTACCCCCACCTCCGGTAAGGTGGCAGGAGTGGAATCTTGGATTCATAATACCTGAGTTAAACTTTGGACATCCTCTGAGGACCCTGTGTGTTCAGGAGTCCCAAGATCAACCAGAACAGCTTCGATACACCTATGAACCATTGAAGGACTTACATCTCCTATTTTGGAAGAAAACGTCCCAGACTAAAAGTCTCCTATCACTGATCCTGAAGAAAAACCCCTTCCTCCTTAAAAAAGGTAACTGGAAACCTAAATAATCTTTATGTTTAACACCTCTCTTTGCCCCTTTATTGGAATCCTTTTACTATTTCATCGTATTATTAAGTAGCATACTAACCATACTTTTGCAATAGGGCTATATACTGCAGCTCCTGCTGGGATGAAAATCCTGCTCACTTCAACCTTCTTTCTATTTTGCTTTCTTCTGATAGCAATTTACATCTACATTTGACTCCTCAGCCTAGCTAAAATGATCTCGTTTTCCAGAGAACTCTATTTACCTTCCTATTTACTCTTCACCTATCTATCCTTTCTTCTTCCTTGGACACCTCATACAATCACCCCTCCCATTTCACTAGCTCCTAATTACCTCTACAAGACTCTCAACTTAACCCATTCTCTGTTAAACCAGTCCAATCCTTCCCTGGCAAATGACTGTTGGCTTTGTATCTCTCTGTCAACCTCTGTTTATGCTGCCACCTCCATTCCTGCAAAAAATTGTGTCTTTACCAACTAAACCTACCACCCTCATTATGAAGGAAAAGACCCTTTCCAACTTCTAAATATGCTATCATTAGCTGACTTCCCTATCTCTGATAGGACCAAGAACACCCCAAAAAGACGTCGAATCCAACTTTTACATACTTATATTTCCAACCTCACCTATTATACAAGCAATGAAAAGTCCATATGTGGCCCTGTAACTATGAATACAATCTTCACTTTCCAAGCCCCTTTATGTATCCAACACAACCTGTTATCAGGACTTCCCCTGGAGCACCTACTACCCCATCAGTGTAATTACACCTTACTACTTCAAGCTCCAGTGATCATAGTAACTTCCGAGTCACTCAAACAGCTTCATTCAGATGGCTTGTCAGCTTCTCAGGGCCCCCCAAAATCATCACCTCCTCCCTGATTAACAAACGGTCCAGGTTTTGTAAAGGTAAACATACTCCCTGAATGACCATTCACCCCTGGATACCCTGCAGCAGCACCCCCACCAATAATGAATGCCTTCTCATCCCCTCTTTCAATCACTCTCTTGGATGGTTCCTAGTAGATACCAAATGGCTTTTTCTCCAGTGGGAAAATAGAACACAGAGAGCCACTCAGTTTGCTCCCAATACCCCTTTCCAGCAGCTCACTGGAGCTACCTTGGCTAGTGCTCTAGGAGTATGGGAAAAATGAAAACAACAAATTCACACACTTTTTAACATACAAAACCTGTTCTCTCTATCCAGCTAAGGTATATTCTTATGTGGAACATAGACCTATATCTGTCTCCCCACTAACTGGATAGGCACCAGCACCTTAGTCTTTCTAAGTCCCAATGTTAACATTACGCCAGGAAATCACACCTTGTCAGTACCCCTCAAAGCTCAAGTCCATCAGCTCAGAGCCATACAACCAATATCCCTACTTAAAGGTTAGGAATGGCTACCGCTGCAGGAACCAGAATAGTCAGTTTATCTAATTCATTATCCTATTACCACTCTCAAGGGATTTCTCAGACAGTTTGCAAGAAATAATGAAATCTGTCATGACTCTGCAAACCCAAATAGATTCTTTCATAGTAGTGACTCTCCAAAACCACCAAGGCCTAGACCTCCTCGCTGCTGACAAAGGAGGACTCTAGACCTTCTTAAGAGTGTTGTTTTTACACTAACCAGTCAGGGATAGTGGGGGATGCAGCCTGGCATTTACAGGAAAAGGCTTCTGAAATCAGACAACACCTTTCAAACTCTTATATGAACCTCTGGAGTTGGACAAGGCTTCTCCTCTTTCTAGGTCCTGTGGCAACCATCTTGCTGTTACTCACCTTTGGGCTCTGTACTTTTAACCTTCTTGTCAAATTTGTTTCCTCTAGAATAAAGACCATCAAGCTACAGATGGTCTTACAAATGGAACCTGAAAAGAGTTCAACTAACAACTTCTACCGAGGACGCCTGGACCAACCTGCTGGCCCTTCCACTGGCCTAAAGAGTTCCCCTCTGGAGGACACTACACTTTCAGGGGCCCTTGTTCATGCCTGTCCAGCAAGAAGTAGCTAGAGCAGTCATCAGCTAAATTCCCATCAGCCGTTGTGGTGTCCTGTTTAGAGGGGAGATTAAGAGGTGAAGCCTCTGGGCTTCTGGGTCACATGGGGACTTGGAGAATTTTCTGTCTAGCTGAAGGATTGTAAATGCACCAATCAGTGCTCTGTGTCTGGCTAAAGGTTTGTAAATGCACCAATCAGCACTCTGTGTCTAGCTAATCAGGTAGGGGACTTCCAGAACTTCCATATCTAGCTAAAGGTTTGTAAACGCACCAATCAGCACTCTGTGTCTAGCTAAAGGTTTATAAATGCACCGATCAGTACTCAGTCAAAATGGACCAATCCACACTCTGTAAAACAGACCAATTAGCCCTCTGAAAAATGGGCCAATCAGCATGATGTGAGTGGGACCAAAAAGGGAATAAAAGCAGGACACCTGAGCCAGCAGTGACAACCTACTCCGGTCCCCTTCCATGCTGTGGAAGCTTTATTCTTTTGCTCTTTGCAATAAATCTTGCTGCTGCTCACTCTTTGGGTCCACGCCACCCTTATGAGCTGTGACACTCACTGCTAAGGTTCACAGCTTCATTCTTGAAGTCAGTGAGACCAAGAACTACCAATTCCAGACACACTGGGATCAAGCAATCCTTTCACTGCAGCCCCTCAAAATGCTAAGATTACTGGTGTGAGCCACAGCACCTACTCGATGTTTTCTTTTCTTTTTTCAAAGCAGGATCTCACTCCCATTACTGAAGCTAAAGTACAGAGGTGGGATCGTGGCTTGATATAGCCAAGTTATCAGGCTCAGGTGATCCTCCCACCTCAGCCTCCCAAGGAGTAGAGACATTGTCTCACTCCAGTTGCCCAGGCTGGAGTGTAGTGAAGAAATCATGGCTCACTTGAACCCCTGCCTCTGAGGTTCAAGCCATGTTTCTGCCTCAGGCTCTTGAGTATCAGCAGGTACTGCTGTGCACCACCATGTTGCCAAAGCTGGTCCCAAACTCCTGGGCTGAAGTAATTTTCATCTCTTGTCCTCCCACATTGCTGGGATTATAGGCGCGAGCCACCACACCTGGCCTGTTATTTTTCTAAAGAAGATCAAAGTCCCTTTCATGTATCAAAATCCAATGCAAATGTAGTTAATAATGAAGAAATAGATCTAAAAAGTAAATAAATATGATTCCATTCTCATGGTTCTAAATACTTACACTTGAGTCACAGAGCTGGTTGTAGAGAAGACCCACCACGGACTCATAATAATTCCCTGGCAGGATTCAGCCACAGACACTAGCCATGACATGTTGCTGGATGCTGAAAATTGTGAAATCACTGGGGACAACGAGTATAACCACTGTTTTTGATAGTTAAGTAGTGTAAATGGTAGGGGAAATGGTAAATATAACATGAAAAACAGTATCTTTTCAAATGATCAGTGAGATATGTCATCCTACTTATTTTTTGATGAAGAGGAAATTAAGGAAATATAGAGAAGGATGAGAAGGAGTAAAGAAAAGCATTGTAGAAATAAGTGAAGCAAATCCATCAAAAATAGTAAATGAGATAAATAATATAGGAAAGAAAAAGATAATATTTTAAAGACTAAACAGAGAACACAACCTAAAGTACTCAGACAAACAAGTCTTAGGAAGCAGACTTTCTTGAGAAAGAAAATCCCAAGTATCTGCAACTTACCACTAGAACAGTGAAGAAACAATCCCCAAGAAGAAAAGCAGAAGTTTCATGTTGGCTTAAGTGTATGTGAATAGAAGATAGGGTTTTAGGAAACTACCTATGAAGGTGGAGATTGAAATGGTAGGATATAGAACATCTGACATCATAAGAGGTCCTTGTGAGATAACTGTCTTCCATTAGGATTAACTAAATATTATATGCAATAAATGCAGTCAAATTAAAGGGGATATTAAAACTATAACTCTTTCATTAGTTCAGTGTTAACCATTAATTTTGGAATAGGGACAGATAATATTCCAATCCCACACCTTGTAAAAATTTAGGGTATATTCTCTGATACTATGTAACTTTTTTCTTTCATTTTTTTTTTTTTTTTTTTGAGATAAAGTCTCACTCTGCCACCCATGCTGGAGTGCAGTGGTATGGTACAGTATTGGCTCACTGTCACTTCTGCCTCCAGAGTTCAAAACATTCTACTGTCTCAGCCTCCTGAGTAGCTGGGATTACAGTTGCACACTAGCAAGCCTAGCTAAATTTTGTATTTTTAGTAGAGATAGGTCACACTGTCTCAGCCTCCTAAATTGCTGGAATTACAGGTATGAGCCACTATGCCTGGCCAATATGTAGCATTCTTTGTCTACAAAATATTTTTGGTAGAGATAGATCACACTGTCTCAGCCTCCCAAAGTGTTGGAATTACAGGTATGAGCCACCATGCCCAGCCAATATGTAGCATTGTTTGTCTACAAAATACCATTTTGTAATGAAAAACAATTAGATAGCCTATATTATTTGCCATATTTTTCTGAAAGAAGTTAAGGAAATATTTATAATTATTTAAAATACACATAAATCAATATAAAGAACAATAACACATTTCATTCATATATTTGTTGACATACCCACATCTACTAATTATTGTATCTCTACTCAGAAACACTCATGTTGTCAATTTACAGAAAATATCTCAAGACAAATTATATGGCTTTCCTTTAATGGCAATCTGAGGCAAAGAGCTGCACTTCAGTAAATATTTATCAAACCTCTCAAATTGAGTGTGCTATATATTAGCCATATATATGCTATGATTACAGGCATGATGCACCACACCCAGCCAGTAAATGATTTTTGAAAAATACTTAGCCAGGCACGGTGGTGCATTCCCTTAGTCTTAACTACTGGGGAAGCAAAGAGAGAGGACACATGAGACTTAGAATTGGAGGCTGCAGTGAGCTATCATGGCACCACTGCACTACAGCCTGGGTACAGAGACCCTGTAACAATAATAAATAAATAAATACATAAATAAATAAATAAATAAATAAGAACAAAAGAAGGAAAGAAGGGAATGAAAGGTAAGAGAAGGGAAGGGAAGGGAAAAAGAAAAATAAAGAAAACAAAAGAAAAAAGGAAGAATTTGTTAGCAAAATAGTGGCTCCTAAGCAGATTTTTCAGTTATTATCTAGAATTCATTACATATGAATTTCTTGTGTGTGTGTGTGTGTGTGTCTACTTGTTTTGTTTTGTTTTTGTTTTTGATACAGGGTCATGCTGTATCACCCAGTCCAGAGTCCAGTGGCATAATCTTGGCTTAGTGAAAACTTCACCTCCCAGGTTTAAGGGATTCTCCAAGCTCACCACCTGTAGCTAGGACCACAGGTCCATGCCATTACTCCCAGCTATATATATATATTTTTTAGTTTTGGTGGAGACAGGATTTCACCATTTTGCCCAGGCTGTCCTCGAACTCCCAGCCTCAAGTTATCTGCACCCCATTGGCCTCCCAAAGTGCTGCAATTACAGGCATGAGTCACCAAGCTGGGCCCACATATAGGGTTTTTATTTCTTTCCAAACAATTATTGATAAATCATTTTTGAAATTATCTCTTATCTTATTTTCCACATCACTATGATAATATCGCAAAGATTTCTTATTTTTTTATGTTTCTTTCTCTTGTTAAATTATTCTCATTATTTATTCTTCCAGGTGTATGTGTATGTATGTTTGTGTACTCATGCATGTGTATTTGTTTATTTCTTTGTCTTCCTTGTTTATGCATGTAGAAGTGTAAGTGTACAATAATATAATTAAACTATTGGATGTTTTATGTGATGCAAAACATCCAAAGCAACACAATTTTTTTAAAGCATATTTTGTATATTTTTGACCAGTCTCTAAAGAAAGAAGGAGGGCAAGTAAACCTCTAGGTCTCACTGAAAATAAATGTAATTACAACAATTCTATATATTTTTGAGCCCTGAACTATGTCACATGTACTGTGCTCAGTAAATTGTTAATCTTATGGTAATAATATCTATTATATAATAGACATAAATATATATGTTATATGTAATATCATCATTATATTATCTTTATTCATTGGATATATTTCAAAGATTAAGCAGTCCAACTTCACACAACTATTAATTGGTGAAGGTTAGATTTCTCTTGGTTTGCCTAGCTTTGTATTTTACAAATCACCACATGCAGTATAGTATCTTGTAGACGTTAAGCTTTTGGCCCAATGATTATTAACTGCTGCCCTAAAAATGTAGCCTATTTGCATGGCAAGCAAAAAGTTTCCTGAACTTGCCCTTCTTCCCTGTGTCCACTACTGACATTCCCTGATCTTTGTATATTTAGTCCTACTTCATTGATCACAAGAAAATGAAGGTTATTCCACCAAGTTGATTTTTACTTGTAACACTGCATGTTTCTGCATGATCTCCCAGCAAGTATCATTCTGTATGTGTGTTTTTGCTTTTCTTTCCTCCACATGCATTTTAATAACTCCATTAATCATCACGTTTTATCTCTATCTAGAAAATGTTTCTTAGTAGTATATGTGATAGATTAAAAATCATTTTCAATTTATTTTTACCATGTCTTTATAAGAGGTGTTTTCTTTAAGAACAAAACATTTCTGGAGGAAAGATTTGTTGGTTTAAATCCTAATTTGTTTAGCAATAGACTCCTAACTGTGTACCTTTTAAACACTTGTAAGTTAAGTTTCCTGCCTTGCAAATTAGGGCTAACAAAAATTAGACAAATGTTGTGGGACTTCTAAAAATAAACTTGGTATAAAATATATGTACATATTTTGTCAAAGAGGTTGATCTTTATTATTTAGAAAATGACATTAGGTGTATCCTCTTTAAAAAAAAAACACTAAAGAATTTTCTCATACATCTTATGACATTGGCCATAATGTTTTATTTACACATCTATTTTTCCTGTGGTGTAGTCTCACTAACTAACTTACTAATTCTGTATTTGTATTAGTTATTAAGTGTAATATACTACTCAATTACACATAACATTACTAAATACATTCCCTCAAGTAAATGTAAACTGAAACAAAGGGAAATATTATCTATTCAAAATAGAAAAAGGGTAATATATAATGTAGACAAAGCCATGGTCAAATTAATGTTTTTATGCTAAGAAAGTGACAAAAAGAATTTGAGAATAAAATGCTATAGTGAGTTTTGGAAACAAAGAAACTATTAATACCAACATATTTGTAACCATAATTTAAGAAACATTTTTCTAAAATATACATAAACATATAAAAATATCTTTACCAGAGCATGTTTTTACTGTTAGAGCATGTTTTTACTGTTAGGTTAGTGAGAAAAGGAAACATTAAAAAGATAAAAAGATAGGTTAGTCAGAAAAGGAAACATTTAAAAAACATTAAAAAGATAAAAAACATAAAAAAGATGTATTTATGCAGACACAATGAGCTCTTTATTGGTATGGCATAGTTTATGAACTAAGTAGTTCATAAGTATGAGTATACAATGTATAGACATTAATTTAAAATTAATATAAAGCACTTAAATGTGTCATCATTTTTTAAATAACCATTCTTTTAAATTCTGATATGCACAAAGTATCGACAAACTCAGAAAAAATATATTTGGGTTGCATTGTGTAGATATTTAAATGTATTTTCTTATGTTACATTTTATTTTGCAACAAAATTCATAGAATGGAATAATTTTACTGTGGACAATATAGTCAGCTAATAAAATTTTTTTTTCAGGAACATAAATGGTATTTATTTCACTAGAGCTCTGCGAAATAAAGATGCTATTTATTATACAAAAATTGGGAACAGAGAAATTGTCTATGTGTGTACACTGTTTTTGTAAATTTTGGAAGTTTGGGTCAAATGACTATCTACTAAGCAAATAAAATAAGTTGTCTAAATATTTATATTCCAACCAAAAAGGGAAGATAGATTAAGATGTAGAAACTTTATATACCTAATTGACTTATTTTTCTTGTTTTCTTTTAATGTTATTTTACTTATTGCTTGTTTCTTACAAACTTCCTTAAAATTTAGTTATTACTTTTCCCCTTTATAAAATAAGCAGACACCATGTAGAGAGAGCTTATTGCTAATATTTGAGAAGGGGATGAAACATGGATGACTATTTCATAATAAAAATATTTAAGGTTGATCACACTACCATATTTGAAGAAAGTAAAAAATGAAAATAATGTAGAATGTATGTTGGCATCTTAATTGTGTTTCCTTTTTTTTTTTAATTCAAAAGTTTCTTGGGTCATCCTCGCTTCGATTTATGTTATGCTCCTCTTTCCCTTCTTCCTCAGCGCTCCTAGCGGCGGTACATCCGGATTTCGGAGCTTTTCAGCTGAGTACCCCAATACGTTAGACTTTTCGTTCAACTCGTGGTAACAGAGTGTATCACGCAGGCAGTTTCTCAGAAAATCAAGGAAATGAAGCAAAAAATTCTTGCTTTTAAGCAGAGAAGATATGTTTGTATCTTAGGAGAAAGAATTTATGTCTAAATCATCTCCTACAAATAGAAGAAATGTGGTAATTCCGACAATTTGAGGTTTTTTTTGTTTTGTTTTTGTTTTTGGCAAATGTTAAGAAATGTTGTAATTACTGTTATTTATGGATTTACGTTTATGGGTATAACTATATATCTGAAAGTGATGGATGTCATTTTGTTCTAGCAAAAAGCACATTTATTTTGTTTCTTTGCACATACTGGTTTCTTGGCGGGAATACAAAGACCCCGAAATTTTTGGATTTTGTCCATAAAAGGGGATGGGTTTTCAATGTCTGGGCGCTGAATTATGGGAGGAAACAGTAGGGAGAGAACTCCTTAATTCTATTCAGAACCTCACATTTGTTAAACTCATTGATTTTTCTTGAAGATTCTTCCCTTTACTTCCGCACATGTCTGACATGGGGGCAAGCTGTGGGAGATGGCGCTATGGCGCCATATTTTTTTTTTCATGTGCTCTTTTTATTGAAATAGTTTTTCTCTGAGAATGTGGTCATAATTCAAATATATGGGCAATATACCTAACCACTGTGATTAAAAACTTGTACTTTTACTCATGGCATGTCAAATGTGTGATTTACTTGACAGGAATTATGGAATTTTGACATAAATTGCATTACTTTAGTGTATGAGAAAGTTTGAGGTCATAAATAATCTCAGTTTAAATTTATCTCCATAAAACCTTTAATTGTTTCCTTCCTTGTATGACAGTATTGGAAACATGTTTCATGTATTTCTGACACCATCAATAATTTAAACCGAATAAGTGGGTGTAATCGAGATAAATGGTGATAGATAACTTAAAACTGAGACAAAATAAATGTGTTTTAGTTATTCTATTAACTTCGCACACTGGCTTACTCTTGTAATCCTACAATTTTGGGAAGAGGAGGAGGTGTGAGGATGGCTTGAAGTGACGAGTTGGAGACCAGCCTACGTAATATAATGAGCTCCTTTAATTTATCGCCATTTTGTCAGCAGGGACCAGTTTAGTGGAAGGCATTTTTCCACAGACAGAGGTGGGTAGGGGGAGAAAGTGGCTAGGTAGACACCTTGGGGAGGTAGGGGATGGCAGTTCCAGGAGCTGGCAGGGCAGGGAGGGGCTTCAGGTCAGAGCACTATGACAGGGGACAGCGGTGTGGCTGAGTGGCTGAGAGGGGGTCAGTGCAGGCCAGCGGAAAATAGGGAGAATGGATTCTGGACGAAAATGTTCTACATCAGGGCACACTCTGGCATTACCGTCTGCTAAGGAGAGGGCCTCCTAGATTCTCTCACGTGCGGTTCACAGTAGGGCTCCTACTCCTGTGAGAATCCATTGCCTTCGCTGACTGATCCAACAGGAGGCAGGGCTCAGGCGGTGTGAGCGGTTCACCACCTGTTCTCCAGCCGGGTTACTAACACAAACAGGAACCGGTTGGAGACCACGGTTTGGGGATCTCTGATCTATTGTATCTTTCAAATTCCTAAAACATGGTAAAAAGTTTAAAATGTTCTCCCGCAAGAAAGCATGTATTTTAATTAGTTTGATTTAATCCTTAGTTAAAATTTCAAGCTGGACGTAGTGGTTCACCCTTGAAATCTCATCACCTTGGTAGCACCAGGCTAGATCTTTTGAGCATAGGAGTTCGAGACCAGCTTGGGTACCATGGGGAAACCCGTGTCTATTAAAGAAACACACACACAAAAAAATGCCTTCTAGCTGTGGTAGCAAGCGTCTGTAGCTTCCCAAGTAGCTGAGACGTGGGAGGATCACTTGAGGCTGGGTAGTAGAGGCTGCAGTGAGAAGTGCACTTTGGCAACAGGAAATTTACATCTCAAGAAAAAAAAAATCACCAAACATCACACTGTACAGTATTAATATATAGTTTTCAAATAAAATTATTTAAAGGGGGCATCCTGCACATTGCAGCTTAAGAAAATTACAATAGCTTTTCTCATCTCATTTTTACAAACAAGTTTTTGTTAGGTACGTATTAAAATGGAGCATTTGTCCATGAAATCAGTGCCCCTTTCGCTCTGCATGTTAAAATTTTACATGTTTAAAGTAGAAATACTAAAAAGATGTCAGCCTCTGCAAAGGAATTTCACTTGAGTTTTCAACACAGTATGTAATAAAATTTTATCTTTTAATTTATTTATTGTTATCTACACATAGTTTTGTTCGTATGTTTGTTTTAAACATTTACATCAAAATTGTGGAAGTAGACCAGCCTGGCAAGCTTTTCATTGATGGCCTCCGTTTAGAAACCGAAGAACAGATGCTCAAAGCAGTATTTGAGAAATATGGTCCCATATTGGAAGACAGTTATATATGTATATATATATATGTGTGTGTGTGTGTATTTAATATATATATGTGTGTGTGTGTGTGATGTGTGTGTGTGTGTTCATGTTGGATATATATATATATTCTAAAGTAAATATATACTTACTGTATTTACTGAATACATAAATTAAAATATTTATTGGTTTTTATACTGTTTTCAGGTTTCTATTTGATTTGGGAAAAATTCTCATGGCAGCAGATGAATGGCCTGTGGTGAAGGTCACCTACTACTGAGAAAGGAAAATGAGCAAAAGTAAATGTGTTGTGGAAGTAGGGAACAAATTGGAATAAAAATAGGCTGACTACAGAGGTGACTTAGTATTAAGAATCATAATAATGATGTGAAATACAATTTTATTTTGGTTTGTTAGTACTATGGTGAATCTATTATATATGTAAATTTTATATATATATTAGTTCTTCTGATAAATTATTGGGAAACCAGAAAGTTCAGATGCTTTGCATTTATTTTGAGAATACTGCAGATGCTAAGAATACTGTTGAAGTCATCAATGGAAATGTAAGAGACCCTTATTATGATCTTCACTTAACAGCATTTCAAGGTCTTTTTAACATTACTAAACTTTTGAGGATAGCATAATGTCGTATGATGTCAAATGCTTTAGCCATCTTGTTGCCATATAAGTGCAAGTGTAGTTGGAAGAATATTGGAATAAAACTTACATAATTTAATATATGGTAATCCTCTTTGTATGTTAATGTTTCAATACAAGTGTAAATCGATTTTCAAAGATCTCAAGAAGCTTTAAAATTTAGAAGGAGGCCGGGCACGGTGGCTCAAGCCTGTAATCCCAGCACTTTGGGAGGCCGAGACGGGCGGATCAGGAGGTCAGGAGATCAAGACCATCCTGACTAACCCGGTGAAACCCTGTCTCTACTAAAAAAAATACAAAAAACTAGCCGGGCGAGGTGGCAGGCACCTGTAGTCCTAGCTACTCGGGAGGCTGAGGCAGGAGAATGGCCTAAACCCCGGAGGCGGAGCTTGCAGTGAGCTGAGATCCGGCCGCTGCACTCCATAACAACAACAACAACAACAACAACAAACTTGAAGGAATCCTTGCAGAAATGAGATAAATCAGTCAGTATTTATTAAATGCTATTAATGGAATTACTGCCAATTCATGGAAATACTTCTATAGCAGAGACTAACAATGGATAGACAGACTTCAAGATGGAAATCTTCTATAGAGAGACATCTGGACAGACTCACAAGAAGGAAGGACTCTTTCACAATTTCTGAAAATACATTCTTGAGAAAGTATATTTAAACAAGACCTTTACATTTAAGGAAGTGTTAAGTACTTGAAAGTTGAAAATAATATGAGAACATAGAGGTTGGGTAACTGAACTACTAACTGGCATTTTTGCTCCATCCTTGCTCTTTTTCTCCTAAAAACATTTTTATCCTGTCACCAGAGTGATTTATGTAACATTAATACCTAATTACTCATTTTCCCAGTGTGTTTGATGACTTAGTTTGATCCAACCAATGGCCTCTGTCTTATTGAATCTTAAATTGTAGGGATCGTGTGTTTATTACAGCTTTAAACTTTTCTGTAATTCTATTACCTACTGAATTCCTTTATCTTACCATCAAAATGATTGCATTCTGGATACTATGGAGTTTTTTGTTTTATAACATTATCCCAATCTGTTTTTACATAGAGTTACTCTGTATGCTATCACCAATATACATTTTTGGACTTCCTGAGAGTTATTCGTCCCAGTTTATGTCTCACAAATAGCAATTTACACTTCAGAAACAGCTCAGATTTTGCATTTTCTTCTTCATTGTATATTGTGGATATTTTATCCTCACTATACCATGTATTAATTTGTTGATTGTTAAATCATCTTTAGTGTATATTTAAGTTTTCCTAGTTGCTTTTATTTCTGTTACATCTAGCACACTTCCTGGTACATTGCAAAAAGTACATTTTTATTCACGGTTATACTTTCATATTTTAAGTTTTGGTAGAAACTGAAAGTTGCTTTTGGCTCATGGTTTTGTAGGTATGGAAATAATTTTGACTTATGTATAGTAATCTGTGATAATTTATTTTTTCCTGTAGTTTTCAAGCACAAGAACAGGTGATTTCTGTAGATGTTATTTCTAAATTATTCATCTAACATATCTCATTGTGGAAGAGTAAATATAAATGTAATATGCACACAGAAGTTAAGAAGGGAACTAAAGGAAGTACTTAGAGGTTTCTGGAGGAATTAACAGTTTAAGAAAGTTTGCCTGACTTCCAAATACTGGGAAGGAAGCAGTTATGCACAAATCTGGGAACCAGAAATAATAAAAGAAGTCCCGAAGTTGGAACAAATGGCTATGTGACTGCAAGAGGTCTTGGAAATGATTTAAGATCTTCCCCAAATAACAAAATGATGTAATTTTTAAATACAATTTTGTGCTGATGTTTTTTCAAAAATCACCTTAACCTATAGAAAAGATTAAACTGAAAAAGTTACTATAAAATTAATTAGGACTTTTAAGCATTTCTGAGAAATAACATGAAGTACTATATTAAGAGTCATTTATTAGGGACACTTCTAAAGCAAGACAACAAATGAGTAGGCAAAAAACCTGAGTAAGATCAAACAAGGATCACATTTACAGAAACAGAACTAGAGTAAATATAGAAATGTAAATCACATTGGGACATTTAATGTAAGTATTAGCAGAACAAACAAGAAACAATTCATAATAAATAATGTGGTTAATCACTTTGAATAAATAATCTTTTTTTAGATGACACATTCTTTCAAAAACCCTTAGGACACTGAAACAATTAAACAAGTTATGTGAACACAAAGATGAAGTAGAACGCAAAGATGAAGTAGATGTGCTGCATTATCCCATAGAATGTGTGATAGGTTAATTTTTTAGGTGATTTTTTAACACTGGAAAACTTTTCAAGGAATTTGAATAATAGAATTTGTGTTTGATCCCATAATAGAAGGGATGTGCTCAGTAAATGTCTCAAATTTGGTATCGTGAAAGACATGGTCATTTCAGAAAAAAAAAATAGATGTGTGTGCTTTGGGAGAAAACATCTAGAACTGAAATATAGTGGATGCAAAAATGATTGTAAAATGTGTTTAGGTTAAATGTGACAATGTTATTGATAGGATACATAATACTTTTAGTCTTTGGATGGAAAAGAAATAAAAGTAGAACAAGTCAACAAGCCATCTTTTCAAAGTGGTGGTAGGTGGAGATCACCACCTTCCTGGAGAAATAGGAGCCCTTCAGGAAGTCTGAAATCTGCAAGAGGAGGTAGTGGAGAAACAAGAGGGTTGTGTCCCTCATGAGAAGGACACTTGGGCAATGTTTTAAAATATAAAGATGGAACCAAAGGACTGAAAGACAATAAGCTTGAAGATATTTAAATTTCTCAATTACATTTACTTCCTTTATGTACAGAAAAGTAACTTACTGATAATAAGCAAAATTATGTGTAAGTACTAAAGATGTATTATAAGAATGATTGAAATAATATGAAAATTTCATTTCAAAATCTTAGTTACTTTTCATTGAATTAACACATTTAAACTAAATTGAATTTAGTAATGATGATTGTCTGCACTCAACAGGTTCTCCACAGAATTCATTTATATTCATTATCCTTCAGAGTTTGTTACTTTGGGGCCCAGAACTTCATAAAAAATGTATTATCAAAATATGATGTACTCTTGAAAACCTTCCAACAGGAAATAAGCAAGTCAGAATTTTAGAATTGATCTTACAATATTTGTTATTTGTGTATACACATGGAAATATCTTTACAAATCTATCCCTTTGCCATTTTGAGATGCATTATTTGCACATTGGCCTGTGATGAAGCATTTTGCATTTAAGAAATCTGTAACTTCAGTTTCTCAGAAGAGTCTGTGACTCAGGAAAAGGGTAAAAACCACTGCTTCACAAATATGTTAGTATTTTTCTTTGCTGGAGAATGAGTCACTGAAAGTGTTATTTATGAATGATTTACTCAATAGGAATGAGGAGTCAATTTTTACTTAAAAAAAACCCATGTATTAAAAAAAATTGTTCAATTGTATTTTCTATTAACCAACCTTCAAAAATCTAACATTTAATTTGAGTTTTAATAACCAGATGTATAATTCATTGCATATGTTTCCTAAAGTTGAAATTGCAGTGTTTGCTCCATTTTAAGGTACATAGCTTCATGGTATATTTTTTCTCAATTGTTCCTGAGGGTGAAGATGAATACTACTCTAGGAGAATATGCATTTTCTTAACTGTGACACCACTGAGGCATTAGAATATATCTACATTTTGTTGTAGATACATGAAAATTTTTTTATTATTTAATGTGCAGTTCTTAAAGATTATTAAAATTGAGCATAGCCTAAAGTAAAAATTAATATTTTATAATGGATTTGTAAAAATTATATGTGATACAAATTTTACAAATAATGTATTTTTCTGAGGTATCATTTTTTGATTTTGTAAATATTTAAGTTTCTTTGAATGAAATTTGGTGTAGCCTTATGATATGCTTTGAAAAACATTTCCTCATACCAGAATTATATGAATAGTAATTTTTCATTTTTCTCCTAATATATTTTTTATCTAGACTGTATTTATATATTTAACTGGTAGAATTTACTATCTCTTCACTCTGCATTTATTCAGCATCACTCTCTCACAACAATATAAAATGATTCTTCTGTTATATTTTAGATTTTCTTCTGTCACCGGGTTGGAGTGCAGTTGTGTGATCTTGACTGACATCAACCTCTGCCTCCCGGGTTCAATTGATTCTTCTGCCTCAACCTCCCATGTAGCTGCGACTACAGTTGCACCCCACAAGGCCCAGTTAATTTTTGTTTTTTTAGTAGAGATGTGGTTTCAACATTTTGCCCAGGATGTTCTTGAGTTCTTGACCTCATGATCCACCCATCTCAGACTCCCAAAGTGCTGGGATTCAAGCTGTGAACAAACATTAATTTTAATCATGTGTTTGCTAGAGAATTCTTCTTAATTTTTCTTGAAGTTCCTGACAGTATTCTTCGATGGTAGGCTTCTTATTCTAGTGAATTCTTCCATTTCCTACATCCATTGGTAGTTGTCCCACAGTGTGCTAATTTAAAAAATTCTTTGTTCAGTTTCTTTGTTGGGTTGGAGTCTTGCTCTCAGCAGGCCAGAATGCGTTGATGAGATGACAGCTCACTACGGCCTCCAATTCTGGGCTCAAACAATTGTCCTGTTTTAGTCTCCTGCATTACTGTGACTACAGGCAGGCACAAACACACATAGCTAAATTTGTTTTCTTTTTCTTTCTATATTTTTGTAGAGACAGGATCTCATTACATAAAAAAAAATTAGGAGAAAAATGAAAAATTACATTACATTGTCATAGCTGACATTAAAGACCTGGACTCAAGCAGTGACCTCAATCCAGTTCAAGCTTCCTGACCACTTTGTTTACCTAAACAAGCCTCAGCAATGGCAGGCGCCCATCACGCAGCCTTGCTGCTACCTTGCAGTTAGACCTCAGACTGCTGTGCTAGCAATGAGGGAGGTCCTGTGGGCAAGGGACCCTCCAGACCAGGTGCGGGATGTGATTTCCTGCTGTGCCACTTGCTGAGACCCTTGGAAAAGTGCAGTATTAGGGTGGGAGTGACCCAATTTTCCAGGAGCTGTATGTCACAGTTTCCCTTGGCTGGGAAAGGGAATTCCCTTATCTCTTGCACATCCTGGGTAAGGCGATGCCTCACCCTGCTTCAGCTTTCACTCAGTGGACTGAACCCACTCTCCTGCACCCACTATCTGACATGCCTATGTGAGATAAACCCGGTACCTCAGTTGGAAATACAGAATTCACTTGTCTTGTGTCACTCATGCTGGGAGCCGTAGCCTGGAGCTGTTTCTATTTGGCCATCCTGGAACCCATTTGCAGATGACATGACTGTATGTTTAGAAAACCCTATTGTTTCAGCCCAGAATCTCCTCAAGCTGATAAGCACCCTCAGCAAAGTCTCAGGATACAAAATCAATGTACAAAAATCACAAGCATTCTTCTACACAAATAACAGACAAAGAGAGAACTCACATTCACAATTGCTTCAAATAGAATAAAATACCTAGCAATCCAATTTACAAGGGATGTGAAGGACCTCTTCAAGGAGAACTACAAACCGCTGTTCAATGAAATAAAAGAGGACACAAACGGAACATTACATGCTCATTGATAAGAATGAATATCGTGAAAATGGCCATATTGCCCAAGGCAATTTATAGATTCAATGCCATCCCCATTATGCTACCAATGACTTTCTTCACAGAATTGGAAAAAACTACCATAAAATTCATATGGAACCAGAAAAGAGCCCATATTGCCAAGAAAATCCAAAACCAAAAGAACAAAGCTGGAGGCATCATGCTACCTGACTTCGAAGTATACTACAAGGTTACAGTAACTAAAACAGCATGGTACTGGTAGCAAAACAGAGATATAGACCAATCGAACAGAACAGAGCCCTCAGAAATAATGCCACACATCTACAACTATGTGATCTTTGACAAACCTGACAAAAACAAGAAATAGGGAAAGGATTCTCTGTTTAATAAATGGTGCTGGGAAAACTGACTACCTGTCCCGACCTGCAGGACAGTCGAACGGACCCTGAAAGGAGGAGTGGGAATGGAGGAGACAAGAAAACACGAGAAATGGAGACAAGACAAATAGCCTGATCAAGTCTCATTTAATGGTGGCAGTGCAATGCCTTATATAGGCTGGCAGGGGAAGAGGTTGGGCCAGGGCGGTAATGGGGGGCTGAGTTCTCTCAAATTACAATTGCGCATGCACCGTGGGTTTGTAATTTTCCCGGGGGTGGGATCGTGCCTGCGCAGTAGGCTGCATATCTTCCTGGGCATGAAAATGTTTGCACAGGAGCGGGAAAGTTTGGCGCGTGCGGGAAAAATCTAGGCGCATGTGGGAAAAGTTTTAGGCGCATGCGGGAACAATTTATAATAAAGAACTCAGAAATGTGCCATCTTGTCTCCACTTTGCGGAGATCAAGCAACAGAGGTCGGCTAATTCCGGGCCTCATGGCTCCCGACAGCTACCCACATGTAGAAAGCTGAAACTGGATCCCTTCCTTACACCTTATATGAAAATTAATTCAAGATGTATTAGAAACTTAAATGTTAGACCTAAAACCATAAAAACCCTACAAGAAAACCAAGGCAATATCATTCAGGACATAGGCACGGGCAAGGACTTCATGTCTAAAACACCAAAAGCAATGGCAACAAAAGCCAAAATTGACAAATGGGATCCAATTAAACCAAAGAGCTGCTTCTGCACAGCAAAAAAACTACCATCAGAGTGAAGGCAACCTACAGAATGGGGGAAAATTTTTGCAATCTACTTATCTGACAAAGGGCTAATATCCAGAACCTACAAAGAACTCAAACATACAAGAAAAATCAATCGACCCCATCAAAAAAAGGGTGAAGGATATTAACAGACACTTCTGAAAAGAAGACATTTATGGAACCAACAGACACATGAAAAAATGCTCATCATCACTCGCCATCACAGCAATACAAATCAAAACCACAATGAGATACCATCTCACACCAGTTAGAATGGCGATCACTAAAAAGTCAGGAAACAACAGGTGCTGGAGAGGAAATAGGGAAATAGGAGCACTTTTACATGGTTGGTGGGACTGTAAACCAGTTCAACCATTGTGGAAGGCAGTGTGGAAAATCCTCAAGGATCTAGAACTAAAACTACCATTTGACCCGACCATCCCATTACTAGATATATACCCAAAGGATTATAAATTATGCGGCTATAAAGACACATGCACACATATGTTTATTGCAGCACTATTCACATTAGCAAAGACTTGGAACCAACCTAAATGTCCACCAATGACAGACTGGATTAATAAAATGTGGCACATATACACCATGGAATACTACATACAGCTATAAAGAAAGATGAGTTTATGTCCTTTGTAGGGACATGGATGCAGCTGGAAACCATCATTCTCAGCAAACTACTGCAAGAACAGAAAACCAAACACTGCATGTTCTCACTCACAGGTGGGAATTGAACAATGAGAACACTTGGACACAGGAAGGTGAACACCCCACATTGGGGCCTGTCATGGGGTGGGGGGAAGGGAGAGGTTCCATATAGATATACAGAATATATAATATAGTGTGTGTGTGTGTGTGTGTATATATATATATATATATGTATGTATACTTCAAAAAAATTTTTAATTTTCACACCAATATTTTAATCTTCTCTCAATCTTCTATTTCTACAAAATAGAAAATTATATATTTCTATAAAATATCTCATTTGTGATCTACAAAGCATAAAATATCTCATTTTATAGAAATATAATATGTTTTATGTTTCTATAAAAACATATACACTCTTAATTCTCATTCCTAAACATGTCTATCCCAAATTCTGGAATTTTGTGAAAGATTTATATTTGCTGGGCTTACTCATCCCCTCAATGAATATTTATTGAGAGTTATGCTGTATCAAGCACTGTGCAACATGCTAAAGATACAGCATTTAAAAAGCCAACATTAATATGGCTAAAGAGGTAAGTGGAGTCTATGAGTCAAGGAGGCAGATCAACCGGTAGTGATAATTCAGCAAGATAAATTAATGCTATCAAGAAACAACACAGTACACAATGGTCTTGTGGTAACCTCACTTACACAAACTGGGAGAGGTGTTGGGATTATCCTGGTCAAATTTTTGAGCTTAATGTGTTAAAAAATTCTATAACATAAAAATAAATTAAGAATTTTCCTGAATAGAAGTCACCAGTCAAATTGGCCTCACACATCTGCTCTATAAATGAAATTCCAGAATATTTGGCAATGTCTAAATAATTCTTGGTAAAAAATATGGCATGACCCAAAATTTCATATACCTAAATTTTCAAACTTGTGGAAAATTAGTGGAAGGACAACTTTATATATACCAGAGCTTGGAAAGTGAAACCCGTGCTACCCCATGGAAAAAAAGTTAATATAAAAGCACATTGCCATTGAACCAGAGATTAACCAAAATAATGAATAGAAAGATAGGATTATAAAAAGATGTGATTCAAAAGAAATTATAGTTCACAGACAAAAGGAATACACACACACACACACACACACACACACACACACACACATGCTGCACATGGTTATGTGTGCCTGTAATTCCAGCCCAAGCATTTGAACCCAGGAGTTCAAGCCTGCAGTGAGCTATGATGATGCCAATGAAATCCAGTGTGGCCAACAGAGTGAGGCACTATCTCAAAAAAAGAAAAAAGAAAAAAAAGAAACAGAGAAATGATAACTGCCTTAATTGAAGGATCCCACGTCTACTATTTATATATTTGTTTATTTTTACATTTCTTTTTGAGTTGAAGTCTCACTCTGTCACCCAGGCTAGGGTGCATGGTGCACTCTCAGCTCACTGCAGACTCAGCCTCCCAGGTTCAAATGATTGTCTTGTCTTGGCCTCTCAAGTAACTGTAAGGTACTACAGGCATGTACCATCATGTTCATTGATTTTCTTATTTTTGGTAGAGACAGGTTTTCCTGGTGTTTGGTTAGGCTCATCTTGACCTTCTAGCCTAAAGTGATCTGACCTTCTTGGCCTCCAAAAGTGTTGGGTTACAAACTTGAGCAACAGCTCCTGACCTTTGTTTATTTTGTAGAGTGGCGAATGATTTTGTGCTAGAGATTCTGCCATGAAGACTGCTTTCTTCATCACTTGAGAACTGGGAAATGTTTACTTGTTTTATTTTGCATTTTATATTCTCTAACTGTCCTGTTTATATTAAACATGTACAAGTGTACCTGTGTGTTGCTGCATGACTATCAACATAGAGTCCACACTTAACAAATTTCCTTTTACATTATAAAAATAGGCATGCAGAAGAGTTATCTGAAACAATATTTAATAGCAAAATGTAAGAAACCACCTAAGTGTGCACATACAAAAAAACGGCCAACAGAAAAAAGAGCACCCATAGGCTATGCCATTAATACTAATGTTAAATTTAAACTACTTACATTAAATTGCATATAAATGTAGTAAAAGTATATGGACACTCACAGTAATAAAGATGACCAAATTTTACTTAGTTTTACTTTGAAATTTAGAAGCTAATGTGGTATTTTTCTTCTTTTTAAATTGTCTATAGTATAAACAAGCAAGTACAGCTTTGTTACTGGAAATAGCAGTAATGCTGAGATAAGTAAATTCTAACAGGTTAGAAACTAAAACAAAGCTGAAAAGATTAAAATCCACCATCTCAATCCATCACACTAAGGGGAGAAAAACTGAAAAGCCAGCTCCTGACTTACTGAAAATCAATATTTCTGCAAAGTCTGGGTACAGCTATAAAGGATCACAAAAATTATTATCTCTGAATGACTTCTGCTTTCTTACTCACTGAGAAATTTTATGTTCTAAAATTATAAAAAGAGTATTTGCTGTTTGAAATGTTATCCCCATAAAATTTAGCATTTTTGCCCAGCTGATTTATATCACTTCCCACAGAAGAAAAACCGATTTCCAGTCTAGGTGTACAGCTTCAAATAACAAGCATTTGCACTCAAAATTACACACAAATGTCAACTTGTGATCTACAAAGCATAAAGACACTGAGTTCTCTCACAGCCTAAACATGATGTTTTGGCCTTTCATACACAGGTGTACTTTACCTTGAACTTGTAGAAATTCTGCTCTGTTTAAACATCTATTCACTGCCTTTCCCATAAATCCAATAGCACCTAGTTTTATTACATTAGTTGCCCCAGAGGCATGGTCTACCTTACTCTACCAAGTCAATGCAATTTTATCAGACTATAGATTTGTCCTATGTAGTCGTAGACTAGCTGAATTAAGTCACAGAATTTGTCTGTCTAGTTCTTTTCCCCATAGTAAATGCAACTGGCAAAAATGCCTAATAGGCCTAGAATGCCCAGAAATAAAACATATTTTCTGATTTGACAAAGTTGATTCCTGTATACAATACTCATTTGAGAGAAGAGTCATTTTTCAAATGACTGATATAAAAATGGTAATGTCCATAATAATTTCTATTCTATTTTAATTTAAAATGTGGATTATTTATTACTTATTATTTATTTATTTATTTTTATTTTGTGCCAGGCAAGGAGGCTTACGTCTGTAATCCCAGCACTTTGGGAGGCTGAGGCAGGTGTATCTCAAATGAGACCAGCCTGGCCAACATGGCGAAAACCCATCTTTACTAAAAATACAAAAATCTTTGCCAAATCAGCTGTCACATGCTGGTAGTCCTAGCTACTCAGGAGGCAAGAGAATCACCTCCAGGAGGCAGAGGTTGCAGAAAGTCAAGGTCATGCCATTGCACTCCAGAGTGGCCCAGAGAACTGGACTCTGTTTCAAAAAAGTAAAATACAATAAAATAAATGTGGATTTTTTGGAAAACATAATAAGCCAGTTTTTTATGTTATTTCTCAAATTTTTATCTATATGTATTATTTTGGCACAGAAAATAGTATATAGATAAGCTTATACAAATATTTCAACTATATTTGAATTTATTTGCACAACTGTCTGAATAATTTTAATACCCCAGATTAAAGTTAGAAAATGTATATTTTACTCTTTGGTCTGTTTTTTTTTTTTTTTTTTTTTTTTATTCTTTTAAGTCTGAACATAATAACTCACTAAAAAGATTTCTGTAGGGCCTGGTTTCTTCTAACACTATTTTCTTGACAGTATTATTTTCTTGGCTGCATTTTATCTAAGTTCACTGCAAACAGAGTGCAAATTCAAACAGAATTTGCGTCGTGTCTTCAAAAATGATGTCTGAAAGACTTCCATGGCCCCTGTTATGCCACTAACAGTAATAGGATAACAGGGACCACATTTACCCTCCCTGGTTAAGTAACTATAAAACAAGACCGAAATACGAAACAAAGATTTTTCTACATTCAGTTACAGGCAGCAACAAACAATAATTTCTCAGAAAAGATGAACAAAGACAGTGTTAGGATGAACCCAGCTTATCACCAGGCCATAACTTAGGGGATTTTATTAGAATGAGAAGACTAAAATAGAGTTCAACTATGCCAAGAAAGCTAGAATTTGTAGAGCAAAATGCCAGAAAAAAAGAGGACTTACACAAAAAGAAAATCTCAGAGAGGCAAAAGAGTTCATGCAGGTCTTCTGCTGGCTGTTATTCTGCATATTCATGTGAGAAAATTATCTGAAGTTTAAAAGAAAGGCCTGGAAGAAAATTATTCCCTATACGTGCATCTAGAATGCTGACTGGGCAGAGTACTTTGACTTTGGTTCAGGGCAAATGGCATAGCATGGTCTTCATATTATTTCTTTAGCTATACTCAATATCAGAAATGTATGAGAGTGCCTTAATGGCTTATGAGGTAGTTGTTTTAAGAGCCTGTGGTGAGACTTTGCTGGGGTTTGGTGTACTGGGCCAACCTGTACTCAGGTTCCTGGGGTAGCATCAGAAGACATCACAAGCTATGGCATCTGCATTAGGCAGGTCAGTCCTATGGGTCCAAGGCAGCATGGAAGGGCCCCACTGTGATGGCTGTGGGCTAGGAGGGCCAGTTTTGGACCCCACGTGGTATATGTGGGTGGTTAGGGTGGCAGTAGCAGCTTAGGTTCTGGGTTGTGGGTCCTGACATGACACTCAGTGGTGTGTGCTTGTCTTGCTGCTAAGGGGTTGGGAGGAGTTGGTGCCTCAGTGGTCGCATCCTCAGGCAGGTATTTCCCATGCTCTATGGATCACATATTTTTGTTCCCAAAGTTTTTGAGCAGCCTCTCAAATATGCTGGAATGCCTATTCCCTGGGGTATAGGATGCTGCATGATTTTCGTTACCATGGACCCAGCCACATCACTGCACCCAGCTGACATTTTGACACTGAGGCCTCTGGGTAGACAACAGGGCATGTCAGCAAGCTAACATGATATGGAGATGCAGGGGATATTGGACCCCTGGGCAAAAGACTCTCTGATGTAGGTTCTAGACAGTCTTTTCTCTACATCACCCTCAATATTGGACCATGCACCAGCAGTGTGGGCCTCTGTGGGCATGGGATCTTGCATGAGCTACCTCTCTGGGACAATGTAGTTGTGTGGGCATCAGGCCGGTCTCTATATTTGGCTTAAGACCTGTCCTCACAGGGTCAAGAGGATTCTCTACATCTAGGATTGCAAATGCAGTCTTTCTTTCTCCCACAGTGGAGAATTCCTTTTGGTTTTAAGCCAATTCTAACTGGCTGCTTTGCTCCCTCTCTATACTGCTGCCATCCCCATTTTTCATGTCTCAGAGAGTCACAGTCACTTCCCTCCTGAATTTCAGCATTCTTCAAAAGATGTTCAATTCAATGCATAGTTATCTGTTTGCTATTTTGGACCTTCTTTGTAGAAGAGGTGAGTCTTCATTGACGGTAGCAGCCATCTTTATCCTTTTGTTGTTGTTGTTTTATATTTTATTATTTATTTATTTATTTACTGAGATGGAGTCTGTATCTGTTGCCCAGGTTGGAGTGCAGTGGTGTGATCTCAGCCCACCTCCACCTTCCAGGTTCAAGCAATTCTCCTCTCTCAGCCTCCCAAGTAGCTAGTATTACAGGCCCCCACCACCAAGCCTGGCTAACTTTTTGTATTTTTAATAGAGATTGGGTTTCACATATTGGCCAGGCTGTTCTCAAACTCCTGAACTCAGGTGATCCACCAGTCTCAGCCTCCGAAAGTACTCAGATTATAGGCATGATGCACTGTGCCCGTCTATTTATTTAGTATTTGTTTAAAAATACATGTTAATTATTTTCCTGTCCTTTTATCTTTGTCATATCCTTATAGAATTCCATACATTATCATCCCACTTCATAATGTTTTATAAGTTCCTTAGGCAGTCTTCATGATTCCTTATTTTTCTCTTCCATTTTTATCCTCCATTTTGATAATTTTCAAAGACTTGGCTTAGTTTTGCTTATCCTTTGTTCTCCCTGATTCAGTTTAATATTCGGCCCCTCTAATTTTTGACTTAGGTTCCTGTATTTTTTACTTCTTTGATTTCTGTTTGATACCTTGAAATATTTTCTACACTTTGTTAAACTTCTCAGTATCTAAATGCATTGTTTTCCTGACTTCTGTTAGTTAGTTAATATGTTAGTGCTTTTTGTTTTGATTTCCCTGTCAGGTACATTACATACTTTCATTTTATCAGAGTCCAATTCTATTTATTTCTTTTGTTCTTTACCTCCGAACATATTTTCATCTTCACTGAAGTCCCTTCCTACCCTGCCCTCCTGTACCCTCTACCACCAACCCCATTTTTCTTGATGATGATTTGTTTTCTGCAAGTCAGTGAAAACAACTATGTTTCTCTGTTTTCATTAACCTATGCTATGTAGGAAATTTCATTTCCTTATCAGTGCAACCAGATATTCCAGGTGCTTCTCAATTCTGTGAATTCTGTGTTTCCCCAGCTAACTGTCTTTCTTTTTTTCTTTTTCTTTCTTTTTTTTTAAATTATACTTTAAGTTCTAGGGTACATGTGCATAATATGCAGGTTTGTTACATGTGTATACTTGTGCCATGTTGGTGTGCTGCACCCATCAACTTGTCAGCACCCATCAACTCATCGTTTACATCAGGTATAATTCCCAGTGAAATCCCTCCCCCCTCCCCCCTCCCCATGATAGGCACCGGTGTGTGATGTTCCCCTTCCCGAGTCCTAGTGATCTCATTGCTCAGTTCCCACCTATGAGTGAGAACATGCAGTGTTTGATTTTCTGTTCTTGTGATAGTTTGCTGAGAATGATGGTTTCCAGCTGCATCCATGTCCCTACAAAGGACAAAAACTCATCTTTTTTTATTGCTGCATAGTATTCCATGGTGTATATGTGCCACATTTTCTTAATCCAGTCCGTCTGATGGATTAACTGATAGACATTTGGGTTGATTCCAAGTCTTTGCTATTGTGAATAGTGCGGTAATAAACATACGTGTGCATGTGTCTTTATAGCAGCATGATTTATAAACCTTTGGGTATATAACCAGTAGTGGGATGGCTGGGTCATATGGTATCTCTAGTTCTAGATCCTTGAGGAATCCCCATACTGCTTTCCATAATGGTTGAACTAGTTTACAATGCCACCAACAGTGTAAAAGTGTTCCTATTTCTCCACATCCTCTCCAACACCTGTTGTTTCCTGACTTTTTAATGATTGCCTTTCTAACTGGTGTGAGATGGTATCTCATTGTGGTTTTGATTTGCATTTCTCTGATGGCCAGTGATGATGAGCATTTTTTCATGTGTCTGTTGGCTGTATGAATGTCTTCTTTTGAGAAATGTCTGTTCATATCCTTTGCCCAATTGTTGATGGGTTTTTTTTTTCTTGTAAATTTGTTTGAGTTCTTTATAGGTTCTGGATATTAGCCCTTTATCTGATGAGTAGATTGCAAAAATTTTCTCCCATTCTGTAGGTTGCCTGTTCACTCTGATGGTAGTTTCTTTTGCTGTGCAGAAGCTCTTGAGTTTAATTAGATCCCATTTGTCAATTTTGGCTTTTGTTGCAGTTGCTTTTGATGTTTTAGACATGTCTTGAACGATATTACCTAGGTTTTCTTCTAGGGTTTTTATGGTATTAGGTCTAACATTTAAGTCTCTAATCCATCTTGAATTAATTTTCATAGAAGGAGCAAGGAAAGGATCCAGTTTCAGCTTTCTACTTATGGCTAGCCAATTTTCCCAGCACCATTTATTAAATAGGGAATCCTTCCCCCATTTCTTGATTTTCTGAGGTTTATCAAAGATCAGATCACTGTAGATGCGTCATATTATTTCTGAGGACTCTGTTCTGTTCCATTGGTCTATATCTCTGTTTTCGTACCAGTACCATGCTGTTTTGGTTACTATAGCCTTGTAGTATAGTTTGAAGTCAGGTATTTTGATGTCCCCAGCTCTGTTCTTTTGTCTTAGGATTGTCTTGGCAATGCGGGCTCTTTTTTGGTTCCATATGAACTTTAAAGCAGTTTTTTTTCCAATTCTGTGAAGAAACTCATTGGTAGCTTGATGGAGATGGCATTGAATCTACAAATTGCCTTGGGCAGTATGGCCATTTTCATGATATTGATTCTTCCTATCCATGAGCATGATATTTTCTTCCATTTGTGTCCTCTTTTATTTCACTGAGCTGTGGTTTGTAGTTCTCCTTGAAGGGGTCCTTTACAACCCTTGTAAGTTGGATCCCTAGGTATTTTATTATCTTTGAAGCAATTGTGAATGGAATTTCATTCATGATTTGGCTCTCTGTCTGTTACCAGTGTATAAGAATGCTTGTGATTTTTGCACATTAATTTTGTAACCTGAGACTTTGCTGAAGTTTATAGACTGCTAGCAAGACTAATAAGAAAAGAGAGAAGAATCAAATAGATGCAATAAAAAATGATCAAGGGGATATCACCACCGACCCCACAGAAATACAAACTACCATCAGAGAGTACTATAAACACCTCTATGCAAATAAGCTAGAAAATCTAGAAGAAATGGATAATTTCCTGGACACTTACACTCTCCCAAGACTAAACCAGGAAGAAGCTGAATCCCTGAATAGACCAATAGCAGCCTCTGAAATTGAGGCAATAATTAATAGCCTACCAACCAAAAAAAGTCCAGGACCAGATGGATTCACAGCTGAATTCTACCAGAGATACAAGGAGGAGCTGGTACCATTCCTTCTGAAACTATTCCAATCAATAGAAAAAGAGGGAATCCTCCCTAACTCATTTTATGAGGCCAACATCATCCTGATACCAAAGCCTGGCAGAGACACAACAAAAAAAGAGAATTTTAGACCAATATCCCTGATGAACATGGATGCAAAAATCCTCAATAAAATACTGGCAAACCGGATCCAGCAGCACATCAAAAAGCTTATCCACCATGATCAAGTGGGCTTCATCCCTGGGATGCAAGGCTGGTTCAACATACGCAAATCAATAAATGTAATCCAGCATGTAAACAGAACCAAAGACAAAAACCACATGATTATCTTAACAGATTTAGAAAAGGCCTTTGACGAAATTCAACAGCCCTTCATGCTAAAAATGCTCAATAAATTCGGTATTGATGAAAAGTATCTCAAAATAATAAGAGCTATTTATGACAAACCCACAGCCAATATCACACTGAATCGGCAAAAACTGGAAAAATTCCCTTTGCAAACTGGCACAAGACAGGGATGTCCTCTCTCACCACTCCTATTCAACATATTGTTGGAAGTTCTGGCTAGGGCAATCAGGCAAGAGAAAGAAAGAAAGGAAAAGAAGAAGTCAAATTGTCCCTGTTTGCAGATGATGTGATTGTATGTTTAGAAAACCCCATTGTCTCAGCCCAAAATCTCCTTAAGCTGATAACTGTCTTTCTTCTTATGTCCCCCTGGATTGTATGATGTGCGAAATCACACTATTCCTTTGGCATAGTCAAGACAGTAGCCAGCTCCATGATATCCAGCTAAAAGGTTTTGGGATTAGATGTATATTACTTGTGGAGAAGCTTAGATTCAGAGTTTATGTACAACTAGTTCTGTCCTATGCCAAGAATAGTGTCCATGACTGACACCTGTATAGTCATTCATTATGTTCACTCTGAATCTGGACAGATAGCCACTGAATATTTACAACTTAGACAATCTTCTTCTCTGTGATATAGAAGACTCAGGAATACAGAGTCCCTTTCACTTCCAGAAGCAGATAATTTAGGACTAGTCCCTTAGTTACAGACTGTAAAACTTTTTACACATGATGCATGCAGAAGCTACTTCAAAGGAGGGTCTACAGACCTTGATTTCTCACCAGAGGAAGCCAGGGAGAAGATCTTGCAGAGTGCCTGCCTCCACATTCTGCATTGAGGAAGTCACACAAGTTTCTTCTTCTCTGCGAGACAGAGAAGAAGGACAGAAGGCCTGAGAGGTGTTCACTCTCACATTTATACTTTACTGAAAATAAGCTCAGGGGGAATAGCAGGTGGGATTTATTGCTAGGACAAGCCTGTGAAGCAAGAATGCTATCTCTGGTGACAGAAGGGAAGTGCTCTCTCTTCCATTCATGATTTCAGACATCCAACTGCCTGATTTTCTCTGGCAAGTGATGGCAGAAATATGCTATTAGAGCAAGCCAGGTAACTGAGTGTGGGAAGTGCTTTTCTTCTCATTTATACTTGGAAGTATTCTGATTCTCTGCCTCCTTCTAGACACAGACTGCAGGAAATTTTGCTGGAGCAAGTCAGGGAAAATGTCTTAAGGAGAGCTGTCTGTCTGTGTTTGGCTCATAGAGGTCTGTCTCTAGCCTACTTTGAGAAAATAATTGCAGAAATCACTGAAGGAAGTGAAAGAAGGCACAGTGATTGCCATTCTTCTCATTTAGGCTTTCAGTAGCATTTATTCTAGCCTCCTTCGAAAACTAGATTTCAGAGATATATTACTAAAGTAAGCTAGGGAAGAAGGAACTAAAAGTTCTGAGACCTTTCTTCTTGCTCCTGAGGACTTTAAAAGAAAAAAGGCTTTCCTAATTACTGAAGGAAGCCAGGGAAGAAATCTCTGGGGTTGCATACCCTTCCCGTTGGGCTCCACAAAGTTTATTGTTTGTTTGTTTGTTTTGAGTAGGGATTACAACCTTGGTTACAACTCCCTTGGGTTGTAATTCTCTTCACCCTGATACTCTTTTTTGAGAGGGGAATATATTCTTTAGTGTGAAATGTTTCTTCCTAGCCTGGTGTGAGAGTCAACTCTATTTAACTCTTTTGTTCTGTTTTGTTTTGTTTTTTGTTTTAGTAAATATTAGTCCTTTATCCTGATCTGAAACTCTCTTCTTCATGGCTGTCTTTCTTTATAGGACACCCATTTCCTTGAGTGTAGGTTGGATATCTATTCTTTCTGACTCCTCAGCTAGCAGAAATTATTTTCTGGCTTACTGGAATTAAGTCAGGAATTCCTGACTTCATGATATCCCTGAGTAGGAAATTATTTTCTTACTTCATAGGATAAAATGTTTTTTCTTTAGATTTATTTTTACAATAGAGATTATTCCCTAACTTTATGAGCTTAAAGAGTCTTTTTTTTTTTTTTTTTTTTTTTTTTTTTTTTGCTATTGCCTCTTGGTAGGAATTATTCCCTGACTCCTTGAGTGAAAGTCTCTTATACCTTTTCTGTCCTTATCTACTAGGGATTGTTCTCTGACTCTGTGCTAAACATCATACCTTTTCATTGTTGTTGTTTTACAGGCGGTTAATACTAGACTTTACGGGATAGAGGTATCTTTTTAGTGGATGTCCTATCTGAACAGAAATTCTTCCCTGATTTCTGCCATAGTACTCTATTTCTGGCTATTTTACTTCAATGGGAGGTATTCCCTGCCTCCCGGGATAGAAAACTCCTGCTCTTGATTGTTTTTCTGATGGAAGACTTTCCCTTGGACTCCTAGTTTGGAAATTTCTGGCCTTCATTGCTGAATAGGAAAAAAAAAAAAATCCTGGTTCTATTTCCTGTGTAGAAATTTCCTGACTCCTGGAGTGAAAACCTGTTTTTCCTGGCTCTATTTCACAAGATAAATTATTTTCCTGATTGGACATCATGTCTTTCTGGTCCTCTTCCTTTAGCAAAAATTATTCTCTCTCACTTCCTGCTTTGAAAGACCTTCCTCCTGGCTCTCTTATCATATGGAATTTATTCCCTGGAACCTGAGCTGTAAGTCACTTTTTATTAGCTCTCTTTTCTGACTCTCTGGCTAGATAGCTCTTCTTTGTGGTCTCTTTGTTAATGGGTAAAATTTTGTCACTACTTGATTGTCACTCTCTCCTAAGTGAGAATAATCTAACGTGATTCTGAGTGCAAAGTCAATTCTTTTTGGTTTTCTGTCCTAAATTGCTATTATTCTCTGATTTACTGCACTGAACTTCTTTTTTTCCCTCTGTCCTTTTCTCTGAGGTAATATTAAATGAGCTCTGTGATGAAACACTGTTTTTCTACTTCCTTTCAAGGAAGTAGAAAATTATTTCCTAGCTCCATAGGATAGATGTTTGTCCTCCCTCACTCTTTTTCCTGATTTGAAATTTTTCTCTGACATTTGGAGTCAAAATTCTTCTTCCTGACACTATTTCCTGATGGGGTTATACCCTGACTTCCTTTAAAATTCCTTCCTTTTCTCTCTAAAAAATAATTATTATTCTTCTAACTTTCTTAGGTAGAAGTTACTTCTTATGGACTCTCTCTTTCCCAAGTGCCATTTATTCCTAATATGCATGAAGTATTTTCCTCCTGGTATTTCCCTTACTAAGGATTACTGTCTGACTCCAGGAAATAAACTTTTTCTTGTTTTGCTTTGTTTTTCTTAACATTTTTTCCCTTATTACAGTTGATTTCCTGAGGATTATTTTCTGCTACATTTGTTGGAAATCTCATCTTCGTGGCTCTTTCTTTATTGGGTATTATCTCCTGTCTCCTAGGATGACGTTTTCTTTTCCAAGGTTATCATTTTTCTTATGATTATTTCCTGACTCCCTGGGGTTGCAAGTCTCTCTTGCTTTGTGCTCTAATCTGATCTGACTAGAAATTGTTTCCTGATTTCCAAGTATGGAGTTTTTTTTTTTTTTTTTTTTTTTTTTTTTTTTTTTTTTTTTTTTTTTTGTCAGCTGTGCTTCATGTTTGGGATTATTCCTTTAGGTTCTCTGTTGTGTACCCTTCTTCTTTCCAAGAGGGGCTCATTCTCTGACATTTTTGGCTTGAATTGTTCTTTTGGTTTTTTTTTTTTTTTTTTCCCCTGATTCTCTATGCTAAACATCTTTTTTCCTTACTACTTTCTGAGTGGGGTTTTCCCTGACTCCATTGGCTGGGTTCCCCTTTTTCTAGTCTCTTTTCTGAGTGGGGCTTATTTTCTGATTACCTATGTTGGAGACCTTTTTTCTTTAATGAGATTTTTTCCCATCTTTCTGGCCTGTCAGGAAGTTTATCTCTACCCTTATCTATCTCTATCTCTCTCTATGTCTATTTGTCTTTCTATCTCACTGTCTCTATTTCTAATCTCCTTTGAAGCTCTTTGACACCTCTCTATTCTTTATTTGGATTCTTGCCTCTCCCATGGAAGTCTCTTAGCCAACTAAAACCCACCTTCTTGAACCCTTGTGGACTTTAGGCTTTGCTAACTCTACATCCTTGTACATGGCATGCATTTTTCAAGGATAATTTGGAACTTAACTATCATTGAGAAACTTAATATCTCCCTACACTGGTGCATCTTTGACATCTTCCTTCTTATTACTCATGTTTCTTGTTTCTCCTCTCACTACCTTTGATCTTCCCTTTACCTTCTTGTATCCTTTGACACATCTTCCTTCAAACCTCTTATCATCCATTCTGCTATCTACCCCTAAACAAACATTTCCCTTCTTCTTTCAGCCTTTCAACTCTCTATAGTCAACAGAAAGTTAGGCCCACTAAATCAGAGGCTCTTGAAAGACTCAAGTATCTTGCCCCCAAAAAATGTCACTGGCCTGAAGTTGAAATGAAAAACAGCTAATTAGAAGAGACTGAGTATTTTATTTACTTAGCCTTTGGAGATACCCAGACTGCAACTAGGTGTATTATATGCCTAAAATGTAGTCCTATGGCTCCATAGATTAAGTATTAAGGCAAAATAATATCATAAAAGTCTTCACCAATACAGACAAAAGTTATTAGACCTACTATGGAATAGGTAACCTTGTTTCATTTGCCAGAAGAATAATTTAGAGTTTTATATTACTCTATTGCCTCATTCATGACTAAATTTTAGGAGAGCTACAAAATCTGTGGATGATATATTTCTACCTCTGGATATTATTACCAAGTGAATTTTGAATATCATTTAAAAGGGTGCTCTTCAAATTGGCTTAGAGATAAGTAAGCACTATTGTGAATTACACACTCCTAATAATCCTAGAAATATGTATTCAAGTTCACATGACTCATGCAAAGTTTTAGTAAATAAGATTAGTTTAAAATTGTTTAATACAAAGAGCTACAAATTATGAATTGTTATTGTTATTAACTATAAAAATACATTTGTGGGCCAGGCATGGTGGCTTATGCTTTTAATCCCAGTACTTTGGGAGGCCAAGGCAGTTCGATCATCTGGAGTCAGGAGTTTGAAACCAGACTGGCCAATATTATGTGTCCCCATCTCTACTAGAAATACAAAAACTAGCCAAGAATGGAGGCACATATCTGTAATCCCAGCTACTTGGGAGGCCAAGGCAGGAGTATTGCTTGAAGCCAGGAGGCAGGGGTTGCAATGAGCTGAGATCATGCCACTTCAGTCTAGCATGGATGAGAGGGCAAGACTCAGTCTGGAAAAAAAAGAAGAAGAAGAAGAAGAAGAAGAAGAAGAGAGGGAGAGAATAGAATAGAATATATTTGTCATTTTTATCCTTCCTGGATTTACTGATTTACTAGTTAAGCTGCGTTATGCTTGATCTGCTTTCCGGGAAACTGATTTGCTTTCTAGGAAGCTGATTTGCTTTCTAGGAAACCAAGGCGAGTATTAAATGATCAATGAGTAGGCAAGGCTAGGAGCAAAACTGCACAGTTATTTTTGGTCCCCCAGGTTCAGGAAAGAAGGTGTGGGGTAGGGGTGAGGTCCCTCGATCTCCGGCAGGGGAGGCCGGGGGAGTCACCCGGTGGAGCTCTCGGGCGGAGTTCCTACAGTCCCGACAGGAGTGAGGGTTGAGGAAGTGCGCACCCTCGCACCCACCGGGAGCGGCTTTTATGTCCTGGGCCTGGGAGTGGGAGGGCAGTGGGCGGGACATAGGCGGGTTGGGGGCCGGGCGGTAGGCGTGGCTAGGCTGGTTCCAGTTCTTCTCCATCAGAGGTCGGGTTGCGCCTGTGCAGTCGACCTGTGTCTTTCCCGGGCCTGGGAAAGCTGAGGGTGAAGAAGCTGGAACTGTGCCATCTTGCCTCCATTCGTCCAAACAGTCCAACCTTTTATTGATAATAGTGATAAGGGGCACCGTGGTCTGTCTGGCTACTTCCTGCTGTTAAGGGATGTCATTAACTTTGGGGTCTATGGATGGTTTTTGGACTTACGGATGAAGAGGCATCTGGTTGAAGGTGATGCACGTGATCTCTTGAACTTTGGCTCGGAGAAATTTGATTAAAACAGAAGCGAAACATAAGACAAAACATAGGATTAGTATGGGAATTAAGAATGGGCTATATAGAGTATGGCGAGAAAGTGGGAGGAGCATAAGAGATCAGGGAACAAGTGGTGGTTGGGAGAGTTTGGTGAATTTGAGATGGGTAGGGGTAAGTCTAGTAGATGCCCACTGATTGTCTTCTGTGGGGGCCTTTTTAAATTGTGTTATATGGACACAGTGCGTGTGTCCTAGAAGTTTGGCTGCTGTGTATGTAGATAGGAGGACAGTATAGGGACCTTTCCACCTGGGTTGAAGATCTTTGGCTTGGATATTTTTAAGTATACTTGGTCTCCTGGGCTGAGAGAGAGATGTGGGCTACAGGTGTCTGTTGGAGGGGGGTGTGCTAGTTCTGCATGTTGTCTCATGAGTTGTCTCAAGAGGGTGAGGTATGGTAGATAAGTTGCCAGCAGGGAAGAAAGGGTGGGTAACTGCTGGAGGGTGAGGGGTTGGCTGTAAACTAATTCAAATGGACTGAGGCCTGTCGGACTCCGTGGGGCTGCTCACAGCCAGGTTAGGGCTAAAGGAAGGAGAGTTACCCACGATTGTCGAGTCTTGAGGGAAAGTTTGGTGAGCTGTTGTTTAATGAGTCCGTTAGCCTTTTCTACCTTACCAGAAGACTGAGGTCTATAAGGAATGTGGAGTTTCCAGGTGATGTGTAGGAGGGCTGCCACCTGTTGGACTACCTTGCAGATGAATGCTGGGCCATTTTCAGACTGAAGAGTGAGTGGGAGGCCAAACCTAGGAATAATGTGTTCAGTGAGTATGGAGGCAACTATATTGGCAGTTTCTCCTGTAGTAGGATAGGATTCTATCCATCCTGAAAAAGTGTCCACAAGGGTTAAGAGGTATTTGAATTTTTTATGTTTTGGCATATGTGTGAAATCAATTTGCCAGTCTTCGCCTGGTTGGTGTCCTCTGAGTTGGTGGCTGGGATGGGGATTAAGCAATGCGCCTTGAGGATTTGTCTTTAGGCAGATAGGGCACTGCTGGTTGATTGTAACTAAGTGTTTTTGTAGTGCTGGACAGTGGAGGAGGGGGTTTAGAAAATTGTATAAGGCTTTGGGTCCTATATGTAAAGAATTATGTATGTCTGTTAGAATGGTATGGAGTTGTGTTTCAGGAGCTACTAATTTGTTATTAATATATATCCAGTCATCTGAAGTTAGTTTGGCTGTTGGATTTTGTAATAGTTTGGCCTTTTCCTCTTGGGTGTAAATAGGGGTATATTGAGGAGAGAGAAAACAAATACAGGGAAGTGTAGGGGTGGAGAATCTGGCCACCAATTTGGCAGTGGTGTCAGCAAAACTATTGCCAGCTGCTACCAGGTTAGATGGAGTTTGGTGGCCTCTACAATGTATAATGGCTACCTTGGAAGGTGCCGACAGTGCATCTAGTAGTTTGAGTATTTGATTTTTGTTGATAATGGGGGTACCACAGGTGGTTAAAAACCCTCTCTCTTTCCAGATGATTGAATGGGTGTGTGCAATTAGGAAAGCATATTTAGAATCTGTGTATATGTTTACTGTTTTTCCTTTTGATAGGAGGAGTGCCTTGGTTAGTGCAGTGAGTTCTGTCTGCTGTGATGTGGTCCCTTGTGGTAGGGGTTTTGCCTCTAAAACTGTGGAGGAGGTAACTACCGCATATCCTGCCTGTCTGTTTCCTTGAGGGTTGATAAAGAAGCTGCCATCCACAAATAGGGTTAGTTGTGCATTTTGAAGGGGTTGATCATGCAAGTGTAGGTGGCTGGGGGGTTGAACCTCCAGGACTTCAGGACAAGAATGTTAGGTATGAGGTGGTTTGAGAGGGTCTGGCAGTAAAGTGGCTGGATTTAGAGAGGAGCAAACTTCTAAAGTAACAGTGGGGTCTTCTATGAATAAGAGATGGAAAAGTTGGAGCCAGGATGGAGTTAAGTGGCTAATACTTTTATGAGAGATAAGATCTTGAAGGCGGTGTGTGGAGAGGACTGTTAGATTACTGCCTCTAATGAGCTTTTTCGCTTCCTGGGTCAGGTAGGCTGCCGCTGCCAATGGCACGCAGACAGGGTTGCCAGCCTTGTACAGTTGGGTCTAGTTGTTCAGATACATAGGCCACAGGGCGGTGGGTGCTGCCGACAGGCTGGGCTAAGAGACCAACTGCCACTTTCTGCCTTTCATCTGTAAAGAGTTGGAAGGGAAGCTGGAAATCAGGCAGTGAGAGAGTGGGTTGTGAGAGAAGGCAAGCTTTTAAGTGGGTGAAATGAGTCGAGATTAACTTGGGTTGGACAAAGGCCCATGTGGGGTTTCTTTAACTGTGGTGTATAAAGGTTTGGCTAAGATTCCAAAATTGGGGATCCATTGTCTGAAAAATACTATTAGACCAAAGAAGGATTGAACTTCTTTTGCATCCTGAGGGGGAAGAAGGTTTCATATTAGGGCCACACGGTCAGTCATTAGTGACTGGGTTGTTGGGGTGATTTCAATTCCCAAGTATGTGATGGTTTGGTGAGAAATTTGGGACTTGTGTTTAGATACCCTATAACCTAGTGAGCCTAAATGGTTGAGGAGAGTTGCAGTGTCTAGAAGAGACTCTTGTTTGGTAGGGCTACAGATTAGGAGATCATCTACATACTGCAGAATGTTGCTATTGGTGAGGGTGCAGGAGGCCAGGTCTCTTGCTAAGGCCTGACCGAAGAAGTGGGGGCTGTCCCAGAACCCTTGTGGGAGGACTGTCCACGTCAGTTGAGTGGAGGTGTGTGTGTCTGGGTCTTCCCATGTGAAAACAAAAAGGAACTGGCAGTCTGTGTGTAGGGGTATGGTAAAGAAAGCATCCTTAACATCTAGCACAGTAAAATAAGTAGAATTGGTGGGGATATGGGACAGAAGGGTGTAAGGGTTGGGAACTACAGGGTGTGTTGGACGGATAGCCTCATTGACTAGCCGAAGATCCTGTACTAACCTACATGTTCTGTCTGCCTTTTTGACTGGAAGTATTGGAGTATTACAAGGGGAATGGGTGTGGACAAGAATATGTTGGCTAAGTAGCCACGTGATAATTGGCTTTAAACCCTGTAGATGTGTTGGAGAGAGAGAGAATTGGGGGCGGTTTGGGAAATGAGTGGGGTCTTTGAGCTTGACAAGAACTGGTGGCTGCTATGACCGGGATAGAAGTGTCCCACACTTGAGGGTGTACAAAAATTGGGAAGATAGGGGGTGGGGATGGCATAGGAGGAACATGTGCGTATGCACAAAGCATGAACAACAGGTCATGAGGGGATTGAAGGGGAGTAGATGAGGTGGTGGGAATGGATATGGAGGCCCTTAAGGTGCTCAGAATGTCTCGGCCTAATAAGGGGGTAGGGCATGAGAGTATAATGAGGAACGAGTGTGCAAAGTAGTTGTTGGCCAGGCAGCAATTAAGGAGGGGAGTTTTTTGTGGAGTGGATGGCTTTCCGTTTACTCCTACTACGGAGATATTGGATGGAAGGGTAAGTCCAGAGAAGGATGGCAAAACAGAATAGGTAGCCCCGCTGTCGATCAAAAAATTAATTGTCTTACCCACTACCAGGAGAGTCACCCATGGCTCGGCGAGGGTGATGGGGGTACCCGAGTCTCGGCACCTTCAGTTGTCATCGTCCAGATGTAGGAGCTGGAAGGAGCTCCCAGGATCCTGGGAAAGGGGGTCACGTCGAGACGTGGCACCTGTTCTCAGGGTGGGTCAATCAGACTTCCAGTGTCCTTTCTGTTGGCAAGCAGGGCAGGGGGTTGCTGGTGGACGAGGGTTAGGACATTCACTGGCCCAGTGTCCTGACGCCTTGCACTTATAGCAAGGCTGCACTGGGGCTCGGGGACCTTGTGGACACCTGTTGGCATAGTGTCCTGCCTTGCCACACCTATAGCAGGCTCCTTTTGTAGTCTTGGAGTCTGTGGGGTGTGTGCTCTCTGGTCTGGGGTTACGACTGGGTTGTAAAGCCGTCACTAGGAGCTGCACTTTCTGTTTGAGGTGAGCCTGTCGCTGTGCCTCAGCCATCTCCTCTCTGGAGTTATAGACCTTAAAGGCCAGTTTAACTAGGTCTTGTATTGGTGTCTCAGGACCATTTTCCACCTTCTGGAAGTTTTTTGCAAATATCGGGAGCTGATTGGGAAATGAAATGAGATTCCAAAATAGTGGACCCTGTGGGGGAGGCCAGATCTAGTCGGGTATATTGGGTTAGAGTTTCAGTTAGCCTATTTAGGAATGCAGCTGGATTTTCTTCCAGATTTTGAGAAATTTCTTTTAATTTGTTGAAATTTACGGCCTTGTTTGAAGCCATTTGCATACCAGCCAACAGGCACTGGACCATGATGTCTCTCCTACAGCGCCCAGGCTGGCCTACCTGGTAGTCCCAGTCTGGGTCTGCCGAGTGGAATGGTGTCCCAGTCTGGGTCTGCTTGCTCCCCTAGTGGAATGGTGGCATCAGTTAAATGTTGTTGGTTGGCATGCTGTCTGGCGGCCACTAGGATGCGCTCCTGCTCCTCAGGGTTTAGGGTAGAGGTTAGGATAACCTGGAGGTCATGCCAAGTTAAGTCATAGGCTTGACAAAGGTATCTACATTCCTTTATGTATACAGTGGGATTAGCTGAGAAATCCCCTAAACGCTTCTCAATGTTGGAAAGGTCAGCCAGTGAAAAAGGGACATGTACTCTGACTACACCCTCCACCCCAGCTACCTCTCACAAAGGTGCTAACACTGTAGGAGGGTGTGGGGTAGGAGTGGGGGTGTCAGCAGGGCACTTAGAGCGGGTGTGTGCAGAGATAGGGGACCCTAGGCAGCTGGCTGAGGATGTGGAAGGGGGCACGGGAGTGAGTGGGCCACAAGTCCAGGAGGAAGGAAGAGGAGTCTGGGCAGGAAGGGAGCGGGTGGAGTGAGTGGGGAGAGAAGGAGGAGTGTAGGGCGGGAGTGAGGGTGTGAGGGCAGAAGGAAACCCTAGGTCCTCCGGCTGAACGGAAAAGAATGAAGACTCCTCTTTTTCAGTTTTCTGTGAGCTGGCATCCCTGGCTAGCATAACTTGGGCCAAAGAGCACCAGCTACACAGATTGGGGCGAGAGTGTAGGTCCCAAAAACCTTGGATGCAATTGATTTCAGACCACTTGCTTAGTCGCTGGCAGAAATTGCTGAGGTCGGTTAAGACATTGTGGTCTAGGGTGCCCTCTGGTGGCCATTGAGACTGATTGTCTAGTTTGTATTGGGGCCATGCCACAGTGGAGAGGAAAATTAACTGCTTTCTTTTGAGGTCTTGTTTGAGTTGTAGAGTTTTTAGATCGGCTAGGAGGCACCCTAAAGGGGTGCTCTTTGGAAATTTGGACTGGGGGTTTCCCATTTGTTTCCTCTTTACTTGCACAATGGACACAATGGAAGTGGATGTGGATCTCTGCCTGGCTTCAAAGCGTCCTTTGGAACCAGCAGAGACAGACTGGAGGCTCTTGGAGCCTAGGTGGAGATTACCTTCAGGCGGACCTCTCCATCCTGAACGGGTCTCCTGAGCCATGTGGTGGCTCAAAAGTGGGCCTCGGACCTGCACAGGATTTTTGGCCGAGGGAGGTAAAGAGGAGACAAGGGCACTTACCCCAGAGAGGCTGTGAGAGTGAGGGAAGCGGGTCTCAGGTCCTGGTCTGTCCGCCGCGTGGAAGCAGGAGGAGGTTCCTCAATCCTCAGAGGCCTGAGGAGAGGAGGGGTCTCCTCCCGGGTTTTGGCACCAGCTGATTTGCTTTCCGGGAAACTGATTTGCTTTCTAGGAAGCTGATTTGCTTTCCTGGAAGCTGATTTGCTTTCTAGGAAACCAGGGCCAGTATTAAATGACCAGCGAGTAGGCAAGGCTAGGAGCAAAACTGCACAGTTATTTTTGGTCCCCCAGGTTCAGGAAAGAAGGTGTGGGGTAGGGGTGAGGTCCCTCGATCTCCGGCAGGGGAGGCCGGGGGAGTCACCCGGTGGAGCTCTCGGGCGGAGTTCCTACAGTCCCGACAGGAGTGAGGGTTGAGGAAGTGTGCACTGCGAACCCAGGGGGAGCAGCTTTTATGTCCTGGGCCTGGGAGTGGGAGGGCAGTGGGCGGGACATAGGCAGGTTGGGGGCCAGGCGGTAGGCATGGTTAGGTGGGTTCCGGTTCTTCTCAGTCAGAGGTCCGGTTGTGTCTGTGCAGTCGACCTGTGTCTTTCCCGGGTGTGGGAAAGCTGAGGGTGAAGAAGCTGGAACTGCGCCATCTTGCCTCCGTTCCTCCAAACAATGCTCACTGAACATTTAAGATTTTATAAACATTTAAATGGCAATTGAGTCATTTCCTAAGTTCAATAAGAATGTGTTCTCCTTTCAATAGAAACTAATTGGAACCTGGTTTTATTGCAAAGCCTTCTCTGAAATATCAAATACATTTAATAATGATTTGCATAAAATCAGAGATAACCAGGCAGATTTAAGAATTAATGTTGACTGTGGAGAAAATACTTATACAGCCCTCTTGGAAAAACCAGACTGGTAATTGGTTAGAATTCCTAGCTTAAGAGGTGAGAAAGACAAGTCACTTCTGGGCAAGCTCTGGAATGTCATGATATTTGGGTACTTTGAGAGGAAAGGAATTCAACCAAATGTATACTCTGAAAGGGAAGCCTAATGGCTAGTTCCTGACTGGTTCCTAGTCTCAAGGCTTTAAAAAGTATAATCTGAAACTAATTATATAAAGTTCTCACAAACTCAACTGGAAAGGCCTCTGTAGCCAGGCATGGTAGTTCACACCTGTAATCCCAGCATATTCAGAGGCAGGGGTAGGAGAATAACTTGAGACCAGAAGTTTGAGACTAGCTGGGGAAACATGGTAAAACCCCATCTCTGAAATCAAACAAACAAATAACATACAGAATTAGCCACGCATGATTGTTTGTGCCTAAGTGGGAGGATCACTTGAGCCCACGAAGTTGAGACTGTAGTAGGCTAGACACTGTCTGTAATTCTAAAAATAAATTTTATCTTTAAAATTGACCTTTGTTGCCAATAACAATTGTTACTGCACTTAGGTAAAAAAAATGAGGTCAAATCTAGTCAGATCAGACTCATGTTGTGAAGAAGAGTCAAGAGAAATAACTGCAGAAAAAATTTGTTTCAATGGAAAACCAAAACACACCCACACGAGTTGTCTTACATATTTTATTAGTCCACAATTTCAATTCTCATTTTACCCAATATATAGCGACAACTCTCTAAACTGAAATTCCAACACTGTGTCCCCCTCTCGTGATTTAACATCACTGAAAACTAAAACTGCCCAATTGTCCCCACACCTTGTAAGCTGAAGGTGGACTACATCTGAATAATTTTAAAAAATCATCTTAATGCCCTTAATACCTGATGCCAACACTGGAGGCATTAAAAACTACAAACCAAAGAGTTCATTAAATTATCACTGCTATCGTCACTCCACCATCTAAAAAATATCTTAAGCTCAACATGTGGAAATGTCAATTGGCTGTCCTCTGAAAGAGGGAAAGGGCCTTTGATGGAAAGTAATCAAGTAAGGAAGACGGCTCCCTCATAAATGTTATTAGCACCCTCCTAAAAGCCTATAGAGTTACCAAGCCACTTCTACCACATGTAGACTCAGCAAGAGGTGTGTTTAAAATCCAGAAAGTAGCTGGGCATGGTGGCTTATGCCTGTAATCCTGGCACTTTAGGAGGCCAAGTCTGTAATCCCATTACTTTGGGAGGCCAGGGCAGGTGGATCACGAGGCCAGGAAATCGAGATCATCCTGGCCAAAATGGTGAAACCCTGTCTTTACTAAAATACAAAAAATTAGCCAGGCGTCATGGTGCATACCTGTAGTACCAGCTACTCGGGAGGCTGAGGCAGTAGAATCACTTGAAACCTGGAGGTGGAGGTTGCAGTGAGCCAAGATTGTGCAACTGCACTCCAACCTGGTGACAGATCAAGACTGCAACTGTGTCTAAAAAATACATAGATAAAAATAAAATCCAGGAAATGACTCCTCACCTGAATTTTAAAATCCTAGGGACAGAGTAGACAGAGTATCATAGACACTTTGTGTGTATTTTTTTTTTTTAACAGGGTCTCACTTTGACACACAGGCTGAAATGCAATGGAGCAAACTGGCTCACTATAGCCTGGACCTCATGGGCTCAAGCGATCCTCCCACTTCAGCCCCCAAGGATCTGGGACTATATTGATGCACTATGACATCCAGCAATGTTTTGCCTATTTTAGACAGGATTTTTCCATGTTGTCCTTGTCTCAAACTCATGAGTTGAAGCAATATGCCCACCTCAGCCACTCCAAATGTTGGGATTAAAGACCCAAGTCATCACACCTGGACAGACACTGTTTCTTATGTTACTATTGTGAAGATACACAAGACAAAGGAGTTGTGTCCTTTCATTTAATCCTCACAATCCTACATTACAGGTGAATGAAAACACAACTTCATAACATAAATAACTCACTTGAAAAATAAAAGTTGGTAACTTTTCCCTTTAAAATTATTTGCAACTTTACCCTATAAAAATTATGATCTTGTCAGAATTTTCTCAAAAACCACATCCTCCTTAGAGATTAGTCTGTAAATTTTAAGAATTATGGACTGTAAAACTCTGGATCTTCATGTATTTCATTTCTTTAAGATTGTATGATCAGGAAAATTAATTGGTTTACTTATTTGGGTCCAAATATTTTCATTTTGCTCATTAGATGGTATCTTAAAACTTTAAGCAATCAGCTATCTGAAACTCTATGATGTTGTTTTAAGTTTTATACACTTCATTATCCAAAAGTCATGAGTTTTAAAGCATTCCTATTCATATATTCATTTAAATCTGATAGTCTGAGCCTGGTGGTTCATGTCTGTAATCCTAATACTTTGGGAGGCCAAAGAGGGTGAATCAGGATTTTAAGACCGGTCTGGCCAACATGGTGAAATGCTGTCCATACTAAAAATACAAAAAAGTTAGCCAGCCATAGTGACACGCACCTGTAAATGCTGAGGCGGGAGAATGGCTTGAAGCCAGAAGGTAGTAGTCACAGTGAACCAAGATCCAGCCACTGCACCCCAGTTTGGGCAACAAAGCTAGACTCCATCTTAAAAAAAAATTCTGATAAAATCCCCAGACTTCTAGATCATTTCTGTTTGTATGTATTTATTGCTAAACCATTTCTTAAAACAACCATTGTCAAATATTACAGGAAATAATTAACATGAGGACCTCCCATATAAAAACTTTATTTCCCACTATTTAAACTAGGAACACTTAGTTTCATTAAGGTGAACTTAAGAAATGTAGCTGGTTCAGTTTTGATTTACGTGGAACAAAATGTTTGAATCACCATTATCCCCCATTAGTCACAGAATGCTTCAAGAAAAATGTTCTGGATATCTTAAACTTTGCTATCAACCAGATCTAATTGTTTTGACCTACATGATTCCTCTGAATTATAAACATTTTATGGTGAGGCAGACAGTTTTGTAGTTTTCTGAAAAGTTCTCGAACTTTTAAAACTTGTAAGTCTTTAAAAAGAAATAGCATAATTAGAAAACCTGTGCAGCTTGTAAGGGAGATGTAACCTATGCCTACTTTTGTATCTGTTGATATTTAAAGCTACAAGAATACAGAAGAAAATTTTCGACAAACACCACAGTTTAATCTATTTAATTTGCTTTTAAGCATGTAGCAATAAAATCAGGCATTGTGCATTACATGTATAATTTTATACTGAAAATTTTAGTACACCCATATCATCTAAACAGAGTTTTCAAATAGCATTAACAATTATGAAATTACTTTGAAAAAAATTCATTTTCATCATAATACCTCAGAAAATTCATGGAGGAAGTTAGGATCTACCTCTCCCCTTAAATCAACATTTTGTTTTATTAGTACTCACGTAATGTTACAGAAATAACTTTTTAATTTTTGATTTGCAAGCAAGATTTGGTATGCAATAACTATTATCTTTCTTTTCTTTTTCTTTTTTTTTTTTTTTTTTGTGAGACAGTTTCACTTTGTTGCCCAGGCTGGAGTGCAGTGACAAGATTTCAGCTCACTGCAACCTCTGCCTCTTGGGTTCAAATAATTATCCTGCCTCAGGCTCCTGAGTACCAAGGTAACTATTATTTTTAATATCTCCTTTAATATCTGCTTCAATCTCCTTTTACACATCGGTTTTCTCCACTGCTTCATGTAGATGCCCCATAACTTGAGCTATCATATCTTTCACAAGGAGCAGGGTGCACCCTATCCAGAGAACGTAGATTACTTCATTCTTTTCTGCCACCATGCTCACAACCACAGAAATATAAATTACCACAGCTCTGTGAATAACTCTCCTGACTTCTGCCATATCTATCTCATGTAATGTTATAATCATAGTGACTCTTTCCACCATAACTCATCTGAGGCCCTTTTGCAGGTGGTGCACCTGGTCCCTGCAAGGTTGACAAAATATAGAACTTATAATGAACTACACATAAACCTTTTTAATGGCATCACTAATGCATGTCTTAGTTGAAGTGCTATTTGGAAAAATCTGCTTTCCTCTGTCTTCAATGACAACATATTAATTATTAATGAAATAGTCAAGAGGTTTTATTTAAAAGAAGTATAAGAATACTATTTCAAAGCATTAGGAAGTTTATTTTTAAAAGTGTATTTGAAGGTAAATGTTAAGTCACATTTTCTGAAAATGAACTGAAGTTCTCACCTACATGTTCACTATGCATTATACTGTTGAAAATTCTCAGTGTTTAAACATGTTACATTTTTTTCTTCATGATTTTCCTTAAAGTTTTATTAAAACAATGATCTGATCTATTAAATATAATAGTATAATGTACAAATCAAACGCAGACACCCTAACTCTGATGTGCATCTCTGTAAGAACTTCCACTTGGATGCTCAGAATAATCTCTACCATGGTCCTCTCCATAGCCATCATGGTCACTAAATGAATATACCCAAAGGAGCATAAATCATGCTGCTATAAAGAAACATACACACATATGTTTATTGTGGCACCATTCACAATAGCAAAGACTTGGGATCAACCCAAATGTCCATCAGTGACAGACTGGATTAAGAAAATGTGGCACATATACACCATGGAATACTAAGCAGTCATAAAAAAGGATGAACTCATGTCCTTTGCAGGGACATGGATGCAGCTGGAAACCATCAATCTCAGCAAACTATCGCAAGAACAGAAAACCAAATGCCACTTTTCTCAGTCATAGGTGTGAACTGAACAATGACATCACTTGGACACAGGAAGGGGATCATCACACACTGGGTCCTATTATGGGGAGGCAGGGAATGGAGGGATAGCATTAGGAGATACACCTAATGTAAATGACGAGTTAGTGGGTGCAGCACACCAACTTGTCACATATATACATATGTAACAAACCTGCACGTTGTGCACATGAACCCTAGAACTTAAAGTATAATAATAATAAAAAAAAAGTTTGCTAATGTCAGCAGGAACAACATAAAAATCTATTTGACAAAACCAGAAAATATTATAGCACGTATATCCCCTAGAGAAATGTTCACCCTGACTAGAATGACCATAATCATGGTATCCATAATCTCTAGGTGGTGGAGCATAATCCCTGTGTCTCAGGAACTTGTATGAATTCTGCTTGCATAAGTTAAAGCAACAATTTTTAAATTATCAGCTTGTAGTATCCAAAACATAACTAACTTATAACTTAAACAAAATAAAGGACCAAGCACCTGAATAGATATTTCTCCAAATAAAATATGCAAATCTCAAAAAACACATGGAACAAATAATCATAATTAGTTATTCAGAAAATGCATTTCAAAACCAAAATGAGACACTGTACTTCACACATACTGGAATGGAAATAAATTTTTAAAAGTAGGAAATATCAAGTGTTTGAGAAGATGTAGGTAATTTGGAACCCTGATTCAATGCTAGGTGGAATGGAAAATGATGCAGCTACTATGGAGAAATGTGGTTACTCAAGAAAATAAACACAATTATCATAGGACCAAGCAATTCCACTCATATACACCAAGAATTGAATATGTGTATGCAAACAAATCTGTGTATATAGAAATACTGTGGTGCAAACAACCCAAACAAAATAATGTGTTAGCAGCCTGTGTAAGGAGAGAAGTGCTACAGTGTAAATGAACCTTCAGGACATCATGCAAATGAATGGAGACAGTTACAAATAGTGGCGTAGTGTTTGAGTCCATTAACATGAAATGCAGAACAGGTAAGTTCAGAGGCAGAAAACAGATTACTCTTTGTTAGGGGCTGAGAGAAGGGAGAAAATAATAGGAACTTCTTAACTGTTAGTGCAGTTGTAGTTTGGAGTGATGAAAATGTTTTGGAACTAGATGGAGCTAGTTGTTGCATCACACGAATTTATTAAACACCACTTAACTATTTACCTTAAAATGTTTAATTTTATTATGTGAATTTCCTCACCACAACAGAAGTCAACAATTTTTCCATTTTCCCTTCACGTATACTTAGTTGCATAACGATCATCTCTTGGTGACACATGGTCATTTCTCCAGGAAGGGACTGGCTCTCTGTGTGAAGGACCTCCATAATTCATTTATCCATGTGACATGGTACATTAAATATTAAAATGAGTAAATATTATGTAAAGAACATCAAATCTGAAACAATTTTTCTTGTCTAAAACAACTTTTTAAAATTATTTATGATTCTATTCTTTTTTTCCTAAATTACTAGAAATTCATGACAACTTAATTATTTCTTCTGACTTTGGATAATCCCATGGCTCCCCAAGGCCAGTTCTTCTAACGAAGCTGAAAGCATACATTAATTCTTAGGTAAAAGTTCATTTTTATTGTTACTAGTTAGTTATGATTTTTCTTTTCATATGAATTACTGATGACTACTAATGACACAGGAAAAACATGTAAAGTCATCAAACTCTTCACTGAATATAAAGTTTACGTACATTGTCCTTTCTCAGCTGAAAAAGGTAGATTTTCCCATGTGGTTCAATCCATCTCTCACACACAAATATTGCTACCTCTGAATGACTGCATGCTAAATTTTTACACAAAAGTGCTCCTTTATCTCTAAGTGATTGGCTCTAGCTTAAATGTTGACAAATTAAAATGTACTAGTGCAGCTCTTCTAATTGTGGCCAATATTTAATTTTACTGCAATTAGCAGTATTCTTAAAGGGGTCATTACAATATTGTACCTGTGTCAAAAGTAGAAAACTTCCTCCTTTAACATATTCTTCACATGCCAATTCATAGAGGTCAGTCTTTCACATATGATGTGCTTGCTGACTACTCTTCTAATGTAAGTATGCTGGCTTGTATATTTTGAAATCAATAAATACTTAACTTCACCGATACTCTACATGTGAAATATAAAATTGAAAATGGCAGTTTTCAGTTTCCTCCATATTATGATGGAGGGCTAGGTAAGAATTTTAATTTGTCCTGCTTAAATTTATTTACAAAGAACTTTTACTTTATTGCTTTGCTTTCTTCTGTTCAGTCTGAAATCTTACACGTCTCCTTCTCAAAAATATTACTTCTATTGAATCCTACTTTTCACCTTAGCTGCTTAGAACTAAATTCTCTCCTCAAATAATTTCAAATTCTACTGGAAGGATCTCGTGTTATGGTTTCAACATTTCTGTACTATCTTAATGATGGTACACCCCCATATATTAATTTATACTCTATCTTAATTTACCCCCTCCATATAATTTACAACTCTGAACTTTTGCAATATGCACTTAATGTAAAAATGCTGAACTCCTTCAAGTCTACTTTTCAAGATTGAATTTTATTATTAAATATTATTTAAGCCCAGAACTAGTTTTTCTGCAAAACGCTCTTTTAGTTCTTTTTTTTTTTTTTTTTTTGGATTTTTTATAATACTTTAACTTCTAGGGTACACGTGCACAACATGCAGGTTTGTTATGTATGTATACATGTACCATGTTGGTGTACTGTACCCATTAACTTGTCATTTACACACACACACACATATATCTTAGGCCGAATACAGTGGCTCATGCCTGTAATCCCAGTGGTTTGGGAGACCAAGACAGGTGGATCACAAGGCCAGGAGTTCATAATCAGCCTGGACAATTATGGTAAAACCTTTTCTCTCCTATAAGTACAAAAGTTAGCCGGGCTTGGTGGCAGGCACCCATATTTTCAGCTACTTAGAGACTGAGTCAGGAGAATCGCTTTTACTTGAGAGGAGGAGGTTGCAGTGAACTGAGATCATGCCACTGCACTTCAGCCTGAGTTGACAGAGTGAGACTCCATTACAAAACAAACAAACAAGCAAAAATAGATATTAAACTACCACAATCTTGAACAAATATCTTTATTGAAGAAATCAAATAAATTAAGTAAAAATGATGGTAGCGATTTAGCACAAGTACACAAGAAAAAGCTTAGAATTACTTTCTGAAAGGTAATTCAGATTGGAAGTAAATTTTTCAAGTTCTCATCAATATCAGAGGTGGTATTACCTGCTTTTCAATGAACATTAATGAATTTATAATAAGATCTTATCATAAGAAAAAAAGAAATTGTTCTCATCCCTTTCTGTTTTACTGTCACAGCCTCTAAAAGTGCTGAAATTACAGGCATGAGCCACCATGTCCAGGCATATTCCAAAAGTTTCATAAAGCTACTGCCACTTCCTCCTGCTTTCCTTCACTTACAAAATAAGCGTTACTTAGAATTCCAATATATAATACAAATAATGTAACTGCCATAACCAAAGTACCTGTGTTGGCATCAGTGCCTATTCATGGTCTGCTTAATTTTTTCTCTGCCTTAAATAGGTCCTTTGAAGCATCCAAAAGCCTGAGTACAAATGTTAATGTAATCCAACTTCTTATTTGACAACTATCCTAAAAATTGCCTTACAACATTTCACAAGTATGAGTATCAACAGTTTACTGTCTGGGGGAAAGGAAATAGGATATAAAATGACAGATGCAGCACACTTCACTGTGGCCTACAACTGCTCACAACCTCCTATTTTACAAACATGGATCTAGATTCTCACAATGTAGCAGGACCACTGCTCCTAGCTATTGGTAGAGGGAGACATGTGACACTAAGCACTGCACAAGTGTGTTTTTGGCTTCCTGAGTACTGCTGTGTATCCTGCTATACATTTTATAGCATCTTTGAATGTATAAACAAGGTAATGTGAATGTACATACTATCACATTTTATTCCCAACTGCAAAATATTATTGTTTTGAATCTGTCTACCAGATCTAGACTGTGACATTGATTTTTGGGTTGTTACATTAAGATCAACCTATCTGGGCTAGACATTGTGGCTCATGCCTGTAATTCCAGAACATTGGGAGGCTGAGGCAGATGAATCACTTGAGGTCAGGAGTTCCAGAGAAGCCTGATTGACATGTAGCAGACATGTAGTAGGCTTATGTCTCTAATAAAAATACAAAAAAAAAAAAAAAAAAGCAGCAAAACTACCGCTCTACTAAAAATGCAAGAATTAACCAGGTATGATGTTGGGCACCTGTTGTAGTTCCAGCTCCTCAGGGGACTGAGGCAGGAGAGTCATTTGAACCTGTGAGGCAATGGTTGCAGTGAGCCAAGATCATGCCATTGAGCTCCAGCCTATGTGACAGATTGAGACTCAACGAAATAATAATAATAATAATCATAATCATAATCATAAGGAAGTGACACCGTTCTTCTTGAATGACTATTTGATCATAGAAAAATCAGTTCCTGCCAGTTTATGATCTTTATTAACAGCACATTATTTTATTTGTAAAGTAGATGGAAACATTTTAGATTCAATTATGAAGTAGATTTCCCTGATACAAGCCACTTCCTTGGTCTCTTTAGGGTTCCTTAATAAAGTCAACAATGAACACCAAAAGGGGAAGAATGGAAACTGCAATGAGTTGTGTTCCTAAGTACCTATTTAGCTGGCTGTGAAAACTTGCTTGCCATGAGAGTTGCCAGAGATACCTCTGATGTGGAAAAGTTTGTCTAAAAGGTAAATTGTGCAGTCAAATGAAATTACTTCCATAGGCCAGTTTCCTGACAAAGATCAAATTTATTTTTTAATTATCAGATTTTAAAAATTATAGGAAATACCATACCTTTATATGTAAATCATAAACATCAGTAAAGAAGTGCTTTATTCCGTCTTCTTGCTTTATGTCATGAAGTATGATAAAATTCATATGTAACATAATTAAGGCATAATCTTTCATAAAAATAAAAAACAAAAAGAAAGCAGTTCCTTGATGCAATAGTCTTCAAATGAGGAATATGGAGAATATTCATGATAGAATTGAATACAAACTGGGTTAAAAATTAGCCTACCGTTTTATCAAGAAGAGAACATAAATTTTTAAAGTGAGAAAATAACTATAAAATAAAGTAAAATAACCCGTGATATGATTCAGGTAAACTTTTTTTCTGTGTATGAAACTTAGTTTTAAAATTAGCTGTTTTACAACATATCCCTTCCCCCAATAAAATAAATGTAGCCTCATAAATAAAAACTTTTACATTTATACTTGTCTGCGAAGTCTACAGACTCAGAACATGGCATCTGTGTTCACGTTCTTCCAGTGTGTGAACCCAAACTTTAGTTAGTTATCTTTACTAAAAATGTAAGCACATGGCTGAAGTGTTGAATGCTGACACAAACCAACCATTGAACTTGTCCATAGTTTTCAAGTACATGTTGTTCAACAGCCAAATGTTCTCATCTATGAGGTCAAGAGCAGCGTGAGCTGTGAACTCATCCAGATCATGATTGTTTTTCCTAGATGACAGTGTGAGGAAAAATAGAGTAAAATTTCATATGGAATGAAGAACGCTGACATTCTGTTCTGTAAGTAGTATAGATGCTATATTTGTGAGGAAAAATGTTTGCTTTACATTCGTTGTTTTTTTCAACAGAAATGTAAGATATCGTTTTCACATTCTATTCTGTTTTTAAATTTGATATCTAAGTCTCAAAGAACAGAAACAGTCAATTAATAAACAAAATGTATGTATAAATATATATCCTGTGAAGAAAAGGTGCCATTCACAGCAGGCCTCAACATCTAGGAGGAAGCTGAGAAAGCAGGGTTTTTTTCGAAATTAGCACCATGTAAGCAGTAGGGATAGTTGAAATGGCAGTTTTAATGGCAGCAAGAGGCCTCTTTCCAGTGCATGGAGTTTACATGGAAGTGGGTCCTGGGAGTAGCTGGAGATGATGCTCGGTCCCAGCTGTAAGCAGATGTGTGTGTCAACAACAGAACACAGTTCTGTTACAGCTAGGAGTATCCTTTTCCTCTGCTGAAATGGTTAAAGTGAACAGAAGGTGGGACTGTGAAGAGGAAATTCACACTTGGAATGCAATCTTACTTCAATGTAAGATTGAAATAAGATTTTTTGAAGGACATCTCACTTATGGGTTCAAGTGTGTCCTCTCAAGCATTTTTACTGAGGTCCTAAGTGACAATACCTCAGAATGTGATCTCATTTGGAAAGAGGGTTGTTGTAGATGTGGTGATTGAATTTATATTGCAATAGGGTGGGCCTCTAATTCAACCACTGGCATATTAAGTAAAAGGGAAAATTTGGAGATGCACACAAGAAGAAAAATGCCACATGAAAACTGGAGTTACGTTGACACAAGCCACGGAACTTACAGCAGCTAGGAGAGAGGCTGAACAGATCCTGGTTTTGGTGCATGCGTAGGGAGCATGGCCCCCTCACACCTTGATTTCACACAGTGGCCCTCAGAATTGAGACAATAAATTTCTGCTATCCAAAGCCACTCCGTTTTTGGTACTGAGTTATAGCAGGCACAGGAAACCAGGACAGTCTCCTTGGCCGAGGAGGCTGTTCCCATTTCTGGGGTGGATGATGGTGGCTTGTAGCATTGAAATCACCTGCCCAGCTAAATCATGTTTCACTTCACTCATGTTGCCATGCAAAAGCTAAGTGAATCCTTAGAGGAGTGCATGTTTCTCATTCTGGCTCACAGCAGTATTTTCCTTTACAATGATGATCAATCCTGAAGGATTAGGAGCAAATTGTGAAAATGCCTTAACAAGATGAGTGGTGGCAGGAGAAAGAACTGAAATCAAGTTATGCAGCAATGTATTTTTAAGTGTGCTCCTTTGTCCACCACAAAGCCAGTGGAATGCAGAGAAATTGTATATAAGTAACTGCCTCCCAGAAAGCAATACTGTTGCAAGTACACAATACATGTTTTAATGAATAGTGTTCTCAACATATGAGAAAATACTGTCCCAACAACACCTGGCAGATAACCCTGACTATCATATTTTGGTGACAAGAACTGAAGAGTTGAAAAGTATTACACAGTGAACATTATACATTACAATTAAGTTAAACTTGCCCTTGATTCCTTAAAGGGCATCAAAACCAATCTGGGGCATCGAGAGAAACAGAGCAAAATAGCCCGCAATTTATTAGAAATATGAATTGGAAATGACTGGCTTCTTCTCAGGTGAAAATCTAAAGGCCTGTTTACTCTCAACAGCAACATATTCTTGAGACAAGCTTGGTTTTTGAACCATTCTTGATGAGAAAGGCGAGTGTCATCACCTCTGGTGCTGCTTTTGAGCTTCCTGTGCTTTGCCAAGGTATCACTAGGGAGGGAATATGCATACACAACCCAACCAGGAAGTACTGCTGAAGGTAACTGAGGGTCTTTATATTTTACCTAGTAAGTCCTGATGAAAAACACAATTCATGAGAACTGCCTGGAATTTCATAGATGGCATTTCAAAGCAGCAACCCGTTACAGGTGAACTATATGCTTAAGTGCTTAAGCAGCAGCAATTCATGGTGAGTGACATAGTGAACTGAACATCATGGGAATGCCAGAGGTCATGCGAGTCTATAGTCAATTGAAAGACAAAGAAACAACTCCAAGGGTATTCCCTGGCTGGCTTCTATTCATGTGTGGGATTCCAGAGCAAGCCTCATTTAATTGTGGGATTTCATTTACTTCATCTGTCCATATCTTTCAGTTCTAAAATCATATTATAACATATTATTATAATTTCATGAAATTGTTATGAAATTTAAGTTTCACATGCACTTTGGATTCTACCTTCCCAGCTGGAAGAAAACTTCATTTTAATAACTGTATTATCATAGTGCCCAACAATTACAAAGTAGAAGCTCCGAGATGTGTTCTTCAATATATGGCTCCTAATTAAGTGTAAAATTGTACATTTTCTGGTAGTCAACATTGAAAGTCAAAAATGAAGAATGGGAAGTGTAGAATTCTTCTTTTGTTTTGCTTTCTAACTGAAACCTGACATTGTAGAGGAAGATGCTAGTAAGCTTGGCACCGTTTCCCATACACTAGTGAAGATATGTGGCTTCTGGAAAAAACAAATTATATAATTATGATATTTCTGGTAGAAACCAATATATTTTCATAAGAAAACTAGAAAGTCTCTAACATGAAATTGCAAAGCCAACATTCTCATGATCTGAAATTATGGCACATTCAGCTGAAGGGACCCTCAGTGTCTGGTGGAGTAAGCTGGGCTGGCCTTGGACTGGACCAGTTAGCACCAGCACTGACACCTAGAATATTTCATACAGGTTGGCAGTAAGTTAAGGACAATACAGAGTGAGGAGAAGAACAAGGAAGTAATTAGCTTGCCATAGGAATTTCCAGGAGGCATCTGTGGGGGAAGCTAAAGCCAGCTTGACCTCATGTCACTTACCTAGAAAAGAAAGACACTGCAGCACTGATCTGCAGACTTTTACCTGAAGTATGTGTGCTACAAATATGTTTTTACCAATGTAAGAGACTATGATATGCTTCTTGAAACACCAATTTATAAGAAAGGAAATTTTGGATTCTGGAAAAGATGGAAGAAATAATCCATACAAGAGACATGATGAGGCACTGAGAGATTTTGCAACTAAGTTTAACAGATTAAGCCAGGTGTAGTGGTTCATGCCTGTAATACCAGTACTTTGGAGGGTGGAGGCAGGCAGGCTGCTTGAGCCTAGGAGCTTGAGACCAGCCCAGGAACAATGTGAAACAACAAATACATATCTACAAAAAATACAAAAATTAACTGGGCATGATGGTGTGTGCCTGCAGTCCCACCTACTCTACAGGTTGATGGCAGAGGATCACCCAAGGCCAGGGGGGTCAAGGTGGCAGTAAGCTGAGATACTACCACCGCACTCTGGCCTAAGGGACAGAATGAGACTGTGTCACACACACATGAAGAAAGTAAAAAGTTTTGCAAAATAAATATAATTGTAGTAAACTGGGGAAAAATACAAGGGATTTCATGGCTTCTAGCACAGGTAATTGAAATATAGATGAATGATGGATGGGTGGGAGTGTGGATGGATATACACCATGGTAACCCCAAAGTGTGTATTTTAACACAAGGATTTTGTAATCAAAGGAAGTTAGGTTTAAGTCTAGCTCCAATATTTACTGGCAATTTGAGCACAAGCAGACATCAATATCCTAAAGTCAGTTTTCTCCTCTGTAAAATATGGTAACTTTGCAGCCCCTTAAGGTGCATTTATGAGGATTACATAATCTAATGCATATAAAGTACCTGACGCACTTTCTGACAATACAGTATGTGCTCAATTAATGTTATCTAGAATACCATGCCCCCAGGATGTGGTGACTAGTAACTGCTCAACATGGGGTGGAAATAGAGTAAACCAGGTACATCTGAGGTATGTTAGAAGCCAAGACTCATCAAGCCTCACTGGGCCTTTTCCTGATGCACATACACAGAATGAAATCAGAAGAAACCTGATAAGTGCTTGCTGATTAATGACACACGTTGTAAAGGAAATCACAACACAGCTGGCACTTTTCAGTTTAGAATTGGAAGGCAATAACTGTGGAAGAAAATGCAGATAGAAGACTCTTGGTATCATTAAGTAGGTTTAAAATATGATATGCAGTGGGGGGAAATAGTCTTCCACACGTTATTGCTACTATCTAAGGCTGCTTTCAAGCTTCAGTGGCAGAGTTGAGTACCTGCAACATAGACCAGCTGTCACACAAAGCCAACAATATTCACTAATTGATCCTCTAAAGAAAATGTTTGAGCCTGTTTTAGGAGAAAGTTGAGAAACAAATTGAGATAGAAAAAGTGGGTAACAAAGATAAGCAGAAATGATACAAAAGCTTTGTAAAACCAGATGAACTGGCCATCATTGTTCAGAGAATGTAATGGAAGAAAGTATGGGGAGTTGAAATTTGAATAAAGTAGACAATAATATCATGAATTCTTGTTGCACGAGATTTCAAACATGAGGTGACCAAGAGACAGGCTTGTTACTTTCTTTAACATTTCAGTAGCAGCAGCAGCAAGAAAAAAAAAAAAAAAAAAGCAGAAAGAAATGTGTGTGTGTGTGTGTGTGTGTGTGTGTTTATGTATAAGGGACATAACATGCATCTCCGCACTCACCCCAATAGGGAAAGTCACAAATCAGCAAGAAGTATGGTGCCAAGTCAGCAGTAAGACAGACAGAAAGGAAATCCAAATACCAATTGTTACCAATGACCCAGATGGGCAGAAGATAAGACAATGCTTTCTTTATATACATTCTGTGCTTGAGTTGAGCTGCCAATTTGATTTTGATTTTGTAAACACCTGAAGAAGCAAGAAAGGCTGCAATTTTTTTTTCATTTATTTCTTCCAAGGAAAAACTGAAAAGCAAAGTGAGAGAATTGAAACCCTGAGAGAAAAATGACCCGGTTGTCTTGGGAAGGGAATAGCTGCAATCACTTAGCAAATACTTGAGGGTATCAGGAAAAGGTAAGAAATACACTAGGTTTCTGCACTGTCCAATCTGTGAGACTTTCTGCAAGGATGCAAACATTCTACACTTGTGCTGTCCAATATGGGAGCCAATGAACATTAGAAATGTGGATAGTGTGACTGTAAATGTATTTTTTTAAATTTAATTATAATTAAACAATAATAGCTACATTTGGCTAGCGACTACAGTACTAGACAGCACAGGTCTAGATCAATGATTCCAAATCAGTGGTGTGATCTTTCCTCACTGCAACCTCTACCCACTGGGTTCAGGAGATTCTCCTGCCTCAACCTCCTGAGTAGCCGGAATTACAAGCATACACCAACATGCCGGGCTAAGTTTTGAATTTTTAGTAGAGACAGATTTCAAACTCCTGGCCTCAAGTGATCTGCAGAACTTGGCTTCCAAAAGTGCTATTTTGTAAACAGCTGAAGAAGCAAGAAAGGCTGCAATTTTTAAAAATTTATTTCTTGAAATAATTTAAGAAATAGTTTGGTAAGTTGAAAATTTTGTTAGAATCAACAGTCTACTGTTTAAAAAGAAAAAAGAAATCTGTATCTGAAAACTCCCTCACTCCTGACCCCACCCACACCTTTGGTCCCACAGTAGAATATATAAAAATAATTAGATATGTGAGAGTTGTCACCTCGTGGTCCTGCCTCGCCAACTTCCATCTGTAGTCTCCGCGTCCCCACCTTTCGGCTGCCTTCAAGTGGTGGCTGGAAGAGAGGAAGTTCACGAATTTCGGATAAAATCTAGTTGCAGGTGGGAGGCAGGGAGTGTTCAGCACTTTTATTGGTTCTTCGGAACAGTAGCAGGGCTCTGAGGGCAGCGATTATGCCTTGTGTTGCCTCTGCAGCCCAGGCTGGGTACTCAACTAGGCACACGGCAGGGCAAGAGAGGAGGCTAGGGAGGAAGGGCAGGCCTGATGACTGCTCAGGAGGACACATGTGTCCCTCCTTGGGGACAAGCAAAAATGAAGTTTTGTTGATGTCCCTTCAAACCCCTTTCCTGCTAGGCCTCTTAGGTCTTCCCTGGAGACCACTGGTCTGTTTTCAGTCATTCAGTTTCCCTCTGCCCGCCAGGTAAACTGTAACCATTTTGTCTTCTAGTCCAACACTAGAAGCTTCCCATGTCTGACGTGTTCAGTCAAGTTGACCTGCGCAGAAAGTTATACCAGACGTTGAAGAATCGGAATGTACTGGACACAGGCAAAGTATTGGATTTAGGCATATTTGTGTCATAATTTTTACAAGTGCAACATGTAACAGGTAGTTCACATTTAAATTCATCCAAAGTTTGGGTTTTAATAGTCGTATGATAGGTAGATTGTGTTTGTGAATTACATTAATATATTCCTGAATAACTGTGTCCTGAAATACTACAGTCTGTTGCAAATGGTTGAGAAAATGTTGAGTTTGAATCAGCTGAAAGGGATGTGTTCAAGTAATTAATTGAAGTGACATTAAGATAGGAGCAGAAAGCATTTATATAATTAAAACATTTTAGTAATATTAGACTTGTTTTATAAATCTGGCTTACAGGTTCCTAAATATCATATAGAAGATACTAGGATACTGTTTAATAACAGTTTCAGGAATGAACAATTTTATCCTTAAATGATATTGAAATATCTGAATATTTAATTTGGGCAGCAAATATCTATTAGTATACTTTGTATTTGTATTAACAGCCAGGAGTAGGTTAAGCTTAACTTGTTTTTATTGCAATATGCATTTCAAAAGCATATTTTACATTTAAAATATGTAGATATACTCTGTGTACATATCATTTTTTAAAATTTCAGTTATATATAGTGAGCATTACCCTGTTTCCTTAAAGACTTCTTGAAATCTTCATTTTCACTTTCACTAGGCTTATGTTTAGATATTTTTGTAATATACATAGCAGTCCCTTGTTGTTGAATATTTTGTTACATTTCTCAACAATCCTCAGAAGCATGATAAACTGGCAGAAATTTTCTATACTTCATATTCCAATCATAAGCTGCTGAAATGGGTTTCTAGGGAATCAAAGTTAAGAGTCTGCAAGTGGTCTAGCTAACCACCAGTTTCACTTCGATGTTGGGAAAGACAGCTTTTTCTAGAACCCACTGGGCTGCTTCCCTCATGGCATAAGATGTGTGCAGGAGAAGATGTCTAACTTCTGGCCATGGATCTAGAACGGTTATGAAGATAAAAGGAAGGTTTCCAATGAATGTAGCATATCTGTCTGTATCTCTACTGAGAAAAGCCTGCTGAAATTTAATCCCCTTGTCTTTTTATCTTTCTTTTCTCTTCTTTCGTTGCTAGATACAACTTAAAAACCAGCAAATTCATGTGTTGATGCTCCCTGTATTGGATGGAGAACTGCATCCTCGGTTTATTTCAGAGAAAGGGAGCTGTCTCTTACTAGCTGCCTCTAACTCTTCAGTGGCCACTTACAAAGATGTGGCTATGACTATACATTTTTACTTTCTTTTTTCCCCAGAAAGTGGCTTAGCCAAAGAAAGAGTAACGTCTTTCCTTGTCTGTTTTGAATTATTTATGAACAGTTTATTTCTCTGCTAACTGTAAAATGCAGAATCATAGCTAAGTGTTTATTAGCTAGGTCTATTTGTCCTTCCTCTTTGAATTCATATTGTATGTGTACATAATATATTTATTATATAACAAATGTGTGCTAAATTTCAAATTAATTTCTTGGCCTCTCATTTCATCTTTTGTAAAATCATGATATAGAATCTCTAAATGTATCAAAGCTAAAACTGATCTATCCGTCCTTTATATTGTCTAATAAAAGTCTGCCAATCCGTTGAATGTGCACTGTGATATGCATACTGCAGATGTTTTGTGTGTTAGGCGTGAGGACCAGAGTCTGGGGTGGTGAATTGAGTAACTTTTAAGTGGCAATGCAGGGCAGTAAACCTAGTTCTCTAAAATGAGCTCTTTTTTCTGTCCTAGCCTTTGTAGATGTTTCTCTTCTTTGTAATTATGTAAGTGAGAAATACATAATTTTAAAAACCTGTAATGTTCTAAAGTATTAAAAATAGTTTCCTTTTATTTTTAGTACATTTTTAATTATTTTATTAGTTGCACTTTATTATTTTAAAGCCAGATGTAGCAAACGTTCCATGTAGATATATGTGTGTTTTCAGTAGACTTTATTTTTTAGAGGAGTTATGAGTTCACAGCAAACTTTAGTGAGAATTGTAGAGCAGTTGCATACACCTGCTGCTCCTATACATGCACAACTTCCCCCACTGTCAACATCTTACATTAAAGTGGCACATTTTCTACAATTGATATCCCTACCCTGACATATCATGATCCCTCAAACTGTATAGTTTATGTTAGATTTCACTTTTCGTGTTGTTCATTTGTTTTATTTTCTTTATTTTGTCTATAATTAACCCAAAGTTTTACGTTTCAAAGTTTTAAGAATACAAGAAGGTTAGCACAGTATTTTGTTTTGTTTTGTTTTGTTTTTGTTTTGAGATAGGTTCTCTCTTTGTCAACCAAACTAGAGTGCAATGGCATGATATTGGCTCACTGCAAACTCTGCCTCCTGGGTTCAAACAGTTCTCCAGCCTCAGCTTCCTGAATAGTCTGACTACAGGAGCACTCCCCAGTGCCTGGCTAGAATTTTGTATTTTTGGTAGAGACGGATTTCACTCTATTGCTGGTCTTGAACTCTCAACCTCAGGTGATCACCTGGCTCAACCTCTCAAATTGGCAGGTTCACAGGTGTGAGCCACCACATGAGGGCTTGATTCTTTAAAGATGTTTGTTTAAAATTGTAGTAGCTTAATATTTATTTTTAAAGTGCTGCCTACTACAACCGTTTTTGGCCTCTTTCCCTAATTGGTAGTCTGAGATTACAGGCACCTGCCCCCACACCTGGCAAATTTCTGTATTTTTAGTGGAATCAGTGTTTCACCATGTTGGCCAGTTTAGTCTTAAAATCCTGACCCCAAGTGATCCAATAGCCTTGGCCTCCCAAAGTGCTGGGATTTCAGGCATGAGCTGCTGCACCTGGCCTTCAAGCAATATTTGAATGAATTTTTTTGTTTCTTTTTTGTTTTATGCTTTCAGTTCTGGGATAAATAGGCAGAACTTGCAGGTTTGTTATGTAGGTATACACCTGCCATTGTTGTTTGCTGCACCCATCAACTCTTCATCCACATTAGGTATTTCACCTAATGCTATCCCTTCCCCAGTCCCCCAGCCCCTAACAGACCCCTGTGTGTGATGTTTCAAACCTTCCCTGTTTCCTTGTGTTATTGCTCAGCTCCAACTTACGGTGAGAAAATGCAAGAGTTTGGTTTCCTGATCTTGTGTTACATACGCTGGATTTCTTTATAAGCAACCAAATTTAATTTATCAACCTTAGGAATGTATTTATATACTTACTTTTTAGAGGCAGAGTCTGGCTATGTCACCCTGGCTGGAGTGGAAAGGCATGATCAAGCATTTATCCTGCTTCAACCTCTGGAGTAGCTGTGATTACAAGCGTAGACCATCAAGCCCAACTAATTTTTGTATTCTTAGTAGAGATAGGGTTTCACCATGTTTTCCAGGATTGGCTCCAATCCTGACCCCAGGATATCTGCCCACCGCGGCCTTCTAAAGTACTGGGAATACATCTGTGAACCACTGTGCTTGACCTGGAATTCATTTTTGATACTTATATCTCTAACTTTTTAACCACTTTATACCTTTGCTTATTGTGGAATGATTATTTGTATAAATATTATAGCAGAAACTTATCCCACTCTTATACTTTAATACTTTCTACTAATATGAAATGACAACAAAGAACATATTCTTTAAAGGAAATCCAGTTGAAAACAAGTATCAGTGTTCTCAGAGTAAACATAATAAATGATACTTACAGTAGTAGTAATGTATATCAACAGCTACCTAAAAGGTCTATTTAACAATATTTTAAGTACAGTATTGTCATGATTGTAAAGACAGTAAAGATTTAGTTTATATACATTTTTAACACGGCATACTCTTAGAAAATGTAATTGAGTGACCCAATAACTCCGTCGTGTATTCATTGGTTCATCTGATATTTCAGTGTCACCTGTAAGGCAGTAAACATTCCTGTCATTTGTGTTAGACATATTATTTTTAATTTGAAGTACATACTTAGTAGTTAATATTTGATGAGGAAAGATATTTTATTCATATAAACATTTTCATAATGTTTATTGTAATTTATCTGACAGTGTAAGAAAGGGCTTAGTTTTGCTTTGTTACTATAGCTATAATCTTAATTCTGAAGGATGTTTGTTAATCTCATGTTCAGAAATGTAATGTGTCATTCAAATACTGCTGTAAAACTGTGTATAATTAGTAAACTTTTATTTCTTTAAGATATTTCCTATGCAGGATCTATTCAGCTCATTAAAATCAGCCCTACTTCCAGTCTCTACAAATAACTGTTAGGATTGCTTAGTTTCTATAATCTGTTTTGGTTGGTTAGTTATAATTAAATAGCTGAAAAAAGGTAAAATATTTTCTCTCAAAAAGTTTCAGCATTTGATCAAGAAAACCAAAAAGATAAAGAGCCTACATTTTTGTAAATTACAGCAAGATTTTTCTATGTATTTTTTATTATAAAAGAATTAAGTTAATTTTAAGGAGAAGAATAAGAAATTTAATCTGCTTTAAATTACTTGATTTTCCCCACTGACCACATCTTATCTATTAAGCAAGAATTCACCTCTTCTGCAGGTTATTTCTTCCATATTTCCATTTTTGTAGTAACTTCTGGGTACTCAAAAATGAAAACTGCAGACATTATCAAGGGCCCTACAGACTTGCTAAAAGATACTGTTCTTAAAAGTACTCACTGTTGGGAAGATTTCTGAAAATAAAATAAAATAAAACCAACTCTCAAAAAACTGAGTTTTATGCCAAGTATCTTTGTGTACAAAATATCCGTCTCAGGTAGACTAGCTTCAAGTACTCAAGAATAATTGATAGAGTATTATACATATTAATATGTCCTTAAAGGATGAGATGTGGTTCAGTAATGTGTTGTGTATTTTTTGTTCTTAAATATTTATGCAGACCTGATAAATTGCCTTAGTTTTAGCCTTGGTAATAACCTTTCATAGAGTTCGCTAGTACTGAAGGTTTTAGACCATAGGTTATACTTGATGATGGGCTTTGCAGCATAAACATAAACTGACAACTTGTTTCTGATGTATGCTTATTCTTTAGGTCTTTAAAAATAATGGGTGAAATATTAAAGGTTTTTTTGTGTTGGTACAACCTTGGGTTTTGTCTGTTGCCTGTGTTGCTATCATCCCACAGGGACATTCATTCATTCATTCATTCATTCATTCACCAATTCATGCAGGACTTCATCATTTGAGTACTCACTTTCTGCCAGACTTGAATTAAATCTGTAAGTTAATTGCCAAGGTTTTTAGTAGTAACATTAGCATATATTAAACAAATTGTGTCACAAGACATTTTGGGCAGTCTGCAAACTTGACCATTCCCACTAAAATTTCAACATGGTAAATGATCCTACATTCTGTGCTCTAAGCCCCATCCAGTGTGACTCTATGTGAAAATGGAAATGTATGTATCTATGCTGTTTAATGTGGTGACTACTAGCCTAGTGTGGCTATTGCACACTTGAAATGTGGCTAGTTGACCAAATAACTGAATCTTAAATCTATGTTTAATTGGCTAAATGTACATAATGACTACCATACTGGGTAGTATAATTCTAAGGTATGTAGCTAGTATCTATTGCTTAACTCTTATTTCCAAAGGAAACGTCTGGCTTTAAGGGACATTAAGAAATAATCTATGGGACAGGCATAATGGCTCTTGCCTTTAATCCCAGCACTTCAGAAGGCTGAAGTGAGTGTGTCACTTAAGGTAAGGAGTTTGAGATCAGCCTGGACAACATGGTGAAGCCCTATGTTTACTAAAAATATGAAAACTTGCCAGACCTAGTAACAAGTGCATGTAATCCCAGCTACTTGGGAGGCTGAGGCAGGGTAATTGTTTGAACCTGGAAAGTGAAGGTTGTCGTGAACTGAAATGTTGGCACTGCAATCCAGCCTGGGTAACAAAGCTAGATGCCTTGCTAAACAATAAGAAAGAAAATAAAAGGAAAAAGGAGGGGAGGGAGGGAAGGAGGGAGGAGGCCAGCTATGTACTTGCAATACGTACATTATTTTAAAAAATATTTTTATTACCTTTACAAATTTTTTTAAATGCATCTGTTTCAGGAGAAAATCTGGCCAGCAGCCCTTACCATGTTTACCTATTATCACAGTAAAGTTTCTAGAAGTCAGGAAACATTAAGTAGCAGACATGGCCAACATCCCAGTGACAAAATTTGGATAAAACTTTAGCTAAAAATAAAATAGTTCCTGGTAAAATAAAATTACTTTTAAAATTGATGACTTTCGATTAACCAACAGAAAATCTATTGAAAGATATTTTGTACCTAACTGTTGTCTGTCCCCCCGACTCAGAGACATGTGATCTTATATGTCACTATATCTATGTTCAGGTGGCGCTAACTTTTTCAATGTCTACGGTACATTTCCCCCTAGATTCTAGTCACCTATTTTTTTCTACTCCTAATATTTCCTTTCAGAGATAATGACACCTGAGAAAATGATGCACATAGAATTTGAACTAGGAAAGAAAACTTGGACATTGGTCTTTTGCTTTTTGGAAGCACAAATTCTTATTTGCATTTTGCTAATAAATAGACACAGACATCGATGGGGGCAGAATTAGAAAGTCAGAAATCAACTCAGACAAATATAGTCGGTTGATTTCTTGTTTCTTACAACGTTGCAAAGGCAATTCAATAGAGAACAGATAGTCTTTCCAGCAAGTGGTGCTAGACTAATTGGATATTCATATGCACAAAAATGAACTGCAGATCTAAATGTGAAATGCAACACTGTAAAACATCCAAATGAATACTGGAGAAAGTCCATGTGATCTTGGGTTTCACGATGGGCTATGACATCAAAAGTGAGATGTATTGAACCAAAAAGTAGATGAGTTAGACTTTATTGAAATTCAAAACATCTCTGTGGAAGACACTGTTAAGAGAATGAAAAGACCCCGTATCAAAGCCCATAGAGTTTACATCACCAAGGATGAATGTTAATGTTTACAAATTTAGGTCAGGTGAAATTCAGACTGTGACAAAACAATCTAAATATAATCCCCTCACTGAAGGGGGTAGGGGTGTGGAAAAGGTGCTGATCTGACTAATTATTTTAATTCCCAGAAACTAAAAATTTCTTAAATAATTTATACTTGTAGTTTAAAATAAAGTTTCAAACTTCAGAAAGATATACAGTAACAGCAAAGTAGCAATCTCTGCCTATGTTCTCTAATCTCAATCTCCACTGATATCTAGAATTAATACTTCTGTTTCTTGGTTATCCTTGTAGAATTGTTTGACTTTAAAATTCTATGTATTTATAATTAACACACACTCAAATGGGATGTTATTATAGATACTGTATGTAATATGCTTTTTTATTCAGCAATATATTTTTCCATAGCAATATATTTAGACTGATTATTTTTAAAAGCATGTATTTTAAAAGAATCTCCCTATTGATGGAGATTTATGTGTTTTATTGTTTGCTTTTAGCCATTAGAGGCAACCGTTTTTCAGTGTCCACCCTTTGTGCCCTTGTGAAAGTAGAGCTGTGTAAATTCCTAGCAGTGGAAAGAGTACAATCAAGGGCACCTGCCCCTTGAATATATATATTCAGTGACAAATTTCTTTCTAAAGTGAATGAGCATACCTATACAGCTGCTCCCTTAACAACATTAGCATGATCAAAGTTGTAATCTTAGTGGTGTTAATACAGGAAAGAATGGTTTCTCTGTTGTATTAATTTGCTTTCATAATTTTGTTCCTATGTATTCCACATCTAAAAATTTTGTTCATCTTTGTTTAACATTTTGTTTATCTTTGTTTGATTTTTTTTTTTTTTTTTTTTTGCTGCAAACTATCCATGCTTTCCCCATTTTTCTTTTTTTAACTAATTTTTAAGAGTTCACTGAAATTATAAAAATGTCTTTACTTTAGTCCTGATTATGATATGACTGATGAGTGGAAGAACACCAGGACTTTTGTCTCATATGAATTGGATAAAATGACATGAACATACATGGAGTTTTAAGGAAGAGAATATAACAGACAAGAACGAAGGAAGAAACTCCCCTGTACTGAGACAGAGGGAGAGGGAATCCAAAGCCCAGCGAAGAAACTCCAGTGCTGGGGAAATCAACCAGTTATATGAGGAGGCTGGAGGAGATGGTGTCTGATTTGTATAGTCTTTGGGGATTGGTTTGACCAGGTATGTCACTCACATAGCCCCTGAAAAACCCAGTCCTCCTACCTTAGACTTTTAATATGAAAATGCAGGTGTCATTCTACACACATGGGGATATATAGGGGTGGCCATACTTCTAGTGACATGTGAAGCCAAGGTTAAAGAGAAGAGGGAGGGAATTGCAATGCTTGCATGGACTCAGTTTCTTCTGGCCAGCATTTGCCTATCAAAGTTTGGTTAATACGTGATTTTATGTATGTACAAGGTGTGAATCCTAGAACACAGACAGAAGTGCATATGAAATGTGAGTTTTCAGCATCTCTCTCCATGTATCTCAGGTTTTACCAACCTGAAAAGCAGGCAGGAAACAACCTTGGAACATTTAGCAAAACTGGTGTCTAAGTTGTATGATTTAGATGACCTATTTTCAGTTTGACGGCACTTGCATTTTACCAGTAATCCTTAAGACTATATTTCTTAAACTCACATGAACTAAAAAATGTTTAAGTGCTTACTTTTCTTCAAGACAATTAATTAGAGCTTGTTTTTATAGGTACTACACACACCACAAACAACACAAACAGAAGATATACAGCAACACAAACAGAAGATTCAGAGATTTTTATTTCTCAGTTTCTTAATTGGATTGCTGACTTCAGGTTGTAGCCCTCAGAGGAACAGGGTTATTAGCATTCATTTTTAGGGTATAATCAGCAGATGCAGTTGAAGACAATTAGCCCATCCCCCTTGGGAGTCTTGTTTCTTAGTAGCAGGAGTGGTGAGGATGTTTCTCTATTTCTTAGGTACACAAAAGCATGCTTCTCTGATTTATAACTACTATTAGCAATTTCACACAGCGAATTTTCTACTTATTTACTACATATTAAAGCCCTCTCATAATGTGAAGGAACTTAATATTCCCAATACTCACAAGGGTAAATAATATATAAGAGTACAGAGACTTTCACTTTGAGAGAGAACTATCTGCTTTCAATTTGGGGGCTTTCATGAGGAAAACATGGGTGTTTTGTTTTGTTTTATGTGCATGTGTGTGTTTCTCCATATGGGGACTTTGTCGCTTACTCTGTTTTTCCCCAGGAGTGCCATGCTATCAGAAGTTACCTTAGGGCCTCTCAGGTATGTAGTAAGAGTGGTAAGACAAAAAACGGAGAAAAATAGTTCAGTCGACTGAGAAGAAAAGAGCCTTTTTTATCCAGAAACATTTTTAAATACATCAATAACTTGAATATCTACTTTTTATTAAGCTGAACAGTTTTAAGAAAATTCTTTAACAATTTCATGTTACTTGACTTTAGCCATACCAAGCAGTAAAGATTTTTGGCTTTTGAACTTTACAAAATGTAACCTAACAGATAAAACCAACCTAGGTTATGACTTAACCGTGAGTGTCCAACGTATTTTCAGAGCAAAGACAGGTTTTGAATCTTTCATTGCAAAAATGTGATGCAGACAGTGAAAGAGAATTGGCCTAAACAAATCTATTTCATTTCTCACCCCCAAGCTGTCTTCATCTATCACTGGGCTTAGGCTGAACCATCTTTAGGAGGAGCCTGGTTTACAGTCTACAGTCTAAAATGAAGATGATAACAGCTGCTTCCCAAGATATGCTTTCCCCTTGCCTGGAAACCAGAACAAGAAGCTAGCCACAAGGTTAGGGACCATGGCTTAGGTGTCAGTGAGTTGGAGGCTACAAGATGTTGACCTTCCCTAAACTGCTCTCAAGATCAGTGCTTAAGGTATTTTGTAAACCTTTCCGTTGATGGATCAGCTGGGACTACCTAGATTGAAAAACTGGCTTATCACATTCTGTGGCCCTCACCCATGAACTGACAGCAGCAGAAGAAAGCCATCTTTGTAAAATGGCAGAGACTAAAACAAAGTATTGCCACATGGTTACAGGTTATGTTCCCAAGGACATGGAACAAGATGTAGGACTGTAGCCCAGTCTGTTACTGACCATTTAGTTGGTCTGGCTTGAACAGCAGGCTTATGGGGTCCTGAGCCTTCAGACAGACTTAAGATATCTTTTTAATGACAGAACCATACAGAAGGACATGCAAAGCACACAAATTGTCTACAACTTAAGACCGACCTCACAAATCTTTTTTCATTATTTATAAATTTACATAGTATATAAACAATAATTCTTTGCACAGGGAGAAAGAAGCCAAAAGCCGAACTGGTAAGAAATTTTTACCCTTTTGCCAGCATATCAGGCTTCTAAGTTTCCTTTCTTCTAGCTCAACTGTAAGCCAAGCATTTTAAGGATTGGAAAATTAACATTCCCAAGTTGGGGGCCAGGCGCGGTGGCTCAAGCCTGTAATCTCACCACTTTGGGAGGCTGAGACGGGCGGATCATGAGGTCAGGAGATCGAGACCATCCTGGCTAGCATGGTGAAACCCCGTCTCTACTAAAAAATACAAAAAACTAGCCGGGCAAGGTGGCGGGCGCCTGTAGTCCCAGCTACTCGGGAGGCTGAGGCAGGCGAATGGCATAAACCCGGAGGCGGAGACTGCAGCAAGGTGAGATCCCGCAACTGCACTCCAGCCCGGGCGACAGAGTGAGACTCCGTCTCAAAAAAAAAAAAAAAAAAAAAAAAAAATGCCCAAGTTGGACGAACACTGTAAAAAAGACAGAAGTCATTTTAAATAACGAAAAAAGAAAAAACATTATGAAAGGAGTTCCAGTTGGGGTTTTCAAGAGATATTGCCCCTTTTCCTCGATTTCTTTGCCAACTCTATTTTCTCTTTTACCTTTTGGCCTACTATAGAAGACATATTGCTCATCTCTACAATTTTCTTTTGCTTGCAGAGTTGCCTGTTTTAGCTGAAGTTAGAGTTTGGCTTAGGAGCAGAAAAACATTCCTTCATAAGAGGTCAAATACCTAAGTTAAATTTTTTAAAGCTTCTATATGCCTATTAGGATCATCGGAAAATTGTAATAAACTTCCCTTTAATTTCCAAAGTTTCTCCAATGAGATGAGAACTTGAAGGGACCCCAAATAAAGGCATCCTCAGATGGTTCCCCTGAAGCTTCCTTCTCTAATTTTGGGGAATTTTTTCCTTCCAGCCTGCCTTATATGATAGCTAAATGGGCTGGGTTATTTTGCAACATTTACAAAGGTGTAGTAAGAAGGTCATGCCACTTACTTATTTACATGCAAAAAGTAAAAAGGTCTTATTTACATGCAAAAGTAAATAAGAAACTTTCTATTCAAAGTTTCAGGGTTGAAGGAGTCCAAGTGCTTTAAAATACACTAAACCAGGTGCTGAGGTTCACATCTATAATCACAGCACTTTGGGAGGCTGTAGCAGGCAGATTATGAGGTCAGGAGTTTGAGACTAGACTGACTAACATGGTGACACCCCATCGCTATGAAAAATACTAAAGCTAGCCAGGTGTGGTGGCGTGTGCCAGTAATTTCAGCTTCTCATGAGGCTGAGGCACAAGAATCGCTTGACCCCAAGAAGTGGAGTTTCCAGTGAGCTGAGATCTCACCAATGCACTCCAACCTGGGTGACAGAGTGAGACTCGGTCTCTCACACACACACTAAATGTATGTATAGAAAGAGAGGTAAGAATAAAAGCAAAAGCATTTTTTTAAGCCTCCTTTCTTACAGTATGTGATCCAGAATGGAGACTAGTACAGTAGGGGATGTTCTGTAACTATTTTTTTTTTCTTTGCTCCTGAATTTCTGCACCCAATTAATTGTGACACCAGTGACTATAGTCATAACACTTCAAGCCATGGGACTAGAGAAACTAAACTTTTGGGTCATAGTTATAACTTCCACAAGTAGTCTGATTCCTCTGTCTTTTATTTCTCTTTTATTTCTTAGACTTGTATTGCCTGTATGCCTTTCTTACAAAATGGATTTCAGGAAAAATCATGCAATTAGGCAAGACCCCATTAAGGGAAGTGTCTGCTGGATTGAACTCTATACTCTGCTATTATGGTCAGTGCTAAAGCATATACCCATAGTGAAATGGTTCCCATTAACTTCTAGACTTAAAATCCTCTTACTAATTATGAACTGTCATAATAGGAGAGAGAATAGATACTGTAAAGGAACATAGGAACACAATGGCTGATTATTTTCCTGCCAGTGGGACACTATAGAGACTAAAATGTGGCCACAGAAAACATCTTACTCCTAATTGCTAAAGGCAGAAACAGCCCAATGCAGAAGAGGCCTACAGCCTGATTTCTTACAGTGTAAAAGCAATCTTTGGAGCTTACTGAAGAGGAACAAAGTGTGCCTGGTAGAGGATTTCCATTTCCAATAGTGGCGGTCTTAGCTTAGAAATGCTATGTGCTCACCAGAGAAGTGTTAGGAAGTAACCTTATCACAGAGGAAAAGGGGAAAACTTTGTTCCTAGACTGTGACAATCCCTGCACATTTCATGCAGAGAAAGAGTAAGAGGCTGGACGTGGAGAAGAAGAGTTTTGCAGAAGAAAGTCCAGGATTCTCTGCAAACACACTGAATGGGCTGTTGGAGGTTGTGTCCAGACCGTAGGCCTCTGAATCATGCTAGGGTGTGCCCTGGTCAGAAGTTCGATACCCATGTATAATGTGGCATTCTCCATATTGTCCCCAGCAAGCCTCACATCCATGTTTTCATTATGGCAGCCAACGCTAACAATACGTACCAGGCTGATGGATTCCCACTGATTTACTGGATTTATTTTAACATAGAAGCTAACAGCACGTCAGTGATAGAACAGGTTTAAACCTGCTAGCATACTTACCACTCTGATGAAGACTGTACCTTGGATTCCCGGTCAATGGACCAAAATATTCAGCTCTGATGAGTGGAGAAACATTAGAGCTTTTGTATCCTGCTAATTGAATAGAACAACACAGACACACATGGAGCGGTTTTAAGGAGCAGAGAGTTGAATAGGCAAGAAACAAAGAAGAAGAAAGAAGGAAGAAGCTTTTCTCTACAGAGAGAGAGGGAAGAGTGGTGGGGCACAGGCAGGGGAGCTCCAAAGCCAAAAGAGGAAACGCCAAGTGAGATAGAAACCAGTCAGTTACATGATACATGAGGAGGCTGGAGGAAGTGGTGCTTGAGTCACATACGCTCAGGGGATTGGTTTGACCAGGCATGTCACTTATCCCCTAAAAATATGGCCCTCCAACCCTAGACTTTTAATATGCAGATGCAGGGTGCCATGATATTCTGCACGTGTGGCGATATGTGGGGGTGGTCATGGGGCCAGGTCCATGTAGGGGCAAGGTCAAGGAAAAGAGGACAGGAAGCCATGTTTGGGTGAATGCAGTTTCTAATGGCAGGCATTTGCATATCAAAGTTACCTGCCAGACTTTAAGAGCCCGGATTTTCCTGCTAGATAAGAAATTTTCTTGGAGCTGCTTTAAATGAGACAAAAATGTTTCAAGGACCACAGTTTTTCTCTGTCTGTTTAAAATAATTTCTTAATAACTCCTATAGCACTTATGACTCCATATTGTTGTAGTGTGTTATTTTTTATTGTGTACCATATGTAAACTTTCCATTTTTATGTAGTTAAATTGATAAAGATTTATCATTATTCCTGTCAAGTTTGTAGCACACTTGGAAAGACCTTTCCTCAGATTTATTCTTAGAAGCTATGACTGGGCAGAGTGGCTCATGGTTGTGATCCCAGCACTTTGTGAGGCCCAGGCAATAGGATCATTTGAGGTCATGAGTTTGAGACCAGCCTGTGCAACATAGGAAGACCCTGTCTCTACAAAAATTAAAATTATCTTCTCTTGGTGGGTGGTGATAAGTGTGTCTAGTCCCAGTTACTCAGGTGGCTGAAGTGTGAAGATTGCTTGAGCCCAAGAGTTCAAGGTGTTGGTGAGTCATGATTACACCACTATAGAAGAACACTCTGTCTATACAAAAAACAAAAATATATGATGTGTAAAATGATATTGTCATAAAACTAAGTTTGTGTAAATAGTGACTGAGCAGTGGCTGAAAGCTCTGAAAAAAAAATGTATGTATTGGGGTTTTTAAGTTTTCATATGTATTTATTAAAAGAATTGGCAGAATATCATCAACTTAAGAAGAGTTGTAACTTAGAAACAAATAATTTTGACATGTATCAGAGATTTTCTAAGTAATTATAGTCTTCTTTCTTAATTTTAATTCTGTTGTGTTGTAACTTAGAAACAAATAATTTTGACATGTATCAGAGATTTTCTAAGTAATTATAGTCTTCTTTCTTAATTTTAATTCTGTTGTGTTCATTTTGAATGAAGGAAGTTATCTGATTTACCATGTTGTGTGGTTGCTGCTTGAACTACATGGATGCAATCTGCAGGCAATAAGGGAATTTACTTTTTCTGGAATCATCCTGTGGGCCCAGGAAGTGCTCTCAAGTGTCATTTCCTGGCCTCAGGCAAAGCTTGCCGAAGCATGCAGGGATTCAAAGGCCCATAATCTTCCCCATTTGTTGAGTTTTTACTGGGAGGTCCTTTCTCATGTCTTGTCTTAACTTTACAGCCGCCAAGGTAGAATATTGTAGACAATTTGTTTTGCAGAGGACTAGAAAAGTCATTGGCTCATTACTTCATTTTATAGTTGAGGAAATCGAGATCATCAGAGGGAGAGCAAATTGAAAACATTCAGTTTGCCTCAGAGCAGCTGGTGAAGTCCAAATTCTCCCATCCATGATCTAGAGCTTTTTGTGCTATACAGGTGGTAGACAATACCATCCTCCCCTTCAGTGTTGTGCTCAGTAGAGATGGGAGTCAACTGTTTAAAATGATGTGCTTAATGGATGTCTTGGCCTTCCTTTCTCTTAAATTATAATAGTAACATGTTAGAAGATAAATTCGTAATTTGTATTATATGACTATGCTTTTAATTAAGTGTAGGTTTAATTCAATTAGAAACACATTACTTGATAATTATCAAGCAGTGCTGTCCAATAGGGGAGCCACATACACAATGTTCAGTTGTCTAGTAGTCACAATGTAAACAGTGAAAAGAAATAGGTAAAATTAGCTTTAATAGTGTATTTAATCGAATACATCCAAATATTATTTCCCCATGTGTTCAATATAAAAACATGAATGAGATATTTCACTTTTTTTTGCACTAAGTTTTGATATTTCATGTGTTTTTTACATTGAAGGCACATCTCACTTCCCAGTGGTCACCTTTCCAGTGTCAATAGCTCCATGTGGCTGGAGAGTCCTGTATTGGACAGCATTTGAAAATTCCAGAAAAGTAGATGGAAAAACATGTCTAAAGTCATGCCTACCAGGGAAAAACACTATCAATGTTATTGTCTACTTCTACCAAACTTTTTCCCTTTGGGCATAATTTTTTGCTACACATGGTCGAGATTTTATTCTGGCTTCAGATTTGCACTCTGCTGTGTGGGTCATTTTGATCCACAGTTGCTTTGAGGCCCACTCAACTAGTGGAAGAAAGAGTCAGTAGGCCTCATTTTAGTCCTGGGTATACTGCTGTTTAGTTACTTATTCAGCTATATTGCCATTTGTTCTTTATCTGCAAAGTGGAGGCATTGAAGTACATGATCTTTGATTCCTTTAACATTATTGTTTTGAATCTGAAGTCAGCTTTAATGAAAGTGCAATAAAGAGTTCTCTTCCTTAGTACTTAGAAAGTAGGAAGAGACATCTGTATTTTCCGACTTAAACTGTACTCTTGGATTTCTATTTCCTGCAACATTTTATGATGAACCTTTTGAAACACATAGAAAAGTTGAATCAATTCTAACAAACACTTACACACCTCCCACCTAGATTCCACTATTACAATTGCATTATATATGCTTCATTTCTTTTATCTGTTTATCCACACACACATCTTATATTTTTGTGTATTGCAAAGGAAATTGCAGACACTCATGCCTTCCCCTAAGTGTAGTCTTTACTTTTGAAAAAGAAGCCTGGACTCTAACACACCTGACCTGCTTCTATGTCCTCATTTGACACATTATCTTTATTAATAGCTGAGGAGTCTTCAGAATTAAAGCTAAATGAATATGACAAAGAAATAGAAGAGCAAGTACAGGCAGAAATGTGTCAAAAGGTAAAAGCTCTACCTTGTTACTGTTAACAACAGTGACATTTTTATTTGTCTTCTAAAGTCTTAATGTTAGGTATATTGAAAAAATATCTGGAACTTTTAATAAAGAATGGGATACTGTACTGTTGTGCATATTATTTTTATTTCTGTTGTCATTTGTTTATGTCTTTTGAGTGAATCCTACAAATACAATGAGTGAGATAAAATTAAAGATGAAATAAATGTAATCTATTTGTACAGAGCATTAATGTTAGGCCTAGATGTGGAGAGATTATTTGTTGCTCTTCTTATAATATAATAGTTAAAATTTTTGATTTTTTTGATGAATTTGCTGTTAAAGTTTTGTAAAGATTCTGCGATAGCAAAAATTATAATGAAAGCAGAAAGAAAGTATGAGAAAAAATTAGCTGGAACAATTTGAGAAGGCTTGTTAATCAGAGTGTGAAGCCATCATTTTTTGAAAAAAGAATATCCTTGAGAGAATTCAAAAGCACAAAGCACCAAGAGGTGGGGTTTACAAATATTTTACTGTGTAGCTATTTCCTGAAGCTGTTAGTAGGATGGCTCAAGATCCAGGAATGAGGTGATACAATTGAGGTAACAAGGCCCTAGAAAAGCAATAGGAACTGGGGTCAAGAATGCAAAGAAAAAGAAAGGAGGGCCTTGAAATGTATTCACAGATTTGCTTCCTCTGGGACGAGTGGAAAAGGAAGAACATCAGAGGTGAATAGTCAAGTTGGGGTTATAAGAAACACACCCTAAATAAGCTGCATCTTCTCAGGCAGATAAGAGGGTTAGATCATGGGTTTTAGGAGCAGCTTGGAGGTGCAGAGTACCTCCTGCCAGTAATGGAAGAACAACTTTTTAAGGCAGAGAGGACTGATCACCTGTATTGAGGGCCCAGCTGTAGTTGAGGGAGCCTGACATTAAGAGAGACAAAACCATGTGCTTATAGGTAAGTTTATGTTTTATTTTTATTTTTATTTTTTGGTAGCTCTAGGGAGGAATTGTTAAGTGTCTGTCCCTTCTTTACCTTTCAGTGAGGGTGGAAAGATGGAGATGTTTAAGGACTGGAGCTTTGCAGAGCCTAACTTATTTGATGTGACAATGGCAGCCTATTTAACTGAAGATTCTGGGCTTATCTTGCATAGTGAAGGGAAGCAGAAGAGACAGCAAGTGGCTGCTAACCCAGGGTGAAAGACAGGGTTGAGTAGCAGTCTCAGGGATCAGGGACTAGATCTGAAGAGACTGTCAGGTGGAATTATAACAATTGTCAAAGAGTATAGAATTGCAGAATTAGGTTTCAGGTGGAAATAGGAAACCAAATGCACTGTGCTGCCTTTGGACGGAGCCATGGAAATGAGCAAAGTTCAAGGTCTTTGGAGTAAAGGAGTCATCAGAGCTGCAAAGGTCATCCATGTGGCCGTTTGATCTGGTCATCTGGGAAATAACTGGAGAAGAAAAGGTAAGGATGAAGATGGCAGGAAGTCTATGTTGGCACGTGGGATTTAATCTATTTTTTTCAGAAATCATATTCTGTTTCTAAGGGTATGTTTTAGACCACACTGGATTTACAGCAGTATTTTTGGCCTACATCAAGAACTGCTGCTGCCAGATGTTAAAAGTAGTTTCACCCTAGCATCAAGTCTTGCTTTGGGCTTCTCAATGAGATCTAGTTATTTAATGGTAAGGGCACATCCTCTACAATTGTGTGTAGCATTCCTGGCAATTGGGCTTGCTCCACTTATAAAAATGAATGTTGGATTATTTCAGTAACATTGTGACAACACGACCCTTCATTTTGTGTGATTGAGCTTTATAGGATCAAGGCAGGGTTTTAGAGACTTTTTATCCCTGGCTTTAATATGAGGGACTTTGAAGTTTACACCATGTTGGGTTAGATGCCCTCAGGTACACCTGTGCCATATGTAAGTTCCTGCACTGATATTGAGCTTTCTAGAAAGATAGCTGAGTAATTTATTCTGACTCTGAGGTGACAACTTGACCTAAAGGATGACTACATCATTAGTACTAATTGACTAATTGAAAGTGAAGGAAGAATTATTGTTTTTTGAAATAGATTTTAAACAATATATGAAATTTTAGTGATAAATAATTTATCCTAAGTGATAAATAATTTATCCTAAACCCTTGAGACTTTTGGATTTATGTTTATATGACTAAGATGATGATGGCTGAAATTAATTTAGTAATATTTATTTTCGATCAATGTCACATAGAAAAATGAAGATAGTGCTCTGGGTCCTGAAATGCTGCTTCAAACTTGTCTTTGTGTCTAATTACTTATGTGCCTTGGGCAGGTTCTGTGATTGCACATTCCTGAACTGAAATCTCTAGGAGATTTTCCATATTTATAGGGTTGTTGAGGGAACTCAGTGAGCTAACTGACATGCCTAGTTCATAGCAGGTGGCGAACACTATTATTTTCTACATCAGCCTGTTCACTCTTTCCATCAGCCGCAGGTAAAAATTCTGTCGTTACATTTTTGTCTTACAGATTAAAAAAAATTAGAGGCATTTTTCACATGCCATTGCTTCTCTACTTTTTTCTTCATTTGTGTGCTCTTCACTCATTGGAAGCTAGAACTTTAGGTACTTACAACACATTTTGTATATAAAATTTATTTTAGGAAATTTGACTTGTGTGAGAACTTTGTAGGCTTTCATACTCAAATATGAGGAGGAGTGTATTAGAAAAATGGAGGCACTTCCCATGTTCAGATTTTATTTTTTTCTCTCTTACAAGGTAGAGTGTTATTCTGTCACCCAGACTAGAGTGTACTGACGTGATCTCAGCTCACTGCAAACTACACATACTGGATTCAAGCAATTCTTGTGTCTCATTCTCCCAAGTAACTTGGATTACAATCGTGTGTCACCACACCAGGTAATTTTTGTACTCCCCACTGCCCCCGCCCTGCCCCTTGGAGATGGAGATTGTGTCACCCAAGATAGAGTGTAATGTCCTGGTCTCAGCTCACTGCAAACTCTGCCTTTTGGTTTCAAGTGATTCTCCTGATTCAGCCTCCCAAGTAGCTGAGATCACAGGTGCCTTGAACCACGCCCAGCTTATTTTTGTATTTTTAGTAGAGGTAGGATTTTACCATGTTGTCCAGGATGCTCTTGAATTTCTGACCTCAAGTGATCCACTTTCATCAGCCTCTCTAAGTGCAGGAATGACAAGCATGAGAGACCATATCCAGATACCTTTTTAGTAGAGACGGGACTTTGCCATGTTGCCCAGGCTCATCTCCAACTCCTGAGTTCAGCCAATTCTCCACTTCAGACTCCGTAATCACTGGGATTGCAGGTATTGGCCACCATGCCTGGCAATTTTTACCTTACTTTTTCATATTTAAAAAATATATGTTGCTGTAATGTGTGACTGTTGTTGGGTTCTTGGTTGTCTCTGAAAAATGGTATGATAATCTTGGAAGGACTCTCTTCATGGGATATGGTCTACAAGCTTTCTCTGCCTCAACTCCAGGGCAGAAGATAATTTTTGTTAGTGTACCTAGGGCTTTATTATAGAGATTCAGACATCTCTTTAGTGACCTTAATTAAATGGTGACATTGCCTAAAGGAGCATCCCAGGTTTTAATTTTACAGCACTGTAAAGTCATTATTCAATGTAAATGTTTCTTTTTAAATTTCAGGTTGAGTTAGAGTGTGTCAAAGCCCAGTCTTGCCAATAACAAAACAAAACCTTATTCTGAATGAAAAGGTTAAAGAGATGAGTAATTCTTTACTACTTAAAGAAGAGAAACTGGAGCTTCTGACACAAAATAAATTACTTAAATGACAACTGGAAAAGAGTAGAAATGAAAACTTGCATTTCCTAAACCATATATATTTTTTCCTGATTTGCATGTTTTAATAATTTATATTAAAACAATATTATAAAACTGTGCTTTGTACTTGAAAGATTTATAAAAATTGATACTTGGTACCATCTCTAGGTGGTTTCAATGCATCCCTTGCCCTCTGCTTGCTGATTGTGGTTGGTCAGTGAGGACACCAGTCTCCACATACACTGGCCCAAGACTGGCCATTGTACCTCACAGTCAATCGAGGTCATAGTGCCTCCCTTAACCTCTTCCCAGTGCTCTGTGCCATCTCTCTCTCTGCAGTGCTCAGAATTTCTCCCTTCTCTATTCTCTAGGCACAAGAATGCTAATAGAGTGATCCTGTTACTGCCTTATGGAACTTCACCATCATTTGTAGGCATGTTGCGTAAGTCACCCTTTATTAAAGAACTCTTAGATGACTTTGACTGTGGGAACTGCCTGCTTTCTGCCTAGATCCCAACTGCTGCTGACAGATGTACAGATTATTTTGGATCTTGGGGACGTCATTAGCAGGTAGACCAGATAGAGTGCATGGCAGAGAACAGAAACAACCTTTTAGGTTAATTTGAGGATTTGAAACAGTTCTTATACTTGGCTTATGACTCCAAGAGTAGTAACATTTGCATTAAAATGCAGTAAATTCTTTTGTTCTGAAATTTGAGTATCAGAATTACTCTGAGCTTATTAAATAGAATTAATATTATATTGATTACATGAGTACCAAGAAAAGAAACAACAATATAAAACTGCTTTAAATGTTTTTATTAAATGAAATAAGAAAACTTAAGGTTGAATGATAACTAGATTTCTTTTGACTTTCTTAGGTCTAGCTCAGCTGGCTCATGAAATCGTGGTATTTCAGAAAGAACTTCAGAAAGAAGGAAATGCTGTCATAGCTGAGCATAAGGAGTTCAAAAACCACAGGCCATCTCTGCAAAACAACTGCAAGATACGGTGAGTATTGCTCCTTGCCAGTTCCAGTATGATACCAGTATACTTCGTCAAGATGTAAACTTGGCCCAAGTCACACCTGTGTAAATCAGATTGATTTTAACATCAAACATCACTCCCCCAAATATAATAAAGGTATTCTTTGTCATCTGAGAAAATTCTCTAGTGATAATATGATCTTATATTTGTAATAGTAATAACATGGAGAAAAAGGCAAACACACGTAAATGTAAAATTTTTGGAGTGTCTGATTTTATCCACTGTTATGTGTTGATTCTTACCCTGAGCATTACAAATATTCACTGTGTCTTCTTGCCCACAAGCCCTAAGAATTTTTTGATATGACTGAAAAAGATGGTGAAATCTGTGAAACACATCTGGTTTGTCTTATGTTTGTAATTTTTAAAAGAGGGACCCTGTAGTTTGCTGGCATAAATCTTCTCCACTAAAGGAGTACAAATAGGATAAGAAAACTTTTCCTTTTGAAGCAAGCTGAGATTTGTTTTACAATAATTTCTTTTCCTATTCTCAACCTTTTCAGATTGAGCATTCTGCATGACTGAAAGCCCAGATACTAGATTACAAAGCTTCCGTAAAAAAGTTAACTATTCAGGCGGCCGATTTAAAATTGCAACTGAAGCAAACTCAGACAGGTTAGAGACATTTTAAACCCATGAATATTTTTCTGGGTGTTAAGCTTCTGATGCTTGTGAAATGTAATAATCCTAATTTGTTGAATATTAAATAATTATAATGTTAGAGGAAAAGCCACAGAAATATGTGTCATCTTAGAAGTAAAACTCCCTTTCCACTTTGGTAATATCATCTGGATCATCATCAAAAGTGACTTGCTTCATAAGTGCCTCATGGCTTGGAAAGCCTCAGGTTCCAAATGGGAAAGGGATGGTGGTGACATAGAAGTGTTCCCGTTTATCACAGGACTTTCTTTTCTATTTGTTACCCCATGTTAACACCAACTCAGTAGTTTTACAGATGCCGTGATAGACAAGTATATGCATGCACAGGAGGAGCAGAGTGGTTTAGCAAAGAGAGCGAACACTGCCCTCAGAATCAGAGAACTGTTCTTTTGGACCCCAGTTTTGAAGTTAGTTGTTTGATCTTGGGCAAGTTACTGTAACTTCCTTGGGCCTCAGTTTCCTTATTTGTAATGGGGAAAATAATACCTATTGAGCCATGATGAAAAAGATGAAATGAGACAGGTTTCAGTCCAGTACCTGGGACACAAGAAAACACTCAATAAATGGTCATTAGTATGATTTTATTACTGTGTCTTCACTGAGGATACAGCTTTGCCCCTTCCTACTTCATAAGGATATTGAAGCTGAGATGTGTTTTCAGTTGCTTTCAAGCTCAGAGAAAGTGTGTATGGTATTACCAGTTCAATTTGTTTCTCATACATTTTCTGAACCTTCCTCATTCCCATTTGCACTCTTTCCTCATCAGTCCCTTGCTATCTTCTACCAGCAGTTGATTTATTGTTATCTCTTTATTCATTTCTACTTATTTCTCTTCTCCATTTTTTTTAAGTTATGTTTGTAAAACTCCTCATAGCTGAAACCATAGTCTCATGTTAATACAAATATTGAATGGGGATAGAACTTTTACACGTGCATGCATTGCTGAGGGCAAGCTTCTTTCTCATAGCATAATAGGAAGGCATTGCAGGAGAGTGGGACACATGCCCTGGCTTTGCCTTAGAAGTCCAGTAGCTCTTGGACCTGCTAACTGTGTGACCCAGCCTCAGTAAGTTTTACTTCCCCATCTGTAAAATGGGAGCTGTGAGAGTTCCTTGCCCACAGTTTTGTTGTGAATGAAGGTTCTTACTTCCTTGCCTGAAACTTAGGCCATACTTTGTGGATTTCACAGCATACAAAATCCACAGCATGCGAGTTCTGACATGCCTGCTGCAGTGAAATGCATTAATTATTTTTCTGTTAATTGTGTGAATAGTCATGCTGGGATAAATACAGAAAATAAATGTGTTCACAACAATTCAGGTCAAACTTTTTAACCAAATGAGTTCACCTGGCTAGGTTTTGCCATCAAATACGTTATGAATAAATTTTTGATTTTCAGAGCTTTTGGGATGTGAAAATTGTGTATAATTGATTCTGAAATTATACAAAAGACCTGTGAAGCTGTAGCTGGTACAATAAGCACTCAAAAAATGTTAGTGATTATTACTACTGTGACTTCAGAAACTGTTTAACGTGCAAGTTTGTCCTTATTACTGCTCTCTTCAGTTTTTCAAAAAAATAATATTCTCAAGTATAGGAATTTTTTTCTTTTCCTTGTCCACTCATTTCTGAAATCAGTTTTTTGTACTCTGCAGTCCTAGAGAATAAGATTGCAAAATGATGTGCCATCTTTGAGCATCATCTAAATTATGAGGGGGAAAAAGGATGGCTTTTATCAAATAAGTAGATAATGCATATTTGCTAAACTTGAATAGACTCAGTTTATTAAGATAAATAACAAAGATACAAATCTGTGAAAGCAAATAAATGGAGATTATTTCTAAAGGTGCAACAATTATACAAATCATTAAAAAGTCATTTAAACATTTTGTTATTGAAATGTAAACAGATTATATATATACACACACATACACACACACACACACACACACACACACACATATATATATATTTTGGTGAGTAAGGGCAGAGTCTTACTTTGTCTTCCAGGCTGGAGTGCAAGTGGCATGATCTCTACTCACTGCAGCTCTGCCTCCTGAGTTCAAGTGTTTCTCCTGCCTCGGCCTCTCAAGTAGCCTGGACTACAGGCATGGGCCACAACACCTGCCTAATTTTTGTATATTAGTAGAAATTGCTTCACTGTGTTGGCCAGGCTGGTCTCAAACTTCTGACCTCAGTTAATCTGTTCATCTATGCCTCCCAAAGTGTTGAGATTATAGGTGTAAGCCACAGTGCCTGGTGAGGATAAGGTTCTCACTCCCATATCCTTGCAATAAATTCAAATGTGGCAGTGGGCTCTGGAGCATGATTGTTGAAACAGTAAGGAGTGGATGATTTTAGTTACCGGACTAGTGGTTTACACAGGCTGTGAATTGCATCATAAGCAGACTTCTACCCATACCTTGTCCCCAAAGCAGAGCTAACTGACTCCATAGTTCTGGGTTCAAGCTTCAGTGTCTGCATGTTTAATATAGTTCTCTTCCACAAGTGCCGGTGTGGCAATACAAGGGTTAAATAGAAAAAAAAAAAAAGAAAAAAAAAACAAGTTTTCCTCTGCTTAGCCAGCTTATTCCAAGGACAGTTATAAGATAACACCATCTGAAAAGTTGAGGCCGAAGGAATGGGTTCCAAACACCCAACTCTGGAGAAAAGTTGAAAAGAAAAAGGAATACCTATACTCTCTTGCCTTCTCTGAACCATTAGTTATGACTGTGTTTCTCAATGCTTGTATTTAGTAAGACTTGAAGGTTACTGTTTTTATTGTTTTTAGCTTTTTTGTTTTTTATGCAGCTACAAGGCCACAAGCTATGCAAGGCTACAACTTATGCTATGTCAACAGTTATGCTACAAATTATGTAACCTGTCATTGTATAATTAGCTGCTTTAGTTCTGCTTTTGTAATTTTGCTTACAAATACTCCACTAGTCTTTGTTCAATGATCAACCTTTTAGGTATAAGTCTATTGAGCCAGGGCACGTAAATAAATCCTCTTCTTTCCCCATATCAGTCTCTCTGGTCCTCTGCTTCCCACAACATTATTGACGGGGCAGTCAGGAGTGGAAATGACAGGTTTACTATCTCCTTTGCCTCTAGGAACTTAATCCCTGGGTCTCAGGAGTCCTGTGACCACAGGAGCACCATCAAGATAACTTCAGCCTGGAGGGGAGATCAGCCCTTTTGCAAGATAGCACCCCTACCCAGCAGTGCTATGGTACCTAAGGGGTTACAGGATGATTCCAGGAGCAGCCCACCTCAGAAACCACAGTACGATATTGGGACCCAAGGCAGGACCTATTCCATAAAGACCAACAGGGTGCCTAATCACCTCATTGGATGTAACTGGTAATCTGACCCAGAGGGGCGGCAGGTGGTGAGAGTGGCTCCAATTCAGAAGAAACTTACACCCCAAGCAACACAACATGTGAGAATGGCTCACTAAATCAGCTCAGCAGGACACTGCAGATGGCAAAAGTGGCTCACCACCCCAGCTGGGAACACGGGAACTGGGAGTAGGGTGGTGTGTGAAAGTGTGTGAATGGAGAGGCCTAACTAGGCTAATCAGCAATAAAGTGAGGAACCCCAAATCACTTAGCAAAGACTGTGCTCCAAGCCCAGTGTGCAGCCAACCAAGACTAGTGGCAATCTGCACATGGCTAATAGAAACTACCTTTCAACATCAACAATTGTGGTGGGATTAATAAGCTCTCCAAAGCTAAGTGGTATCTAAAAGCCCACATAGTAGAAGAAGGTATAGCCGGTCCCAAACAAAAGTAAAAAGTCAGCATGAGTGTACTGCATCATAAATGGGAGGAAATGGGAAGAGAGTCATCAAAATGTACACTATTCAAATATATGCTAAACAAAACTTTAAGAGAGGCTTTGCAGGGAACTATAAAATTAAGCTAACCTCCCAAAGGTGAAAACCTCTCTGGAAACTAAAATGGCCCTCTGTTGGTGTTAAATAGATGACTGAAAAAACTATACACAGGGAAACAATTGGCCATGTGTTTGAGGTAATGACAGTAGTCTGAGGACAGCCAAGGCACCTAGACCAATTTTCTTACATTAACTCATAAATAAATATAACACAAACAAACACAGCATGAATCCAGCCTTGTTTAGCAGCTTACTGCAAAACATTTTTAGCACAGGTGAGCCAAAGGTGAAAATAGAAGCAGCTTCACAAGCAAACTGAGTTAAAGGAAAAGTCCCAAGGACAGCAAGAAAAATCAGTTTTACAAAAACCACAAAGGGAAAAATAATTTTCCTCCATATGCTCCATATGTCATAGCCTACCCCCCTTTGCTGAGCCCACCAGTCCCTCAGCAGCCAGGTTTTATTGCCAGCACACCCAAATTTCACCCCAGAGGGAAGAATCAGAGCCTTGAGAGGCCAGGGAGTCCGGATAGTCAACCAGGCCATCTCAAATCTGGTCGTGCTCAAGCTATGCAAATGCCTCTCAGGGAAATGTAAAAACTCATCTATTATGATGATCCAGGTGGGGAAGGGGGCAACACACCTTCATCTATCACCTCTTTTAAACCACTAATCTACTAAATTTAAACTACCACACTCCCTCCTACACAGAAAAGCCCCAAGCTTTCATAGGTCTAATGCAGTCCATCTTTAGAACACACAGTCCAACCCGGCAAAATTACAGGCAACTTCTCCTAATGTTGTTTAACACAGAGGAGTGCCACAGGATAACACAGGCAGCCCTTCATTGTCAAGAAGACAATTCACCAGGAAACACAGAAAATGCTCAGGTGTATACTCAGGGCCAGTTCCCAGAAGCAGGACCCAACTGGGACCCAGATAATGCACGCCAGCATCAGTGCCTGTGAAGTACTGGAAGGCACCAGTGATACAAGTGGTACAAAATGCTTATACTTTAATAAATCTCATTCCAGCAAGTGCTACCTGATTTACAGTTGTAACTTAAAGTGTCTTTTTTCATATCTGCTTAGCCCAAGTTAGTCAACTTATATTTGCATTTCAACAAAACAAAAAAGCTATGCAACTCACCTGGACGAGGCTCCCACAAGTTCAAAGACTCTCCCACAATCATTTTTTTTTTTTGATTGGTATTATAACATTTATTAAAATAATGCCATGAGTTAATAGAAGCAGCAAAGAACCAAATAATTAAAACGCAAGCTATGTAAAATCACAACTAAAACCCAAAAGTGTCTAATGTATTCATTCATTAGCTAACTAAAAGCCGCTCAAAAGACAAGACACCCAATATAATAAAGTACTGCAGAACAACTGGCAATTTTCAGTTATCGAAATTGTGGATTTTGCATTTTGTATCCTTTTCTCAATTAAGAAAAAAATTCTTTTTGAATGTTATATAACATACATATAAAACAAGATAGAAAAATATATTATAAACTTGTAACAATGGCTGTAAATACATTATCTTACATGTTTCTCACAGGTAATAGGTTGGTTATGGTACATACATAGCACGAAACTAAGATAATAAAAAATAGATAAAAATACATGTCAGCTGTACGATAATATACATGTCAGCTGTACGATAACATATAAGCAATACTCCCATCTACCCAGGCTAAAAAATTACATAGTACTGTCAGAAAAAAAGCCTTAAAAACTATATATTTTAATAAGAAATAAATTTTAAAAAGAATGATAATACTGAGAACCAAGCATTCAGAGATTTCAAAAGTCATGCTTTTTTCAGTTGATCCAAAATTTTGCCAACCAAGTTTTCAAAAGGTTGTTCAGAGCCAACATTATCCATAAATGTCACACATTTATTATTTCATACATTTATTTTCTTCCCCATAAAAGACCTTTGATAAACATTTAAAATGTCCAGGTATAACATAGCTGAGATGAAACTGGATCAAATACTGGTATTGTTTTTAAAAACTATCCCCTCAAGTGTTTGAGTGTTGCAAACTTATTAAAGCAACCAAACAATATAAAAATCAAAATGGCACAGCATATATTTTAAATAAATCAAAACTATGTCTGCAACAGAAAGACAAAGCAGTGGCATATTAAATCAAAGCTAGCTGGATACAAAACAATGAATGTCTATTGCAAAGTATAAATAAACTGACAACGGTTTCCAAGTGAGACAAGGTGGCAGGGGAGGTCACCAAAAAGGTAATGACTCAACTTCCTGCTGACCTCTGACTGTGATGCTGGGAAGGTGTGGAAGAGGGAATGAGTTGCTAAGCTGGGGGGAGTCCACTGTCACTTGAGATTTGCCACGTCTGGTACTGAGCAGTTAATGATTATTCACTCAAGTGTTTAGATGTAGGCTTTGCACACAAATTGCTTCAACTACATAACCAGCTGTTTCAGCTTCTTGAGAAATTAGAAGCTTAAGCTGAAATGGGGTTATTTATATATACCATCATGTCAGTTTTTCACATTCTTTTAAAGTTAAGGGGTGGGGGAGGCAGAAGTTACTGAAACAGTAAAAGGATACACTACACTAGTTATCTGGTATGATATAAAGACATGTATTTAAATCTGGGTGATTTGAAACATTGTTTTCCAGAATGAAAATCACAAAGATTCACTTTTCTGAAAACATTTGCTAGGTATCCTATTATCTCAAATTATTTAAAAACAAAATAAAAATCAAAACCAAATGAATACATCCCCCTTATCCAAATAAAACAAAGCTTGATTTTTGTCTGTAAACTAAAGTTCAGATGACACATCTTTTTTATCTCAGAATCCTTTGGCTTAACATTGAATATTGGAATAACCAAAAGTATTAAATTATTTTTTAAAGAATGATGTTTTAAAACTTGTTAGACATTAGAAAAGTTATCAAATCTTTTCACAGTATCAGATTCGGCAAATTTGCATCAAGGTAATGTGGCAAAAATCACATAATTCAAACCATCAACTCATTTGTCTCCCTCATATCTTTTTTCACATACTAGGTGACTGAGTAACATGCATTAACTTGTATTCTGAGGGAGGAGCTGATCTTTATGAGACACTTGACTAAATGATCATGAAGGAAAATAAGGCACTTTCTTTTCTTCAGACTTATTCCAATACTTAAAAAATAAAAAAAAAAAAGACGAAAAGGCTCTTTTGGTCTTTTGTTTCTTGACAGCCACCAGAAAAAATCATGTAATGAAATAAAGGGTTTCCGGGGCCGGGCGCCGTGGCTCACACCTGTAATCCCAGCACTTTGGGAGGCCGAGGTGGGCGGATCACAAGGTCAGCAGATCAAGACCACAGTGAAACCCCGTCTCTACTAAAAATACAAAAAATTAGCCGGGCACGGTGGCGGGTGCCTGTAGTCCCAGCTACTCAGGAGGCTGAGGCAGGAGAACAGCGTGAACCCGGGAGGCGGAGCTTGCAGTGAGCTGAGATCAGGCCACAGCACTCCAGCCTGGGCAACAGAACCAGACTCTGTCTCAAAAAATAAAAAATAAAAAATAAAATAAAGGGTTTCCTTGTTCTTTTTTTTATAACATTTGAAATTATAAAATGCTATATTTCCAAAAATACATATCTTTTTTCTGCAGGAGCACCCCTGTATAGTAAACGTATCTACTTTTCGTGTATTTGTTTCAATGCACTACATTTTATCTACAATTTTATTACATGTATACAGCAAATAGGCAAGCACGGTTTTTACATCCTTAATGATTTTTTTCTATACAGGGAGGTTTAAAAAAAAACTTGAACAGTTTGCCCAGCAATGTGACACACAATGCATGTACCTTGTTCTCATACTTTTTTAGAATGTATAAAATGAAAATTCAGTAATTTTAACTCAGGTGTTTATCTTTTTCAAAACAGTGTTGCAGTTTTGTTATTTGCATTACTTTTCAAAACTCCTTATGTTTTTCTCTCATGGCACACTTTCTTCTAATACTTCAAATACTTCAAATTTTGGCAGGCAATATAAAAAAGGCTGTAACTTCTGCTGAGGGCACTGTAGTGACTAAACAGCACATCAAATTTTGAATACTTGTGAAATCACTTCACCAATTATATCCCTGACCGAAGGTTCATGCATAATGCATCATCACACAGTACATTCAGAGAGACCTTTGACTTCTCTATGAGAAGAAAAAGACTCCTAGAACTCTCACACAGTAACTGCCTTTGTCATTGAGTAGTTAAGGGCCATCTGTCTCCCCTTCTTAAGAGAGGCCTTCTTACCATTCGCTTAGGGTGGGATATTAAAAGATGATCAGTGCTGTGGGATGAATTGGGCCTTATTGCTTTACTACTATTCAGTGCAGGTTCTAGAATCACTTTCACCCAAACAGGAAAAAAAAAAAAAAAAGCTGAGTTGGAGGACAATCTCTTTGTCTTTTGTTTGGTTAGATGGTAAGACTAATGGACAAGTGCCTCAGCTCGCTGCACTGATGACAGGCAAGCAAAGGTGATTACCAGTTAACTGATCAGCAGGCAGGCATGGTCAGGTCATCATTAGGCAAAGAGTTCAGAGGTCAGAAGGTCATAGGTTAGTTGCCGGTAGCAGCTCGGTCTTCGGTCACAATCCTTTGGTAAGGATGGACACGCATACCTTGCTTTCGAACTTTAGTAGCTAGCCACTGCACCTAATAAACCACTAGGTTCAACAGGATACTCAAGGATTGATGTAGCTGGTGCCAACGTGTAGGGGTACTCACAGGGTGTACAGATTAAACCAGCTTCAGGCCCTGGAGGACCTACGGCAGCAATTGGGTGACGAGTTCCGTTTGGCATGACAGCAGTCTGTATTTGTCTGATCAAAGGCATTATGATAGGGCCAGCTGGCATAGGAGTACGCAGAGCAGCTAGAGGGAGAACCGACTCAGGCTCAGTAATGATCCTTGGAGCAGCCTGGGCTGTTGATGCAAAAGAAAAGGCAAGGGCTGGTGATTTAATGTTGGCATCTCAGTAGGTACCATTCAGAATCACAAGGTCCATCACAGCAGCATCTTCTTCAGGCTGTCTTCTCCTTCTGTTGCAGGTACCAATAATTTCTTCACTTCTTCAACTCTCTCGTCAATTTGATTTCTGCTCTGTTCTGAGCATCTTCCACAGTGATTAGTACATGTAAATCTTCATTTAGATACTCCCTATTGGGCTTGTCTCTATTTTGCTCCTCCTTTTTTTTAAAATCCCTCATTGAGCCTTTGCCTCCCACCATGATTTTACATCCGGTTTGTGCTTCAAGTTGTTTGGCTGTAAGTCCTCTTGGTCCAAGGAGTCTCCCGACAAAATAAAAATCTGGGTATTCTTTTACAGGCACATAAAGTTTCTCTTGTAAATGAACAATAGGTCCCACAGCATCAGGCAATTCTGCACTCCTTATCTCTGTACTGCCATTTAATTTGTCATTGTACATGTCTTTCCCTGCTCTGCTAATTTCTTCGTCCAGCAACCGCTCCAGGTGGTGGAAGATCCCCCAGAAGTTCCGCAGGCTGCTCAGGACTTTCTAGTGGTTCATCAGTTGCATCCGGTAATTTGGGGTAGGCTTCAGCTTCTCCTTGGTTTCCACTTCCCCAACCATATTCCAGGCTCGGCAGCTAACTCCGCCAGCGGGAGAAGAGAGAGGGGTGGGGACGAGCCCCCGCCGCTGGCCATTCGGGACCCTACGTCCCCCTCCGCGCCCGCTCCGCCTCTGGCTCCCGCGCCTGGCCCCCGGGCAGCTGGCACCGCGCGCACGCCCGCCCCTGCAGGCACTTTCCGTCCGGGCCGACGCACTTCCAGCCACCGCCGCACTCCGCGGCCTGGCTCGGGGCTTCACTCAAGAGGCCGGCTAGCAAGCGGGAGGCGGGTCTCGGCTGGTCCAGTGCGGGAGCGGGGCGCGGGCCGCTGGCAGCTGGCGCCGGACGAGGAGGAGCCCAGGCCCCAGCTCGCTCGGCTGGTAGCGCCAACTCAGCGCCGCCGCCGCCTGTGCCGCGGGCTCGAGGGTCTCTCTGGGGTCTCTCCGGGCTGGTCCTCGCCTGGGCACCTCTGTAGCTGCTGCTACAGCCGCGTTCTGCGCCCGCGCCCGCCCCGGCGGCCCCTCGGACGCTCCTGCCTTACTTGGAGGCGGAGTTGGCCTCCTCTCCCACAATCTTTAGGGAAGCACTAACCTTAAAACCTACAATTTGCCAAATGATAAATATGCCTTGATACAGTAGGTGGATGATCTTCCTTTAGCAGCCACAAATCGGGAGGACTGTTATCGAAAAACCCAAGACCTCATCTCCTATGAAAAGCAGGCTACAAATTATCTTAAAGGAAAAACATTTTTTCATAAATTGCTCAAATATGTAGGTTTCATAGTAAGTCATGTGGAGTGCCAGCTTGGCCATAAGCAGAAGCAAGCCGTTTGTATACTGCCAATCACAACCACTAGTTGTCACACAAGAAATATTCTTAGAAACAAGAAAATTCCCCCATATCTAAATCCAAATTTTTAACTGATGCCTAAGCCATTATATAAAATTACAAAATGGGTAAGAATGAAAGCCTCCTCTGGAAAACTAAACAGCAAAAAGCATTTAAACAAATCAACAAAGCCTTCACTCAAGTCCTAGCTTGGAACTGCCAAATGTAACTGATTTGTTTTTCTAAGACCAGCGGAGCAGGCACAAAAGAACCAGCGACTAGGCAAAGGGTAGGAGCAAAACTGCAAATTTATTTTGGTCACCTAAGGTGTGGGGAAGAGGTCTGTCCGCCTCCGGCAAGGCAGAGTCGCCTGGTGGGGCTCTCCCACGGAGTTCCAGCAGTCCTGACATCCCCACAGGATTGGGGCTGGGAAGTCTGCGTGGGACCTTGGCCAGAGCGGCTTTTCTAGGAGTGGGAGGGCAATAGGCGGGGCACGGGCGTGTCGGGGGGCGTTCCGCAGGTGCGACCAGGTAAATCTTGGTCTCTTCGGATTGATGTCACCTGGCACATGCCCAGTAGATCTGCATCTTCCCGGGTGCCCGCTGCATTTTCCCCGGGGTGGGAAGAGTTGGTGAAGAAGAAGAACCCTCAAGTGCACCATCTTGCCTCCCTTCCTCCAAACAGAAAGCCTTTCTTTCTATATATCCATAAGTGAAAAGAAATGGCTATAGGGTCCTTAAGTTATAAAATTACAGTATTGTCCAGTGGCATAGGTATCTAAACAATTAGGCTCTGTGGCACTAGGATGGCTTCCTTACCTTAAAACATTAGCCACTACTGCCTTGCTAATGGAAGAGGCTAACAAACTTTGAGAGGACAGTTAAGTGTCCAGCTGCCACACTCAGTCAAAACTCTGATGAGCCAAAGAAGGAACCACTGTTTCTCAAATCTGAGAATAATGCAGTACCAAGGGTTTGGATACAAAAACCCTTACATTACTTAGAAAACAGGCCGGGCGCGGTGGCTCAAGCCTGTAATCCCAGCACTTTGGGAGGCCGAGGCGGGCGGATCACGAGGTCAGGAGATCCAGACCATCCTGGCTAACACGGTGAAACCCCGTCTCTACTAAAAAATACAAAAAACTAGCCGGGCGAGGTGGCGGCGCCTGTAGTCCCAGCTGCTCCGAGGCTGAGGCAGGAGAATGGCGGGAACCCGGGAGGCGGAGCTTGCAGTGAGCTGAGAACCGGCCACTGCACTCTAGCCCTGGCGACAAAGCAAGACTCCGTCTCAAAAAAAAAAAAACAAAAAACAGTAAACACCTTAAATCCGACCACCCTGCTTCCAGTCAAACCTGAAGCTCCCCTTTACAACTGTGTCTAAACAGTGGGAGAGGTATTTTTCTGAACAGGGAGACCTTACCAATCAACTCCTTAAAAACTCAGATGTGGAATACTTCCTAAACAGAAGCATTTTGTGCTAGAAAGAATCCAACAAGCCGGAAATGCAGTGGTAACATTAAAATCACTAGTAGAAGCTCAATCTCTGCCTACTGGAGTGTGAGCACAACAGGCAAAACTAATAGCCCTAATTAGAGCCCTTTTGCTACCAAAAGACAAAATGGTCAACATTTATACAGACTCTAAATATACTTTTACCACACTACATGTTCATTGAACTGTATATAAAAAGAAAATCTCTTAACAGCTGGAGGCAAATAAATAAAGTACAAAGAAAAAAAATCTATAGCCCTTAACAGCTCTATAGGCTCCAGAAAAAGCAGCAATAATGCATTATTGGTTGTACCAAAAGGCAGGGACATCAAAAGCCAAAAGAAACAGGAAAGCTAACAAGAAGGCAAAACAGGAAAAAATAATTTTGCTGCATTTTGTTTTTAAAAAACCTTAAATGTGCCTCTCATCCCAGAACCTCCACTCCGAAAGATCCTAAGTTACACTCCAAATAAGAGGGCCTGGCTTACCCCAAAACTAGAAAATACCTTATGAAAAAATGGTAAAAATTCTATAATACAAAATTAGCCATTCCAGAAATAATAACCCCTAAATTTATAAAGCTAATTTATAAAAAAACTCATATAAGAAAAACGGCACTAAAAATTTCTGAAATGCCACTTCTAAGTACTAGGACTCACTGACGTCACTCAAAGGGTTTGTGAACAATGCGTAACTTATGCTTAAAACAACCCAAGGCGAGGCCTATCCAGCCCCCAGGAATCCAAAAACTAAAAGCTATGCCTTGTAAAAACTTATTTGCAAATTTCACCAAACTGTCTCATGACAGGGGCTATTGTTATGTACTAGCACTTATTTACACCTTTTTAAAACAAGTTAAGGATTTCCCACCAGGACAGAAAAAGCAAACACAAGTGATTAAAATACTGTTTATAAAACATTCTCCCTGGGTTTAAACTGCCTCTTATAATTTCGGGGGAAGAATTGAGAAGAGATAGGGAGAGGAGAGAGACAAAAAACTGTGTTGCTTCTCTCTTATTCATGAAACTAACTCAGTGCCTGCTGATAACTTTAAAACAAGGCAGAGACAAAAGGTTCAGAATCCTTCAGTGAATGTATATATATTTTTTCTTATTAGCATTGCTAGCTTTAAAAAAATAGTTTGTGGGTCAGAACTGGAAGAGAAAGGTTAGTATAATTGAAACATTTGATATGTAGGGATCTGTGCCAAAATGCAGAGGGAACAGACAAGTTATTAAAATTTGGATCTTCTGTGGAGAAAATGGAAGTGGACAAAACAAGTATTTGTGGGTTTTCAAGAAGCAGGAGCAAGATATTGTGCAAGTAAGATACTGGATTGGTTTGGTTACTTGGCACTTCAGAAATAAGGAGGAGATGGCATTTCAGTTGGGTCTCAAATAGCATATCAGACTTTATGACAATGCAGGAATAACACAGGCTGAGGAGACAGTACAGACAAATGCCAAGCAAGGAAGACACAACCATGGCCAGGCCCCAGTGAGTGGGTTGACACAGATGAAATATTTCTAGTACATAGTTGTTGGTGTTTTAGGAAATCAATATGGAAAGAAAGAGGCAGATTATCAGAGCTCAGACTATTGGGGCAGAGACACTTTACAGCAGATACACACCTTCCCCTCAGGAAATGTCTATTACAGATGACCACAAATTACTGGAAGGCAGAGACCGACTTCAAGGAGAGTATTGACTGGGCTGTGTAAGTATTCCAGGGAGGTGGTGAAGAAAGTCCCTGTTGCAGCTGAAGGACAGGGAATGTGAACATACCCACATTTCTGTACTGGTTTCTGGGGATGGAGGATTGAAAGAGCATGATCAAAAACCTGGGATGATCATGCCTGGGATGAAGCTGGTACTGTGGTGTTTTCACATGCGTGTGGCAGGAAACTGTCAGAACTATTGATGTGAGGATATGTAGAGAGATCAGGAGTAGAGGAAAATATATGGAAAGGATCCACATGCGAGTAATCATGAAAACCCCAGGAAGGGCTGCTGTCCATTTGGAGGAAGTGGGGAATGAAAAGTAAGATTGTTGGAATGACTGGGGCAGTAACAGGGTGTGATTTCTGTTCTGTTTTATTTCAGGGTAGAAGAGACTTGAGCATCTTTATGGAATTAAAAGTTATAAAACTGCTCTGTACAGAAATATGGATCAGTAGCTCAGTCAGGGTCCTAAAGACAGGAGAGGGATTATAATCAAAGGCAGAGGCAGAAATGTAGGTTTTGCTTCTGAAAAGAGAAAGGCGATCTGTGTAAAGGACAAGAACCTGAAACATGGAGGGATGATATGTCAGTTGGAGTCAGTCATGATGAGGGTGACTTGTCTTCATCTCAGCCAAGTGAAGTGGGATGCAGTGGCAAGGAGTGGGACTGGGGGCTTGAAGTCAATGAACATGGAACAGAGACTTGAAACAGGTCACATGCCAACCAAAAGCCAAGCAGAATCTCCCCAAGTCCTCACAAGAACTCCTGCAGACTGGTCCCACATTCATTTGAACAATCTGATATGGGCAGCAACTCTTTATTTTCTCTCCCATTAGGTGTAGATCAGAAACAAATTGAAGAACAAAAGAAGAACAAAAAATACGGAAACAGCAAGCAAAAGAATGAAGGCAGAGAGAAGAAAAAAGGCAGAGTGACCTACATTTTAGAATGGCAACTAGAAAAACTGGATCAAGAAAAGGTGATAAGTATGACTTAATTCTCTGTACAAGTTGCTGCATTGTACACCTTTAGTAAGTACACTGATGTCAGGGAAGGTAGTCAAGTAGTGTCCAAAGTCAGAGGATTGGCAGGTGCCCTAAAAAGCATCCCTGTGCTCTTCTTGTCTTACAAGCAGTGAGAAAGGCTGCATAGAATGTGCAGCTTAGGAATTCAGTAGTAAATGATTGTTTTTGAAGGTAATTTTTGTGCATGCTCATCTAATCCTTAAGTAAGGCTGTAAGAAAGGTAGAAATAGATCATGCTTTGCTTCAGAATGTTGTTTTGAAATCAGAGTTAAAAAGAGACTGTCAATGTCTACCTTGCACTAGAGGAACCCGAGGGCAGAGATGGCTACCAGTTCAAGATTGCTTCCAGGAGCATATGTTGCCTCCCTTTTTCTTCAGGTTCATTCTTCCCTTCGGTGTTCTGATTCTTGTCCCATCAGATGGATTACTCTATCCACTTAACACACTTGCTAAGTCTTGCTTGAATTATTGTAGCATATGGATGATCCCTGGATTCCTGGTTAATACAAGTCTAAAGCACAGGACACTTGCAGAAAATTAATTGCTTCTTTCATTGAGCTGACTCATTTGTTTTCCATTAATGATAGCAATGACTTCCATTATGAAAAATTAGTTCACTGACTTACATGCTGTGGGTGGGGAACACATAGGCTTCTGTGGTTTATTTTAGTTTCTTGGACAGAAATCCACATCTGAGTAATAATCTTTCTTCTCCATTGAAGACAAAAATGTGAAAAGCATAAAAAAATCCAAAGTTCAGATGTAAACTTGAGTTTTTTAAAGGTACTACTCTTTTGAAAAAAATTTATGAATGTTTTTAAGATAAATTATTTAAGAGATTTTGGTTTGTCAAAATTTGTAAAAGTAAAGTAGTTCATTGTTTTACGAACAAGAAAGAATAAAACTATTATATAACAAGTACATTAGTATTGACTTTAATATTTTATAGAAGTCTGAAGTATCATGTTGCTAAATGCATACCTGATGGTTTATTTTGATGGACTTGCTAAATTTTGTGTTTACAAGTCACCAATTTTTTAGGCTTTTAAATTACATATATATTTCAAAAATGGTTCTTAAAGTATTTCATAAAATTAATGCATTTTCAAAATTCCTCCTTTTCCCCCATGTAATCAGAACTCAGAAAAGATGGTTCAGGAAGACTCCCTATAGACATACTTCAATCTAGTGACATAGTTAAAATGGACTTGGTTTCCCCACACACTGTGTTTCATACGTGAACAGTTCATTGCTCATTTTGTTAGCCAAAAGAAATGGTTAGAAATTTGAGGTTGCCTGTAAGAATTTATTGAATCAATCAGAATTACTGACTATAAAAAGAATGCATTGAGTTTTATAACTTGTGAAATTGATCCTAATATAATTTATAAGCTAGGCCAGAAACTCCTAAGGAAATAAGTTGACAAGATATCAAATAAATCTAACACAAATTTTCAAAATTTTTACATGTTTATTTTTATCTTCCCTTTGGTAATTTAACAGGCTTTTCTCATGAAGTACTAGATGACTCTTGGTAACCAGGTTTGCTGTCCAGCTTCTAACTCAAATATGATGAGAAGTTACATAACATTTACTCCTTTGTAAACGTTTCTCTGTCATTCACGTCAAGCAAAACTACATTTCCAGTCATAAAATGTCTCATTCTTTGCACTAAAGGGAGCTATTCTGTTTAAAAAAAAAAAATCGTATTTTTGTCTTAAAGTTCTAGGTGAGTATAACCTTTCTTAGTGGTGAAACCTAGGCCTACATTTGGGAAGGGTAAGCTGTGTTCTTTCCTCTGAAGAGTTTGGCTGCCATCTGTAAAACAAGAGGTCATTTTTCCCAGCACATGTCTGTTTTCTCCCTGAACATTAAAATGCAGATTTTCTAGGCATTATAAATAGTACAGTATTGCCTCTAGTCTTTCCATTTGATGCCTGTAGCTTGAATATATGTAATTGTCCAGAATTTATATGTTGGAATTTAAAATCCCCAGTGTGATAGAATTAAAAGTTGGGGAATTTGGGAAGCAATTAAGAATGCAATTAGCGACCTTATAAAAAAAAAAACGCAACTGAACTAACTAGGCTTTTTTGCCCTTCCACTATTAGAGGACACTCTATTTGTCCTCTCTGGAGAATACAGCAACAAGGTACCATCTTGGAAGCAGAGACCAGGCCTTCACCAGACATTGAACTTATCAGTTCTTTGATGTTGAACTTCCCAGTCTCTCAACTGTAAGAAATTTCTTTCTGGTTTCATAAGTTACCCAGTCCAAGGCATTGTGTTATAGCATCAGGAACATACTGAGATAGATATTGTGGAAACTTTGGTGTTCGTACTTCATGAATGAGATTCAAGTATTTCATTAGTTTTAAAACACAGGGCTCCTTCTTTACAATTGACTTCATTTTTATTTTTAAAAGTAAACTTTTACAGTGTAAAACTGGAAAATAATATCTCTATTCAAACCTGTACAGTGTCCCAGGTTTTGTGGCAGAATCACTGTGGATAATTTAGAGACTGCTTGTGATGTCATCTATGTGTTATTAACAGTTTCTTCTGTCTATTCAGGTGACTTAAATGATCATACAAAATGCCACTTAAGCAGTAGGTGGGAGTGTGGCAAAGTGCACACAGATTGAACTGTTGACTGTTTTTCTGTCATGCATGAATAAGGAGTGATGATGCAGAGTTAACACGCCAATTAGGAATGGCCATGTGTCAAGAGTGACAAAGGCAAGGCCTCACTAAGAAATGTCAGATGTGAAGAATCCAAATTCAGAATTATGTTGACAGTTAAGGAGTTCAAACAGATTATATAATAAAATTCCACTCTACAACTCTAGAGAGTATCTGTTAGAACTGGGTTTATATATATTTCTGAGTGTATCTTTCAATTTTTGTACCACTGATTTGAAAAATAACCAACTATACACAGGCCCTGATCATTTGTAATTTGCACAAGTTTAAGACTTGTTAATCTCACAGAAACGTGGATTTTATTTGTTTTAAAACTGCTCAGAAAACTCTTACTCCATACAGAAAAGTACAGAAGTGCTAGTGGCACTTTTATGCCCAATACAGCTCAGTAGATTATAATATTTTCTTAAATTGCTGAAGAGATTTTTGCCAGAAATAAAACAAGTAGCACTTACAGACTTGATTTCCATACCAATGTGAAATCTTTAGTATGCACTTTATTCAAAAGTGACACCATCGTGTGGATAAAGATAGGATTTATATATTGTAAAAAGGCAAGTTAATGAAGCTATACTTTTATTTCATTTCTCTTAATACACCCATAACTATTTTCAATGAAATAGATTTTTAAAATAAGCATACACAAGTAATGACTATTATCTATATATATTTAATGTTTTAACACTTGAATAGAACTATAGGAAAGCCTTGACACTGATTGAAAAATATGGATTCACTCTTAGGTTACAAAAACTTACATATAGCAAAATTTAATTTTTTTTTACATAAAAATATTAGGCTACATAAACAAAACTTTCAAAATATTCTGATAATAGCTACCAGAATTAGAAAGGTAATATTAGGCTTGAGGCACTACCTCTTATGGAATGCTGGACTCTGAAGGCACCACCATTGCTGGAAATAATAGTTAAATCTGTCATGCAACAGGAAAACAAAACATGTAGCTATTTTGGAATAGTCATTCTGTACAGAAGAGAGCTTCTCACAGTTAAAAAAAATCCCACACAGGTGTTTTTATGAAGTAAAAGAAAAGAAAAAATCAACTGATATTTGATACTTGATGTACAAATTTAATAGCTTCCAGATAAAAGTGTACTGCTTTTCTTAATTTTGAATACATTTCCGCACATGTGGTATTCTAAAATTCAGGACACAGTCAAATCACAAGTTAATTTTTAATGCGAATATACATAGTTGGTCCCATATTAAGCAACCCATTTGAAAAGCACCGATGTATCCAACAGTTATATAGACTATTTCATAAAGAACTGCACAGAGTTTACTTTACCATCACAAACACCCAGTACCTATAGTCACTTAATATCTGGAACACAATAATATAGAAGGCAAGTTTCTTTTGAAAATGGCTTAAACTAAAGCAGTTTTCTTGTGGAATATCAAACTTTATTATTCCAAGAAATTAAGGTTTAGATTTAAAAAAATGAAATACCAACCCTAATTTAAATTACTTACATCTTCAAGTCTGTAAAAGTAGGTTAGAGATCTGTGGCCAACTTGAAATTAGATTTTACATAATTAATATGGAATGGTTTACCCAGACCACTGAAAAATTGGTTAAAGTTGTGGTCATTTTGGTAACAATTCTTAAATATATGTATACACACACATATATATAATTAATTATATAACAATTCTTATATATATAAAATATATAAAATTAATTATATAACAATTCATGTGTGTGTGTGTGTATGTAGAGAGAGAACAAAATTCTTTGAAAGATATTTGGGTCTCTAGTTATGATATAAAGTCTGAAAAATGTATACCAAA
>NC_045434.1:112774509-112804150 GCF_002776525.5 Piliocolobus tephrosceles | reverse complement strand
GTGTGTGTGTGTGTGTGTGTGTATAAAATCTTTCTATTTGATGCCTGTGGCTTGAATATATGTGACCCTCCAGAATTTATATGTTGAAATTTAAACCCCCTCAATGTGATAGAATTAAAAGGTGAGGAATTTGGAAGGCAATTAAGAGTGCAATTAGCGACCTTATAAAAGAACTCAATGGAGTAACTAGGCTTTTTTTGCCCTATTTCTCATATTTATTTATTTTCCTGCTTTTGACATTAATATTTCTACACTTTCTGTAGTTGACTTTATTCTAACAAAGTAAAATATTTGTTATCCCCATTAAATAATAGAAAAACAACTTCTTGCAATGCCTCTTTCATTTGAAGATTTAGTTTTCTTCTTGCTAAAAAGGAAAGAAACTTCTATTTTTTTTATTGGAGATATATAAATCTTCAATACTTATTCTAAAGAAAAAGATGTACTCCCTGGAAAGTATTCCAGGAGCTACATCCAGCAGATTGAGACAGAAAGTGAGGTGTTTGAATGTCTACATTGATGTGATGGGATATGCGTCTGTAATGCAAAACATTACACATATATATATGTGTGTGTATATATATATATATATATATACACACACACACACACACACACACACACACACACATATGTGGAGAGAGAGGGAGAACAAAATTCTGTGAAAGATATTTGGGTCTCTGGTTGTGATATAAGTTCTGCAAAAATGTATATTAAATACTGCTTAAGTCAGAGCTAACATTTATTTCTCAAGGATAGTAAAAACTGTATCAGTGTTTTGTTGAAATAAAACCTGTTATAAAAGTGCTTCTGGAATTCTTGTCAATGAGTGCCAGTCCAGATTCTTTTGTAGTAGAGTCAGCAGAATTGTAGCTAATTTTAACATTATTGTGACATATTTTCTTATTGGCTGAGGAAATTAATGAGACACGGACTTGAGAAAGAGGGTCAGCCCTCTTTTAATTTAAAAGGTCAGCCATGAGATGAATCACATTACATTTGCGCCAAAGTTTAATAAATATCATCTGTTAGAACTGAAACTTCACACCATTTCCACTTTATTTCTTATATAGATAACACTTATTTGAGGATAGATGGCATATATGTAAATTTATGCTCTTATCTTTTGATGCGGGCATGCCACAGGCCCATATCAAAGAGTATCACATATTCCATTGAGTGTCTTGGTAGAACTGTTTTAAGAGTAAATGTGAATGTGCCACAAATTTCCAGAGTGGAAGGTAATTTTGTTGGAGTGTTGGCTTTTATGGTGGCTAACATGAAATCTCCAATATTTGTTCTAAAGAAAAAGATGTACTCACTGGAAGGTATTCCAGGAGCTACATTGCAGCAGATTGAGACAGAAAATTAGGTGTTTTAACATCTACATTAATTTGATGGGATACACATCTGTAATGCAGAGCAGCTGTCTGATAATTTGTCAGAGCTCTAAATGTGCTGGCTGAAACATTCAGGAAAGCATTTACGTGTTTACAATTGAGCTACTCCTTGTACTGAAACTGGATATCTTGCAGTTTATGTTTTTGTTTGCTTTGATATCCTTCATTTCTTGGCTTTGATATCCAGCCTGCATTTTCCTGTCATCCAAGTAAGCCCAGTTAGAAGAGAGCATCATGACAAAATGGATCTGGAAGAGAAGGGTGAGCATGATGGCTAGTGAGCATGTGAGAAGGCAAAGCAAGGTGCTAGATTAGATGGACTTGACGTGAAAGGAAATGAGGGTTATTCTTCAGTAATACTTGCTCTACTAGCAAAGCTGTCAATTCTGAAAGTGTGCTCTACTACTTGGTTTCACATTAAAAAACTGAAGAAAAGTAAGTACAGAAACATTGCAAAGTATTTCTATTAACTATTAAATGTCTGTATACTCATCAGTCTAAGTAATACATTAAACACCTATCACTACAACTGGGATTTGTCTACATAAATAGATATTCATAAAATTTGCCTCAGGTGAATATTGAGACAATGCTACTGAGGCATTTAAATTTGTGTTATATTATGTTTAAAGGTTTTTCCATATTTTGATATTTCTTATTTTCTCTAACACCATATAAGTTATATGTTACTATCCCTCTTTATTGCTTGCATTTTTCTTAAAGCTCTCCTTTGCCACATATATCAGTGGCACTACTTTTTTGATAAATACTTGTTTATTTTCTCTAATCCTTTATTTCAATATTTCAGTGTGATTATTTCTAGGTAAAAGCAATTTTTTACTCAATCTAATATTAGAGTATTTGATATTTTAACACAGAAATTTAAATAGTGTACATCTAACATGGTTACTGTCTTATCTACATAACTAATATCTGATTAGACAATTGTTCTACCTTAGATTTTCTTTGTCCCTGCCTTTGCCTCCTCTCTATCTGCCTTAGTTTTTCTCTCCATCTCCCCACCCACCACCTGTTTTCCTTATTGTGTTGATTCAGCTTTCTCATATTTATTTATTTTCCTGCTTTTGACATTAATCATATTCCTACACTTTCTGTAGTTGACTTTATTCTAACAAAGTAAAACATTTATTATCTCCATTAAATAATAATAAAAAATTCTCATAATGCCTCTGTCATTTGGAGATTTATTTTTCTTCTTGCTAAAAAAAGAAAGAAATATCAAAATATCAAAACTGTTTTTAAGTAACAGTAATGTATGCAGAATAATATTCTATGTAGAGATTACTTTTTTATTCTGCTGTTTCTCTTTCTCTCTTTTTGTCTTATGGTATTTTTCATAAATGTACATGAAACCTTCCTACTCTGACATCAAAACTCTCATAACTTCTCTTTTATACATGGTCACCAGACAAAATGAACAATTCCATGTTACCTTTTCATTTTGAATAAACAAAAAAACAGCATTTTCATATAATTCTCAACATGTTCATAATTTAGTAATTTTCTCAATATTGCATGGACAGATTTATACTAAAAAGTAATTATTTTTTGTCAATAAATTGTCAAATTTTAAATTAAAATGTGACATTTAAATTCCTGTATTTTCCCCCTACATCTGGCAACCTTACCTTCAGATCTACTTAGGAAATTACTTACTTTTTGTATATTTATGCTGAATCTACTGTATAAGAAACAAACAGAAAATTGTTTGATTTCCTTTAGTATATGCTTCATTTTTCAATGATGAATAATTGTCTATTTAAAAAAATTATCTGTGTCCTGAAACCCACCTGTTTTTGCCTTTAGTTTCCTTTTCTTCATCTCAAACAACACCTAAGCCTACTTACTATGAAGACTCTTTTAATTTAATGTTTTACTTTTGAATGTGACCCCTAAGTGGCCTCCTTGACTATCTCTTAGGACATGGAACATTGAAGTAGTGATGTTGTCTTTGAAGTTGTAAAGCAATCTTAAGTTCTTGAACATAAAGTTATTCTTGGAGTGGGGGAGCAGTTTTATGTTAATCTTTCCAAGTTATTTGGAACTTAATTGTTCAGTCTAGTATTTTATACCAGTTTCTGATTTTGAGGTAGTTACATCTTGTAGGTCATATGAAAATCCTCTCCTGAGTCTATAATATCACACGAGATAGAGGTTGAGATATGAATCTTTACTCTCATGACTTTGAATAAAAACCTCATTTAGTGTTAGATCCTAGTATCCGTGTATATGGCTTTCAGTATTGACTCAAATGTTCCCACTAAATATCTGAACAACACTTACTTTCACCAATTCTTTAGACAGGGAATCCAGCCCCACTGAACAAAGAAATGATATCTTTCCTGGGAATATATCCAACTTTACTCCTCAATTGACTGTTTCAACAAACTACCAAGGCTGATCTCAAACTAATATTGGAGTCCAAATCTCAGAAATGATTTATTTCTTATAGTGAATTTGATTGTTTAAGAAAATACTTTTGTCTTACACTTATAATCTCTGGCTTTCATAAGAGTTACTTTAGCAAATTTACACTTTGCCCCAGAGAGCTAGAAATGAGTGCTTGATTTCTATTAATCACTTGTTACTCAACAAATAAAACCTCAGAGAAAGGTGTTATTACTATATCCATTTTGCAATTGAGGCAAGACATTTTCTTTGCTTGTATTTCTGGAAGCATCACCAAATATATTATTTTCCCAAGTATATGGCAGGTATTCCATCTTTTCTTCATTGATCTATATTATTTATATGCTATAAATCACTGGCTATTTCAAATATATTACAAAGACTTATTTGAGATTATTTAATTTTGGTGAAGACTTTATTTTACACAATTGCTTTTTTGTAGGTAAATCACATCATGTGATTATCTGTAGTAATATCTTCCCATGTTTTGCATTACAAGATTTACTTTGCATAGTACTTTAAAAGCCTTTCTATAACTTTCATCTTCTAGAATTTCCAGTTACAATGCCACACGTCAGTGTTTCCTCTTAACAACCAAAACTCCACAGATGTAACGTCAGAAAACAAAGACAGACTCTGAAACATAGAAAGTGGCAGACAGTTTCTCTAGGGACTTTACGACTTGAAGGGTGGTAGTAAGGTAAATTGACTGGATTTTTCTCAGTCTTCTATTTATCTTAGATGATGAACTGTAGAAGCTTCCAATCAAGAATCTCCAATAGGCACAGACTAAAAGGACTTCAAAGAAATCCTGTTCTCTCCTGAAGTACCAGGAAAGGATGACCTACCCACATACAAATACAATAAAACACTTTTAGGGGGAATAACCAAGTTACTCAAAAGTAAAGTCCTGTCTTTGTTCAGGGCTCAATGTTTAAATGTTAATCCACCAAATCCGTGTGCACACAATATAATCCTCCTTTTCCACCCATTGGTCTCCCCTGTTCCGTAATTCCTGCAACCTTTTCTGGGAGCTCACCAAGCACTGGAGAAGACAGGTTTGCTGTCTCTTTTGCCTGTCGGACTGGAGCCCTGGGCAGGGAAAGATCCATGTCCCCTGGTGCACCACTGGGAGAACTTCAACCTAGAAGAGAGATCAGCTGTCCCATGACCCTTTGCAACCCCCAATAGCACAATGGAACCTAAGAGGCTACAGAGCAATTCCAGGGATAGCATACTGCTGGACCATGGGAGGTTTTGGCCCATGGAAGGACCTGTCCCATGCAAATGGAACAAGAGCCTGATCATCTCTCAGGATGTATCTAGTTATCTGACCCAGGCTGCAAGATTTGCTTGCTAATTCAAATGAAACCTACACCCCAACCTAGGAAGAGGAACCAAGAGTAGGAAAGTGTGTGAATGTGTGTGGAAGAATGGAGTGATGTGTGTGGTGTTGCAGGTCTCTTAGCACAGACCGTGTATCCCAAGTGAAGTGTGGGACTGACCAGGACTACAGGCAAACGTACTCCGAAACTACCACACATGGTTTAGTGGGGCATCCCACCATTTAGTGATTGTTGCACTCTGGGTTCAGGGTTTATACAAACCCTCCATTAAAGCTAAGCAGCTTTTGAAAGACTCCCACAAGGTAGGTGGCCTAATCAGTCTGAAGGAAAAGTAAAAGTGTAAGTGCACAGCACCATAACTGGGAGGAAGTGGGTGGGAAGTTGTCAAAACCCTCCTCATTAGAATGTAAGTTTTAAAAGTTTAAGAAAGGTTATACTGGGAATTTTAGGATCAAGTTGACTTCTTACAGGTAAAGAACTTTGTGAAATAGAGTGGCCCTCTTTTATTGTCAGGTGGCCAGTGGAAAGAACAATATATAGGGGAACAAGTGGCTATGTCCATCGAGGGGTGACTGGAGACAGAGGACAGCCAGGGCATCTAGACCAATTTTCTTATATTGACTTATAGCTAAATATCATTCAAAGTTGACCAGCATGGTTACAGTCCTGCCTGACATCTTATTTCAAAACCCGTGTGGCTTGAGCCAAGCCTAAAGTAAAAGAGGAATCAGCTTCACTAGCAGTTATGGAGAAAAAGGAAAAGCCACAATAAGGGCAAAAAGCAGTGGCTTTACAGAAACCACCAGAGGAGAGAGAAATCTCTCTACCCTATACCCCAATTTACCCCGTTTACCAAGACCAACAGCCCCTGAGGAGTCAAATTCAGATGTGACACACTCTGGGTTTCATCCCAAAGTGAGAAATCAGAGCCCCTGCCCCGGGAGATCAAGAAGGAGGGTCAGAATAATCAAGTGAGGTGCCTTTGGTTGGGCCATGCCCTGGTTCTGCAGATGTCTCTCAGGGAGACTTGGAGACCCCTCTACTATGATGAACATAGCCATATTTAAGGAGGCCAATGGACATTTTTCTACTGACCTATTTTGATCACTGTACCATAAATTGGCAATAACATTTTCCTTCCTACACAGAGAAGCCTCATGCTTTCATGGATCTGATGCAGTCTATTTTCCAGACACATAATCCAACTTGGCCAGATTGTAGACAGCTTCTCCTGATGCTGTTTAACACCAAAGCACCAAAGGATGACTCAGTCAACCCTCCAGTGGCTAGAAGTCAATGTACCAGAAGGCACACATAATTTCCACGTATACACTCATGTCCATTTCCCAGAAGCAGACCCTCACTGGGACCCACATGACTTGACCCAGTTTCACACCTGCAGAAGTACAGAGAAGCACTCCTGCGAAGGCTAAAGGAAGGTGGAAAACAGGCAAACAATATAGGAAAAATCTCAGAGGTGCTTCAAGAAATTAATGAGAGCTCTAGTCAGTTTTATTAGAAACCCTGTGAGGCATTCTGACTTTACACTCCATTTGACCCTGAGGCTACTGAAAGCCAGCAGATGGCAAATGCAACATTTGTAGGAAAAGTCCAGGGATACATCAGGTGAAAACTACAGGTTTTCTGCAAAACAGAGGACTTTTCAGGCATTAATGTCACCAAGCTTTTAGTAACTGTGACCAGGAAGCACAAAGGGAGGCTGATTGGAGTCTCAGAAAAAAGGCTAATGTGCTAGCTCAGCCTCATGGAAAGGGAAGCTATCATCACAATCAGATGCAGATGCAGACGCAGATGTGGAAGGTGCCATGCAGGGCAGAGAGGCAAAAGTCAACTGAAACTAGATAGGGATCAATGTGTGCAATGCAAAAAGAGGGGACACTGGAGAAATGAGTGTCCATAGGGCAGTAAAAGAAATAACAGAGGACATAAAACTATAAAACAACCAGCCAAGCACCACCACTCCATAAGAGAGCCAGGTGTCAACTTGATTAGGCTGGCATAGACTGAAAAATCTGAAGACGCATATGCAACACTGGGCTCCATCTCCCAAGGCCCCAAGGAGCCCATGGTCACAGTAGAAGTAGAGGAGTAACTGATGGACTTTATGGTGAACATACGTTCTAAACACTCAGTAGTGACACAGCCCATAAGGCCACTATCTAAACATGATACAGCTATTATTGGGGCTACAGGGGACCCAGAAAAGAGAACATTTTCCCAGCCAAGGAGGAGTGTCATAGGGGGACAAGAAGTCCAACATGAATTCCTGTACCTCCAAAATTGCCCAGTGCCCCTAATTGGAAGGGACCTACTCCAGAAACCACAAGCACAGATAGCTTTTGGGCCACATGAGGACATAACTTTAAGCCTAACTCACCCGAAGGCCATGGTGTTAACCCTCATCATCCCACAGGCTGTGGAATAAAGGGTATACACATAACAGTCACCAGAACTGTCTTATAAGCCAGAACTGGAGAACCTGTTTAGGCTACTTAGAAAAATTCCTAGAGTATGGGTTAAGAATAACCCACCAAGGTTGGTTGTAAGTCAGTCACCAGTAATAGCAAAGTAAAAACCAGGAGCAACTCCTGTTCATGTTTGCCAATACTCACTTCCATGAGAAGCCACACGGGACATTCACAAACATTTAAAGTGACTCCTCAAACACAGAATCTTAGTCTGGTGCCAGTCAACCTGGAACACTCCATTCCTACCAGTACAAATTCCAGAATCTGGTAAATATAAGCCAGTGCAAAATCATGCCATGAGCCAGGGTACAGTAACCATCCAGCTGGTAGTACCAAACCCATACATGCTAATAGGACTCATTCTGGCAAGTGCCGCCTAATTTACTTGCCTAAACTTAAAGAATACTTTCTTCTGTCTTCACTTGGCACCAGTTAGTCAGCCCATATTTGCATTTCAATGGGATGATGCAGTCACAGGCACAGCGGAGCAAGCTCACGTGTACTAAACTCCTACAAGGATTCAAAAACTCTCCCACAATCTTTGGAGATACACTAGCATCAGACATCAAGGCCTACACACTGACAAATGACAACTGTGCCTTGCTACAATACATAAATGCACTTCTGGCAGCCTCAACCCCAGGGGACTGCTACCAAGGAATCCAAGACTTCCTCTACCATCTTTGTGGAAAACTGGTTATAAGGTATTCAGAAAGAAGGCCCAAATTTGCCAAGAAAGCATCCAATATCCAGGCTTCATAGTAAGCCAAGGGGAACACCATCTTGTCAATGGGCAAAAGCAAGCTGTTTACACATTCCCAGCTCAAACCACCCAGTGTCAAATAAGAAAATTCTTGGGGAAAGCAGGATTCTACCATATCTGGATCTCAAATTTCTCACTAATGGCTAAGCCATTATATAAAGGCAAAAAGAGGAGGAAAGGGAACCCCTCTTTCAGAAGCTTTCTTGGAGAAGAAGGTGTTTAAAAAAAAACAAAGACGCCTTAACTCAATCCCCAGCCATAGGACTGCCAAATATAACTAAGCCTTTCTTTTTATATATCCATGAATGAAAGGGATTGACTTTGGGGTTCCTGACTCAAGTCGTGAAATCATGACATTGCTCATTGATGTACTTATCCACATAATTGAACTCCACGGTGCTAGGGTAGCCTCCTTGCCTTAGGCCTCATCTTCCACCACCCTATTAGAATAGAAAGCTAAAAACTGACTCTAAGACAACTTGTTGGGGTCTGTGTGTTTCCTAAACAAAGGAATGAACACATAAGACAACACAAGATGAGACAAACATGGCGGCCGCCCCAAACGACACGCTCCGCTTTATTTTATACCGTAGTTTGTGGAATGTTACCAAGTCACAAGACACATTGTTGTTTTTCTGACCTTTCCCTGACTTTCTGAATTTCCAAGATGTTTACATATAAACAAGCCCCCAGGGTCTGCTATTTGCAACTGAGGCCAGTCTTGTAGGATCCTTTGTCCTCCCTGTTTGCAGAGGAGGAATGCCCAGCTTCGTTTGTAAGAGCGGGACTTATAATATTAATGGGGGAATGCCCTGCTTTTTTGCAAGAGCAGGATTATAATATTAATGGGGGAATGGCCTGCTTCATTTGAAAAAGCATATAGTCCTCTACATTTCCCCTTTCCTTATTTACAAGTTTGAATTTCTTTCAATACCATCATTACATGTAGAGATCACTGGGATTCGGTGTTAGCCCTTTGGCACCATCTCCAGCAGACTGTGAAAATGACAAAAGCAAGAACAACAATCAATACATTGCTAGAAACAGAGGTCAGTAAAGTTTTTACAGGGCTCATAAGCTTCAAAGACATCAAACTGTGTGCAATACCAGTCATCAAATCTGCACCAGTCAGCAATGGTAACTGATTACGAAATGTTTCAGAAATGTTCTGGGTTAATTCTTGTATTTCTTAGGAAAGATTATTATGACCAATTAAAAGTCTCTTTATCTCAGTCCAATTACGTACAGTTCTCTTAAAAGGAACAGGAGTAATACAAAATTGGGTAGTAGTCCAATCACATTTCAACAAAGCTCGTGTATTCAACACTGTTAGCTGATCTCTCAACCAAGAAACCACTTGTTCCAGATTATCCACTCACTCAGTCAAATGAGCATCTATGTCTCTTTGCTGCTTCCACAACAAATGTGATTGTTCCTGCCACTGTTGCACAAATTCTGCATTTTGTATACTCTGGTGTAGAGCTAATCCAACAACAGCAGGGGTGGAAGCAACTGCTATGAGCCCTATCACTGCAGTCACGATTCCAACCATCCTCCAACTGCGGTGGACAAGATCTTGCATAGGCTTTTAAATTTGAGTAACCCCAGCAGATTCACTCCAAGTACATGTTAAGTTTACAGGTAGCCAGGTTTCTTTTCTGGCTCTTAGTATATATAAATCAGAAAGAGACTCGTTCCAATTATTATTCCACCAAGTAGTATTTATACAACTTAAGAAGGTATAATTGTTTGTACAATTAACTACCCCAGTATTATTATCCCATTTAAAAATTCCTGTCAACAACAAGTAAGGCTTTCTTACACATGCAATAACATATCTAGAACTATTTTGATGCAAAGATATATGGAAAGGGTTAGCAATATTAGTAAGATTTAAGGACATGTTTTCAGTGAAAGTGAACATTGGTTTACCAGCAGCTAGCAACTTCCAAATATGACTTGGTATTTGTGAAATATTAGCCAAATGTGGCATAGGGGGTGATAGACCACCATCAGGCCAAATAATAGTTTCATTGCCATCTGCAGAAATGCTTTGATTACCTTTATGCCAACACAGGTTGACATGGCTGAATTTAGTTTGAAAATCTCCATGTACACTCCAATCTGTGATAAGGTAATTATGACCTTTTCCTTTTACTTCTAATAATAATCGTGGCCCACTACCTCTACACCTAGTCCACTCTAATTGGGAAACACCTCCGGACACATCAGGGATAGGGCATAAAGATAATGTAGTTGGTAGAGTTTCATTAAATACTGCAGTATGATTATACCTAAAACTTTGAGCAACAATAATCATAGTAAAGGCAGCAATGTGACTATAATTATAACGAGCAGCCCAAGCCTCATGAGAGGGATGCAGACAATGTGGACTACTCCCAAGACATATAGGTAACCCTTCAACCCCAAATTGATATGAACTATTTACTGTGCCAGTGTCTAATTTAGGATCCTGATTTAAAAAAGGCGATGGCATCCAAGCAGTATCATTAGTAAATACTGGGACTTCTCTGTCTCCCCAGGCCACACCTTGATATAAGGGTGGAAAAGGAATATAAGCCCAGTATGTAAATTCTCCAGCCATTACCTGACAATTTACTATGGCCAGCATAGCCAGGAATAAAGTCAGTGGGGTTTTGGGCTGCCCAGCTTGTTGAACAACCCCTTCAGCTTTCTGAGTAAGCTTTTTCAGTTGACCCCTTGTCGGGGGATCCGCACGCCCAGTCCTGAAGGTGAATGTTCTCTGAGCACTCAGATTTAGCTCCTGAAATTCCTTGAGGAACTCTTCGGATCGGCTCCTCTTCGCCATGGCACTGTTTCAACCGTCGAGATGGAAACCACTCGTCTCCGGCACCTGTACAGACAAGAGCATAGCCTCGGCCCCATTGTGAAACTTTTCCTTTTAAATATTTCCCTTGTAATGAAGGATAATACACCGACAGATTACTGTTTTGCAGCTTTTCTAAAGGCTGTTGAAAATGTTTCACCGCTGCAGACTGCTGTAATTGGCGCCAATGGTTGAGAAAATTTAAAGTAAAAAGGGCTTTCAGAATTTAATGTATTGGAGAATCTCCCCCCTTTCCCCCTTTTTTGTTTAACTAACTGAGTTTTGAGTGTTCTATTAGTTCTTTCAACTATGGCCTGTCCTTGGGAATTATAAGGAATTTCTGTTGTATGTGTAATATTCCACTGATTTAAGAACTTTTGGAAAACTTTACTACAATAACCTGGTCCATTGTCAGTTTTAATTTTTTCTGGAACTCCCATTACAGCAAAACAAGATAATAATTTTTTTTTTTTTTTTTTAACACGGGAAGTACTTTCTCCTATCTGGCATGTTGCCCATATGAAATGTGAATAAGTATCAACTGTTACATGAACATATGATAATTTTCCAAATGAAGGTACATGGGTAACATCCATTTGCCATAATGCATTAGGCTTTTATGAATGCAGAGGATACCAGTAAGTTAGCTTGTTTATTTGCTTTAGTTAAAGGTCCTGGTAAATTAGTGTATGCTCGAATATGAGTAATATAAAATGGGAAATTCCTTTTTGTTACAGTTTGTTGTAACAAATTAAACATCTGGTTTAACTGATCATCCATGCTATATTTAATTAGAACTGTCTCAACATCCCTTTTAGTCTGTACTACACATGCAGAATCTGATATAATATTAACAGGTTGATTAAAATCTTCTAACACTGTAATGACTGCAACCAACTCTGCCCTTTGAGCTGATTGATATTGAGTTTTGATTACTTGCTCTTTTGGCCCTGTGTAAGCCACTTTTCCATTGCCTGTTTCCATCAGTAAATACTGTCAGAGCATTTTCTAAAGGTTCATGTCTGGTAATTTTAGGTAGAATCCAAGTAGTCAATTTTAAAAACTGGAAGATTTTTGTTTTTGGGTAATGATTATCAATAATTCCCACAAAATCAGCAAGGCCAATTTGCCATGCACCAGAATTGATAAAGGCTTGTTTAACTTGTTCCTTGGTTAAAGGAACAACTATTTTGTCTGGGTCATTTCCACACAATTTTATTATTCGTAATCTTGTCTGACCAATTAATGTAGCTATTTGATCCAAGTACAATGTAAAAGTCTTAATTGTACTGTGTGGAAGGAATGACCACTCCACAGGATCAGTATTTTGAACAATGATGCCTGTTGGAGAATGTGTAGTGGCAAAAATCAAAAGTTGGAGTGGGGCTAAAGAATCTATTCTACTTATTTGTGCTGACTGAATTTTTTCTTCCACTAATTTAATTTATTTTGTTGCCTTTGGGGTTAATATTCTTTTACTATTTAAGTCTGGATCTCCTCTTAGGATAGAGAACAAATTTGACATGGCATAAGTAGGAATGCCTAGAGTTGGCCGAATCCAATTAATATTGCCTCGCAATTTCTGAAAGTTATTTAATGTTTTTAATGTATCTTTTTTTATTTTTATTTTTTTGTGGCTTAATTTTTCTATTTTTTATCTGCATCTCTAAATAATAAGAAGTATCAGAGGTTTGGATCTTATTAGATGCTATTGTTAGTCCTGTGTTGGCAACCTCTGCTTGCAGAAATGTGTAACAGTCAATTAATTTGTCTCTTGTTTCTGCAGCATATAAAATATATATCATCAATATAGTGAATGATATAACAATCTGAAAATTTGTCTCTAACTGGTTGAAGGACTTGACCTACGAAAGTTTGACAAATAGTTGGACTATTAAGCATACCTTGAGGAAGAACCTTCCATTGATATCTTTGAGTAGGCTGTCCATTATTATATTTGGGTCACAATCTTGGAGTTGTCACAGGATAGTAAAAAAAAAAAAAAAAAATCTTTAAGATCTATAACCATTAATTTCCAATTTTGTGGGATAAGAGTTGGATTAGGAAGCCCAGGTTGTAAAGTCCTGATAGGTTGAATACAAGCATTTACAGCTCTAAGATCAGTTAATAAGTGCCATTTTCCACTTTTCTTTTTAATGACAAGACAAACACAGGGGAATTCCATGTAGAAGTACCTGGTTCAATATGCCCCTCGGCCATTTGTTCCTTAACTAAATTCTTTAAAGCCTTAAGTTTTTCTTTAGATAATGGCCACTGTTCCACCCAAACAGGCTTGTGGACAGTGGCTAAGAGTTTAAAGGATTGTAGCCCATTTTGAACATCTTTTTTTTTTTTTTTTTTTGGCAGCTGAAGAAATATGAGGAATGCTTAAAAAGGCACCAAATTGTTGTAAAAGATTACGGCCCCAAAAGTTAATATTAATGAGAACAATATAAAAGCACACTTTTCCTTGTTGTCCTTTAGGTCCTACACAGCTCAGGGGCTCGACACTTTGGTAGACTATAGAAGCAGTACCTAGGCCAGATACAGTAACTGATACTTGTTTCCTTTTCCAATGATCAGGCCATTGAGCCAAGCATGTAATAGATACATCCGCTCCTGTGTCGACTAATCCCTCAAAAAGTATCCCATTAATTTGCAATGAACATAAAGGTTTTTGATCAGAAACTAAAGTTTCCCAGAAAACAGTTATCCCAGTACTACCGAAACCTTCTTGTCAAGACACATCTCCAGATAAGAAAAGGAAAAAAAAAAAAGCAATAAAAGCAATACATTCCCCTGCCTCTAGGTGCATAAATTGTGAGACTTCTACCACAATAAGGATTTCATATCAATAATTCCTGGGACCACCATTAACCCCCGCATAGCGCTGCTGCTTCGACCTAGTAAAAGTCCTACATGTCCCTTTGGCAAAGGACCACACACTCCAGTAGCCAACTTATATATTCCTCCATTAGGAGATAAAGTATAAGGCTGGACAATAGCTAGGTCAGCAGCGGCACTCTGCTTAGTGGCAGCATAAAGCTGAGAAACTGGGGTAGGGTAAGATTTCTTTAAGGAGGACTCAAGGTCATTCCTTGATGTTGTAAGCCACTGCTCACTGGGTACTGGGGTTGGCCTGCATTGTAGTTGTTGGGGTCCCAAGCCTGCGGGCCCTGGCTCCCGGTTCCCAAGAGGGGTAATGATACATTCCCACTTTTATCAGTTTTTGTATGGCATTCATTGGTCCAGTGTCTACCCTTGCCACATCGTTTACACATATCAGATGGTAACCTTTTTTCTTTTAGAGCAGAAGAGCCTAATTTTTTCTGGCATTCCTTTTTAAAATGACTGGGTTTCCCACATTAATAGCATATATAAAGTGCCCCAGCAAACAATTGAGCATTGTAAATAGCTCCTCCAACACCTGCACAAGCCCGAATGTATTCATCTAAATCAGCTCCACTAGCTTTTAGAGGACGCAGCAATTTTTGGCACTTGGGATTAGCACTCTCAAAAGTCAGAGTATCCAAAAGAATTTTAGCAGCAGGGCCTGAACCTACAGTCTTTAATACAGCATCTTGAAGATGGGCTATACGGCTCAGTGGCTCCTTATAGGATCTTTACAAAAGATAAAGAAGTTTTACCCGCTATTTCAACCTTAGTCCACGCTTTTATAAACAAGGCTTTAATCTGAGTGAGAGCAATATCATCTAGGCCTGCCTGAGCATTAAGAGTGGCGTATTGTCCTAAACCTGTAAGCTGCTCTTCAGTAGGTCCTGGGGGATTTCAGGTAGCATTTTTTCTAGCTTGTACTCTTGCTTCCTCCCACCACCAACTTTTTAATTGAAGCCATTGCGAACGATCAAGGACAGCCTGTCCCAACGTTTCCCAGTCAATCAGAATCATCATATGTTCTGAAGAGAAGGAATCGAGAAGGCCAAGAACAAACGGTGACTGAGGTCCATAATTAGAAATTGCAGCTTTCATTTCTTTCAAAAATTTAAATTGTAGGGCTGTAAAAGTCACATTCTGGCCACCGTTTGGGAACTGAGCATTGGGGCTGAAAGCAGCCCGTGTTATTGGGAATAATTTTAATTCTTCGAAATCATCCTTTTCCTTCGATTCCTTCTTTTCTCCTACAGAAGGAAAAGGCACAGAGAAAACCTGACCTGACATAGGCAAGGAGGTTGGAGGTGGAAGCAAAGGGAAATCTTTTTCAGGGTAACAGGGAAGGCTCGTGGTGGAGAGATAACAGAAACAGGAGCAGCAGCACCTAGCAATCAATTTTAACAACTGTTGTAACATCTCTAAAATAACGCTGCAAATCAGAATTTCCTTCAGATGAAGGAGGCATTAGCTCTTCTTCCAATTCCTTGTCCTCAGCAACCAGGGCGTAAATATGTTTCTCTCTAGGATCATTCCTCTCTAAAGTTTCAGATGCCTCACCTCCTGTGGCAGTATCGCCACGCTCTGAGTCAGTTTCAAATAACTCTAATGCCTGAATAATGGAACTACACAAAGTCCACAAAGTCAGAGGTATCATTTGCCCTCGCTGATGAGCTCGACGCAAGACTTTAACCACTTGTAACCATTCCTTTCGATTTAATTGCACTTTGGTTTGATATTGAAACCAATAACAATTTTGTTCAACATGGGCAAACAATCGCTTCAAAGTCTTATGTTCCTTAATTAACTTCTACTCCTATAGACATCAACAGTCCCTGGAGTAACCACAAATATTCCGAGGCCAGAGAGGTGGAATTCCCCATAATTTTCCCGTGGGTCCCCCTTCTTATTTATTTACCTGCCTGCGGTCTTCCCGTGCCTGCCCGGGGTGTTCCCCCTCCGGTTCCTTGCTCTCGTGGAGCCACGGACCCTGCTCGCTGTGCCAGATGTTGGGGTCCTCGTGTTTCCTGAACAAAGGAATGAACACACAAGACAACACAAGGTGAGACAAACATGGCGGCCGCCCCTAATGACACGCTCTGCTTTATTTTATACCGTCCTTTGTGGAATGTTAGCAAGTCGCCAGACACATTGTTGTTTCTCTGATCTTTCCCTGACTTTCTGAATTTCCAAGATGTTTACATATAAACAAGCCCCCAGGGTCTGCTATTTGCAACTGAGGCCAGTCTTGTAGGCTCCTTTGTCCTCCCTGTTTGCAGAGGAGGAATGCCCAGCTTCGTTTGTAAGAGTGGGACTATAATGTTAATGGGGGAATGGCCTGCTCAGTTGTAAAAGCAGATAGTCCTCTACAACCGGGGCAATTGCCTACCTGGGAGTGCTCTCAGGATCTGTGTCACTCAAGCTGGCCAGAGTCCCCCACAGGGATGCTCCACAGGGCAGGCCTAAGCCACCTAAGGGACTGCCTCAACCGTCCATTAGTCACCTCGCTTCCCAGTCAGGGAACCAAGAAGTAGCAGGACAAGCCACAGACAAAACCCCTCAGACACTGAGTTTAAGAAGGAAGTGGTTTATTCGGCTGGGAGCATCAGCAAGACTCGTCTCAAGAGCCAAGCTCCCCAAGTGAGTGATTCCTGTCCCTTTGAAGGGCACACAACTCTAAGGGAGTGTGCGTGAGAGGGTCATGATTGATTGAGCAAACAGGGAGTACGTGACTGGGGGCTGCATGCACTGGTAATCAGCACGGAACAGAACAGGACAGGGATTTTCACAGTGCTTTTCCATACAATGTCTGTAATCTATAGATAACATAACCTGTTAGGTCAGGGGTTGATCTTTAACTACCAGGCCCAGGGTGTGGCACTGGGCTATCTGCTTGTGGATTTCATTTCTGCCTTTTAGTTTTTACTTCTTCTTTCTTTGGAGGCAGAAATTGGGCACAAGACAATATGAGGGGTGGTCTCCTCCCTTACTGTAAAGTCACAGTAGTTGTGATATCTAACAGTAGAAAAGTTGATCATGTTTTTTTCTAAAATCACTTTATTCCTCCCATCTGAAACTGTACTCTTTGACCAACATCTCCCCCATTCCACCACCCACCTGGATCATGTTTTTTTAATCCATTCTGCCAACCTCCATCTCTCGATTGGAGAGTTTATCCACTTACATTCAAAATAATTACTGATAAGGAGAGACTCACTTATATCATTTTGCTATGTGTTTTCTACATGCCCTATGGCTTTTTTTGTGGTCCCTTATATCTTCTTTTGTGCTTAGTTGATTTTTTTTTTTTTTTTTTTTTTTTACAGTGAAACATCTTAATTCTCTTCTCATTTCATTTTGTGGATATTCTATGGCTAAGCTATTTTCTTTGTGGCTACCATGGGATTACATTTAACACCCTAATATTATGACACTCCAATTTGAATTTATATCACTTAACTTCAGTAACATACAAAAACCAGACCAGGAACAGTGGCTCATGCCTGTGAGAACTTTGGGAGCCTGAGGTGAGATGATCACTTGAGCCCAGGAGTTTGAGACCAGCCTGGGCAATATGGTGAAACCCTGTCTCTACTAAAAAATACAAATATTTTCCAGGTGTGGTGGTATTCACCTGTAATCCCAGCTACTCAGGAGGCTGAGGCATGAGAATCTTTTAAACCAGGGAGATAGAGTTTGCAGTGAGCCAAGATCACTCCACTGCACTCCAGTCTGGGTGACAGAGTGAGATTCCATCTCAAAAAAAAAAAAAAAGAAAGAAAGAAAAAACAATTAGCCAGGCATGATGATGCACGCCTGTAGTCCCAGCTACTTGGGAGGCTGAGGTGGGAGTATCAGCTGTACCCAAGAGGTTCAGGTTGCGATGAGCTGTTATTGCATCACTGTACTCCAGCCTGGGTGACAGAGTGAGACCCTATCTCCGAAAAACAAACAAACAAAAAAAAGATGCCCCTATACAGTTCCATCCCCACTCCTTTTCAGTTACCAATGTTACAAAAGTACATATGTATACATTGTATGTCCAGAAATATAAACTAATAATTTAAGTGCATTAATCTCATACATTATGTAGAAGACAAAATGTGAAGTTACAAATCAGTTACAGTAATACTAGCTTTTACACTAATACTCGTTTTTTCATGTATTAGTCTTTTAAATCAAGTGAAATAAGAAAAAATAGAATTGCAACCCAAAGTTAATAGTAGCTTTTATAACTGCCCATGTATTTACCTTTACTAAGATCTTTATTTCCAGCCAGGTGAGGTAGCTCACGCCTGTAATCCCAGCACTTTGGGAGGCCGAGGTGAGAGGATCACCTGATGTCAGGAGTTCAAGATCAGCCTGGTCAACATGGCAAAACCCTGTCTCCACTACAAATACAAAAAATTAGCTGGGTGCAGTGGTGCTACTCGGTAGGCTGAGATGGAAGAATTGATTGAACCCAGGAGGCGGAAGTTGTGGAAAGCCAATATTGCACCATTGCACTCCAGCCTGGGCAACAGAGCAAGACTCCATCTCGCACACACACAAAAAAATTATTTCCTCTTATGGCTTCAAATTAGTGCCTAGTGTCCCTTCATTTCAACCCAAAGGACTCCTTTTGGCATTTTTTTTGCAGGGCAGGGCTAGAGGTAATGAACTCACTCAGCTTTTGTTTCTGTGGGAATGTCTTAATTTCTCCCTCACCTTTCAAGTACAGGATTCTTGGTTGACAGCTATTTTCTTATACTGCTTTAAATGTATCAGCCCACTGCCTTCTGTTGCCCAAAATTTATGATTAGAAATCTGCTGATAGCCAGGTACAGTGGTTCACACCTGTAATCCCAGAACTCTGGGAGGCCAAGGCAGGTGGATCATGTGAGGTCAGGAGTTCGAGACCAGCACGGCCAACAAGGTGAAACCCATCTCTACTGAAAATACACACACAAAAAAAATTAGCCTGGCGTGGTGGTGTGTGTCTATAATCTCAGCTACTCAGGAGGCTGGGGCAGGAGAATTGCTTAAACCCAGGAGGTGGAGGTTTCAGTGAGCCCAGATCACACCACTGTACTCCAGCCTGGATGACAGAGCTAGACTCAGTATCAAAGCAAACAAACAAAACCAAAAACTCCATCTCTACAAAAAAATTAAATAAAATAATTAGCCATTTGTGGTGGCAAGTCTACTTTCACTGAACACTCTGTAAACCATGCCTTGGAAACAATAATCTCAACTTTGTGCACTCCACTGGTTGCGGACACAATTTTGGATTCAACATCAGAAACACCACATCCCAAGTTACAGGTGAGTTCTCCTTCACACTAGGTTTGAGTTGACCACTCAAATGAGGGCACACCTTGCCTGGTCATCCAGGTAAGGGCAAGCCTTCTTTCCATGGTGGGACACCCCTGAATAGAGTGGGCCACAGGGAAAAGGGAGGTCCAAATCCCTCAGGGACACCTCAGGGATCTTGTAATCCCTTAACTAAACCCAACATGGGTCCAATTCATTCTTCAATTCATTCCTACTCGCCCTTGAGTTGCAGTCTTAAAAACTGACCCCATTTTAATCCACAAACTGTCAAAAAGAATTGTATAATTTTTTTTTTTTTTTTTTGCATTCAGAGGTCCCATATGTTCAGGTCTTTTTGGCTTTATCCCCAAACCCCCACATAAAAATGATCATGTATGCTTCCTGAAGGGGTGGCCTGCCCCTCCACACCTGTGGGTATATTTCAACAGGTGCGACGTGAGACTGAGAAAAGAAATAAGACATAGAGACAACGTATAGAGAAACAACAGTGGGCCCAGGAGACCGGCAGTCAGCATACCAAGGACCTGTACAGGCACCGGTCTTTGAGTTCTCTCAGTTTTTATTGATTATTATTTTCATTATCTCAGCAAGAGGAATGTGGTAGGAGAGCAGGGTGATAATAGGGAGAAGGTCAGCAAGAAAACATGTGAGCAAAGGAATCTGTGTCACAATTAAGTTCAAGGGGAGGTGCTATGCCTGGATGTGCGTGTAGGCCAGATTTATGTTTCTCTCCACCCAAACATCTCAGTGGAGTAAAAAATAAAAAAGCTGCATTGCTGCCAACATGTCTCACCTCCTGCCATAGGGCAGTTTTTCTCCTGTCTCAGGACTGAACAAATGTACAATTGGGTTTTATACCAAGACATTCAGTTCCCAAGGGCAGACAGGAGACAGTGGCCTTCCTCTATCTCAACTGCAAGAGGCTTTCCTCTTTTACTAATCCACCTCAGCACAGACCCTTTATGGGTGTCAGGCTGGGGGACGGTCAGGTCTTTCTCATCCCATGAGGCCACATTTCAGACTATCACATGGGGAGAAACCTTGGACAATACCCAGATTTCCAAGGCAGAGGTCCCTGTGGCTTTTGGCAGTGCATTGTGGCCCTGGTTTATTGAGACTAGAGAATGGCGATGACTTTTCCCAAGCATACTGCTTGTAAACATTTTCTTAACAAGGCACGTCCTGCACAGCCCTAGATCCCTTAAACCTTGATTCCATACAACACATGTTTCTGTGAGCACAAGGTTGGGGCAAAGTGGCTGGGGCAAAGTGGCTGGGGCAAAGTTACAAATTAACCACATCTCAGCAAAGCAATTGTTTAAGGTACATATCAAAATGGAATTTCTTATGTCTTCCCTTTCTACATAGACACAGTAACAGTCTGATCTCTCTTTCTTTTTCCTACACTTCCAAGGAACTTCCTCTCTCCCTGATTCTGATGTCTTAGACGATCCTTCCTTTTGCATACCACACTCTCCTTGGCCTGCCCTTGCTTCACCTACAACCTCTCCAACCAGATACTTTATCCCCCTCACATGATCACTCAGGAGTCACATATGCAACTCTTAGATTCCTCCAAAAATCCCAAAAATGTTTTGCCTCTCCACAAGATGGTAAATAGAGATTTGTGAACAGTTCAAGTTCATGTCCCTCTTTCAATGTCTGATCTTTCACAAATTCAACCCACATTGGGTTCATTTAACCAGGATCCCTCTAAGTTCACTCAAGAACTCCTTTGATTTAACCTGACAAGACATATTCACGCCATTCCCACAAAGAAAAATCACACATATGGTCTTTAGCACAAGCATAGACAAATAAAGTTCATGCTCATAATCCTAATGATAAAAGAGTTTGGGCAGAAGCTGTCCTCGACAGAGAACCCAATTGGCAATACCAGGCACAACCAAACGTGAGGCAGATGAGATTATATAATAACGTGCTTGTTGGAAGGAATGAAAAAGGCTGTGATAAAACCTGTTAATTTTTCAAAGTTATGAGAAATCTCTCAGGAACCATCTGAGAACTCCACCCTTTTCCAAGCTGGACTGGTGGAAGCAATGCATAAATATACAAATTCAGACCCTGAAAGCCCTGAGGGCCAATCCATTCTGGCTGTACAGCTTATAGGTCAGGCTTCCCCAGACATCACACAAAAACTCCAAAAATTAGAGCAAGGCCCACACATTCCCTTTCCTACTTTATTAAATATAGCCTTTAAGGTTTTCAACGACTGGGAGGAAACCTCAAAAATAAAAAAGGCTCAATTGGAGGAGGAAAAATGCCATTGCCAAGTGAATTACATGGCAATGGCATTGGCATATTATTTTTTGTTAGCTAATAAACCCAAGACTCATCCCTATAATACTAACAGAATGGGGGCCTATTATCGCTGCAGGAATCCAGGACACTAGAGTAGAGAATATCCCAAACCTCCAAATTACAAGCCACCCCCAGGACCTTGTCCTCATTGCAAACAAGAGGATCATTAGAAGAGTAAGTGTCCCTCTCTCTGTCATGAGGGGGCCACCTCTTCCTTCGGCTGTTACAGCCACGACCTCATCAACCTATCTCACAGGGGGGTCCTGCAGGATAAGGACAAGGGCAAAGGCAAGGACAAGAACCTCTAACTCTATTCCTGGATTGTGATCAAGCCTCTGAAAGTCATCCTCTAGATGACTGATGGGGCATTGAGGCCGTCCAGACTCCTATATTTTCCTTCTGTGTGGATGAGCCTCAGGAAAATCTGATAGCGACTGAACCAAAGATAATGTTCCTTATAGATATGGGGGCCAGCTATTCAGCTTTAAATGTTTATTAAGGCCCAATGTGCTAGTCCTTCATTTTTCTCATGGGTATTGCATTAGTGCATTTTCACACTGCTATAAAGAGCTGCCTGAGGCTGGGTAATTTATAAAGAAAAGAGGTTTAATTGATGCACAGCTCCACACAGCTGGGGAGGCCTCAGGAAACTTACAATCATGGTGGAAGATGAAGGGGAAACCAGGTACATCTTACACAGTGGCAGGAGAAAGAGCAAATTGGGAAGGGCCACACTTTCAAACTATTAGATCTTGTGAGAACTCACTATCACAAGAACAACATGGAGGAAATCTGCCCCCATGATCCAATCACCTCCCACCAGATCCTTCCCTGACACATGGGGATTACAATTTGACATGAGATTTGGGTGGGGACAGAGCCAAATCATATCATTCCTCCCTGGTCTCTTCCCAATTTCATGTTCTTCTCACATTTCAAATCTAATCATGCCTTCCCAATAGTCCCCTAAAGTCTTAACTCATTTCAGCATTAACTCAAAATCCACAGTACAGTCTCATTTGAGACAGAGTAAGTACCTTTTACCTATGAGCCTCTAAAATAAGAAAACAAGTTAGTTACTTCAAGATACAATGGGGGTACAGGCATTGGGTATATGTTCCATTCCAAATGGGAGAAATTGGCCAAAACAAAGGGGCTACAGGCCCTATGCAAGTCTGAAACCCAGCAGGGCAGTCATTAAATCTTAAAGCTTCACAATGATCTCTTTTGACTCCATGTCTCACATCCAGGTCACACTGATGCAATGGATGGGCTCTCAAGGCCTTGGGCAGGTCTTCCCCTGAGGTTCCGCAGGATGCAGCCCCTGCAGATGCTTTCATGGGCTAGTGTTGAGTGCCTGCAGCTTTCCCAGGTGCATGGTGCAAGCCATCAGTAGATCTACCATTCTGAGGTCTGGAGAACAGTGGCCCTCTTCTCCAGCCTGGACAAAAGAGCAAGACTCCATCTCAAAAAAGAAAAGAAAAGAAAAGAAATGTTTCAATTTTTATTTAGCAGTTTGGTGATGTTTCTTTGCCCAGAAATATGCCCCAAGGAATTTAGCTCTTGTTTATATCAACTATCCTATGGTGAAATTGGTTTTATTCTATGTAATTTCACTTTAAGTAGCAGTTTCCAAGGACCTATCAGCAGCATTAAGTGGAGACTTACTCTATTCCCAAAGGGTTAAAAATGGGTGTTTAAACAAAATTTTGTACATAAATAGTCACAGCACCATTAATCACTATAGCCAAAAACTGTTAACACCCAAGTTTCCATCAAGAGAAGAATGGATAAACAAAATGTGATATATCATGGATTGACAGTCAGGTGTGCTGGCACATGCCTGTAATCCCAGCACTTTGGGAGGCCAAGTCAGACGGATCACCTGAGGTCAGGAGTTCGAGACCAGCCTGGCCAACATGGTGAAAACCCATCTCCACTAAAAACCTTCTTGATGGGCACTGAGTTTTCTTTTGAACTAATGAAAATGCTCTGGAGCGAGCTAGATGGTTGCACAATGCCCCACTAAATTCCAGTGAATTATATACTTACAAGTGGTTACAATGGTAACTTTTATCAAATAAATTTACCTCCGAAATAAACTCATCTCATATGATTTTTAATTCCCAGTGTCTTGGGCTTGTTCCTCCAAGAACATGGAGCCAAGTTGCAGCTTTCATGAGCCCTGATTAATCCACTTATATTTGGGGCCAAAGCCCAAGGTCATGGGAGAAATAGCTCTTTCTTATAAACCAGGGGCTTTCACATTTGGACAGCAAAGCACCAAATGGAACCTTGAAATTCACCTCAGAAATAATCACCAAATGTGCAATGGGTTTTGGTCCCTAATGCTCTTCCCTCAAAAAACACACGCATGCTATAGCCTCTGTATTTTCAGGTTTGCTGAATTCATCTTACTTAATCATAAAGCCCTTGGAGAGTTTACCCTGTGTTAGAGACAAAGAATATAATGCTAGGTGAGGCTGTGACCCAAGTCCATGACCGAAGGGCACAGAGTAATTACAGGAGTAGCTTGGATCTGAACTAAGATACTGTTGAGTTCCCATAATATTTATAGAACACCATTAGGGCCTCTTGATTTCAAGTTTCAAGGTGGGGCTGGCATTTCAGTTGACATTTATATATATTTCCATGTAAATACATGCGAGAGCATTTTAAACACATAAACACATTTAGTTTGCTAAGGGTTTCAGCTAGTCACTTATTCCTGACTAACTCCACCTGAGATGTGGCCAGCTTGACAGTACTGCTGAGGAGCAGGTTTCCTTGGATGAAAAAAGGAAATAACTGCCAAAACAATGAATTCTGATACGAGAGCCTTCTTGCTGGGCTAGAGTTTCAAATGATGTTGACACAGTTTGTCCCTCAGTCTCCATGGGTTAAGAATTTGCCATCCACTCAGCAAACTATCGCAAGAACAGAAAACCAAACACCACATGTTCTCACTCGTAGGTGGGAACTGAACAATGAGATCACTTGGACTTGGGAAGGGAAACATCACACACTGGGGCCTATCATGGGGAGGGGGGAGGGGGGAGGGATTGCATTGGGAGTTATACCTGATGTAAATGACGAGTTGATGGGTGCTGACGAGTTGATGGGTGCAGTACACCAACATGGCACAAGTATACATATGTAACAAACCTGCACGTTGTGCACATGTACTGTACAACTTAAAGTATAATAATAATAAAAATAAAATAAAATAAAATAAATTAAATAAATAAAAAATTAAAAAAAAAAAAAAGAATTTGCCATCCAGCAGGAGGTGACAGAGGGAGCCATTGGGTTCATGGGTACATGAATATGCACTTGCTCATTGCTTTTCAATACTTAAATATTAATAATTCATCTGCTTAAATATCTAAGCTTACTTTACTAATATGTCCATTGTATAGACAAAGATATTTGCAAATATTTCTGTAGGTTGTCAAGATATACACTAGGACTTTTGTCAGTTAACGGTACCTATTGATTACATAAACATAAGTGTTTAAACTTGAAATCCCTTGCAACTGCTAGCATGGGGCTAGAGAATACAGCAAGGTAATAGTCTGTCCGGTAAATTCTTATAAAATTGCAATAATCAATTGTTCCATTTGCCTTTCCTTCAGCACTGAAGTTTTATTTTTCTTTATTAATTATCCCAAACATGAACTTGGAGCACAATGACACAATTACAGCTTATTGTAACGTTGAACTCATGAGCTCAAGAGATCCTCCCACCTCAGCCTCTTTACTAACTAGGACTATAGGCACGTACTACCACTCCTGACTGTTTTTTAATTTTTAATTTTGTAAGAGATGGGGTCTTGCTGTGTTGACCAGGCTGGCCTTGAACTTCTCACCTCAAGTAATCCTCCTGCCTTGGCCTCCCAAAGTGTTGTGATTACAGGTGTGAGCCTCCCTGCCCAGCCATAAATGTAATTTATTGCACATTTCAAAATTGCCAAGAGTAAATATTCTCACAACAAAGAATAAGTATATGAGGTGATGGATATGTTAACTACTTTGATTTAATCATTTCATCTTATATTCCTAAATTCTAATATAACTTTGTACTCTGTAAACATATACAATTATAATTTGTCAATGTACCACTTAAAGAATGATCCAAACCTAGGCAATGTGGCAAAACCCTGTCTCTACAAAAAATACAAAAAGCAGAAAATAGCCAGGCGTGATGGTGCCTATCTGTGGTCCCAGCTACTTAGAAGGCTGAGGTGGGAGGATCACTTGAGCCCAGGATGTCAGTGAGCTGTGATTGCACCACTGCATTCCAGCCTGGGCAACAGAACAAGAAATGTCTCAAAAAATAAAGACATAAATAACATTTTTAAATGATGCAAGTATACACTGTCTACAAGAGACTCACTTTAGATCTAAAGACACAAATAAGATGAAGGTGAAACGATAGGAAAAGACATGTCATACAGATAGTAACCAGAAGAGAGCAGAGGTGGCTATATATAAATAATCCAATCACAGACAGATTAATACTTTTTAGACCAAGTGGGGTGGCTCACACCTTGAATACCAGCACTTTGGGGGACTGAGGCAGGCAGATCTCTTGAGGCCAGGAGTTCAAGACCAGCCTGGCTAACATGATGAAACCCTGTTTCTACTAAAAACACAAAAATTAGCCGGGTGTGGTGGCGAATGCCTGTAATCCCAGCTACTCAGGAGGCTGAGGCACAAGAATCACCTGGACCTGGGAGGTGGAGCTTGCAGTGAGCCGTGATCGTGCCACTGCACTCCAGCCTGGGCAACAGAGAGAGACTTTGTTTCCAAAAAAAAAAAAAAAAAAAAAAACACTTTGGAAAAAAAAAAAAGATTAATACTGTATAAGTCCACTTACATGAAGTACCTAGCATAGTCAAATTCATAGAAAGCATAATGGTGGTTGACAGGTGGTTGTCAAGTTGAGGGGAGGAGGGAATGTAGAGTTGTTGGTTAAGGGTACAAAGTTTCAGTTTTGCAAGATGAAAAGGATTGTGGAGATGGGTGGTGGTGATGGTTGCACAATATAATAGTGCTTAATATGTTAATATCACTGAACTGTACACTTAAAAATGGTTAAGATGGCCAAACGTGGTGGCTCATGCCTGTAATTCCAGCACTTTGGGAAACAAAGGCAGGGGGATCACTTGAGGCTAGGAGTTCAAGACCAGCCTGGGCAACACAGTAAGACCCATTCTCTAAAATAAAAGCAAAAAATTAGCCAGGTGTGGTGGTGCACACCTGTAGTCCCAGCTATTCAGGAGGCTGAAGTAGGAGGATTGCTTGAGCCCAGGTGTTTGAGGCTGCAGTGAGCTATGATTGCATCACTGCACTCCAGCCTGTCTCAAAAAAAGGAGTATAAACCAGTGGAAGCATGCTGGGTCCATACAAATGTATAAACCATTCTTAGCTCACAAGTTTTAAAAACTAGGCTGGATTTGGCACATGTAGTTTGCTGACCTCTGTTCTACCTCATAGGGCTGTGACAATTTATGTAGTTTAACATATAACAAGTCCTCTCTGTATCCATCTTACAGATAACGAAACTGAGGCTCAGAGAGGTTAATGTTTCTTCTTGTTGTATGCATTGTTATAATTTATTCCATTTATTTATTTATTTGAGACAGGGTCTCACTCTGTTGCCAAGTTGGAGTGCAGTAGCCTGATCATGGCTTACTGCAACTTCAACCTCCCCAGGCTCAGGAGATCCTCCTACCTCAGCCTCCTACTGGGACTACAGGTGCACACCACGATGCCTAGCTAATTTTTGTATTATTTTTTGTAGAAATGAAGTTTCACCATGTTTCCCAGGGTGGTCTTGAACTCCTGGGCTCAAACAATCCACCCACCTCAGCCTCCCAAAGTGCTGGTATTACAGGCATGAGCCATCATGCCTGGCCTATTCCTTTTATTGAAGATGTATTTTTACTTAAGATGTATTTTTTGCTTATATATTTTCCTTTCTTTCCTTTCTCTTTTTTTTTTTTTTTTTTTTTTCTTTTTTGACAGAGTCTTTCTGTGTCAGCCAGGTCATCGGAGTGCAGTGGCATGATCTTGGCTCACTGCAACCTCTGCCTCCTGGGTTCAAGCAATTCTCCTGCTTCAGTCTCCCAGGTAGCTGGGATTAGAAGTGTGCACCACTATGCCCAGCTAATTTGTGTATTTTTAGTAGAGATAGGGTTTCACCATGTTGGCTGGGCTGGTCTTGAACTCCTGACCTCATCTGCCTCAGCCTTGATTCTTTTGTATAGAACCACACCTGGCATTGGTTCTTTTGCATAGTTTCTACTTCTCCTCTGAGATTTCCTATCTATTCATTGGGAGCATATTTTCCTTTATATATCTGAGCATAGAGTATCTGCTTTAAAACCTTTGCTATTCCAACAACTTATTCCTGGAAGTCAATCTTCATTGATTATCTTTTCTCTTAAGCATGGGTGACTTAGTTCTGTTTCTTCATGTGTCTGATAATTTTGTTTTTATCTTAGAAATTGTGAATGATGGGGGGCGGAGCAAGATGGCCAAATAGGAACAGCTCCAGTCTCCAACTCCCAGCGCGAGCGACACAGAAGACCGGTGATTTCTGCATTTTCAACTGAGGTACTGGGGTCATCTCACTAGGGAGTGCCGGACAATCAGTGCTGGTCAGCTGCTGCAGCCCGACCAGCAAGAGCTGAAGCAGGGTGAGGCATCGCCTCACCTGGGAAGCGCAAGGGGGAAGGGAATCCCTTTTCCTAGCCAGGGGAACTGAGACACACAATACTTGGAAAATCAGGTAACTCCCACCCCAATACTGCACTGTAAGCAAATGGGCACACCACGAGAATATACCCCACACCTGGCCGGGAGGGTCCCATGCCCACGGAGCCTCCCTCATTGCTAACACAGCAGTCTGCGGCGATCTAACCGCAAGGCAGCAGCGAGGCTGGGGGAGGGGCGCCCGCCATTGCTGAGGCTTAAGTAGGTAAACAGAGCCGCTGGGAAGCTCGAACTGGGTGGAGCTCACAGCAGCTCAAGGAAACCTGCCTGTCTCTGTAGACTCCGCCTCTGGGGACAGGGCACAGCTAAAAAATAACAGGGGAAGCAGCAGAGGCCTGTGCAGACGCAAATGACTCTGTCTGACAGCTTTGAAGAGAGCAGTGGATCTCCCAACACGGAGGCTGAGATCTGAGAAGGGACAGACTGCCTGCTCAAGTGGGTCCCTGACCCCTGAGTAGCCTAACTGGGAGACATCTCCCACTAGGGGCAGTCTGACACCTCACACCTCACAGGGTGGAGTACACCCCTGAGAGGAAGCTTCCAAAGTAAGAATCAGACAGGTACACTCACAGTTCAGCAATATTCTATCTTCTGCAACCTCTGCTGCTGATACCCAGGCAAACAGGGTCTGGAGTGGACCTCAAGCAATCTCCAACAGACCTATAGCTGAGGGTCCTGACTATTAGAAGGAAAACTATCAAACAGGAAGGACACCTATACAAAAACCCCATCAGTACACCATCATCAAAGACCAGAGGCAGATACAACCACGAAGACGGGGAAGAAGCAGGGCAGAAAAGCTGGAAATTCAAAAAATAAGAGCACATCTCCTCCTGCAAAGGAGCGCAGCTCATCGCCAGCAACGGATCAAAGCTGGTCAGAGAATGACTTTGACGAAATGAGAGAAGAAGGCTTCAGTCCATCAAACCTCTCAGAGCTAAAGGAAGAATTACGTACCCAGTACAAAGAAACTAAAAATATTGAAAAAAGAGTGGAAGAATTGACAGCTAGACTAATTAATGCAGAGAAGGTCATAAACGAAATGACAGAGATGAAAACCA
>NC_045434.1:112746304-112769509 GCF_002776525.5 Piliocolobus tephrosceles | reverse complement strand
CATCATCCTGATACCAAAGCCTGGCAGAGACACAACAAAAAAAGAGAATTTTAGACCAATCTCCCTGATGAACATCGATGCAAAAATCCTCAATAAAATACTGGCAAACCGGATTCAGCAGCACATCAAAAAGCTTATCCACCATGATCAAGTGGGCTTCATCCCTGGGATGCAAGGCTGGTTCAACATTCGCAAATCAATCAACGTAATCCAGCATATCAACAGAACCAAAGACAAGAACCACATGATTATCTCAATAGATGCAGAAAAGGCTTTTGACAAAATTCAACAGCCCTTCATGCTAAAAACGCTCAACAAATTCGGTATTGATGGAACGTACCTCAAAATAATAAGAGCTATTTATGACAAACCCACAGCTAATATCATACTGAATGGGCAAAAACTGGAAAAGTTCCCTTTGAAAACTGGCACAAGACAGGGATGCCCTCTCTCACCACTCCTATTCAACATAGTGTTGGAAGTTCTGGCTAGGGCAATCAGGCAAGAGAAAGAAATCAAGGGTATTCAGTTAGGAAAAGAGGAAGTCAAATTGTCCCTGTTTGCAGATGACATGATTGTGTATTTAGAAAACCCCATCGTCTCAGCCCAAAATCTTCTTAAGCTGATAAGCAACTTCAGCAAAGTCTCAGGATACAAAATTAATGTGCAAAAATCACAAGCATTCTTATACACCAGTAACAGACAAACAGAGAGCCAAATCAGGAATGAACTTCCATTCACAATTGCTTCAAAGAGAATAAAATACCTGGGAATCCAACTTACAAGGGATGTAAAGGACCTCTTCAAGGAGAACTACAAACCACTGCTCAGTGAAATCAAAGAGGACACAAACAAATGGAAGAACATACCATGCTCATGGATAGGAAGAATCAATATCGTGAAAATGGCCATACTGCCCAAGGTTATTTATAGATTCAATGCCATCCCCATCAAGCTACCAATGAGTTTCTTCACAGAATTGGAAAAAACTGCTTTAAAGTTCATATGGAACCAAAAAAGAGCCCGCATTGCCAAGACAATCCTAAGTCAAAAGGACAAAGCTGGAGGCGTCACGCTACCTGACTTCAAACTATACTACAAGGCTACAGTAACCAAAACAGCATGGTACTGGTACCAAAACAGAGATATAGACCAATGGAACAGAACAGAGTCCTCAGAAATAATACCACACATCTACAGCCATCTGATCTTTGACAAACCTGAGAGAAACAAGAAATGGGGAAAGGATTTCCTATTTAATAAATGGTGCTGGGAAAATTGGCTAGCCATAAGTAGAAAGCTGAAACTGGATCCTTTCCTTACTCCCTATACGAAGATTAATTCAAGATGGATTAGAGACTTAAATGTCAGACCTAATACCATAAAAACCCTAGAAGAAAATCTAGGTAGTGCCATTCAGGACATAGGCATGGGCAAGGACTTCATGTCTAAAACACCAAAAGCAACGGCAGCAAAAGCCAAAATTGACAAATGGGATCTAATCAAACTCAAGAGCTTCTGCACAGCAAAAGAAACTACCATCAGAGTGAACAGGCAACCTACAGAATGGGAGAAAATTTTTGCAATCTACTCATCTGACAAAGGGCTAATATCCAGGATCTACAAAGAACTCAAACAAATATACGAGAAAAAAAACAAACAACCCCATCAAAAAGTGGGCAAAGGATATGAGCAGACATTTCTCAAAAGAAGACATTCATACAGCCAACAGACACATGAAAAAATGCTCATCATCACTGGCCATCAGAGAAACGCAAATCAAAACCACAATGATATACCATCTCACACCAGTTAGAATGGCAATCATTAAAAAATCAGGAAACAACAGGTGTTGGAGAGGATGTGGAGAAATAGGAACACTTTTACACTGTTGGTGGGATTGTAAACTAGTTCAACCATTATGGAAAACAGTATGGCGATTCCTCAAGGATCTAGAACTAGATGTACCATATGACCCAGCCATCCCATTACTGGGTATATACCCAAAGACACATGCACACGTATGTTTATTGCGGCACTATTCACAATAGCAAAGACTTGGAATCAACCCAAATGTCCATCAGTGACAGACTGGATTAAGAAAATGTGGCACATATACACCATGGAATACTATGCAGCCATAAAAAAGGATGAGTTTGCATCCTTTGTAGGGACATGGATGCAGCTGGAAACCATCATTCTTAGCAAACTATCACAAGAAGAGAAAACCAAACACCGCATGTTCTCACTCATAGGTGGGAACTGAACAATGAGATCACTTGGACTCGGGAAGGGGAACATCACACACTGGGGCCTATCATGGGGAAGGGGGAGGGGGGAGGGATTGCATAGGGGAGTTATACATAATATAAATGATGAATTGATGGGTGCTGACGAGTTGATGGGTGCAGCACACCAACATGGCACAAGTATACGTACGTAACAAACCTGCACGTTATGCACATGTACCCTAGAACTTAAAGTATAATGAAAAATAATAATAATAATAAAAAAAGAAATTGTGAATGATACACATTGTTGAGACTGTGTGTTCTGTAATATTTCTCTGGCGGGTGTTTAAAATTTTTTTTAATTTTGTTTTCGTTTGTTATTTTAGCAGGCAGAAAACTGTGTCCTGAGGTGAACGGTGGAAACTTCTGTTCAGGTTGTTTAACCTTAGCTGGGCTCCTTGGAGTTAGCCTGCAGATGTATAGTTCAAGGGTCATCTAGAGATTTGGGTAGAATTTCGATGCAGAATTTTGGGCTCTCTTCTCTGGTTTTTCTTTTGAGAATTTCCTTTCTCCCTATCCAGCCCTTGCAATCTCTGCTTCTGAGGTTATGATATGGGTAGTGTGGTCTGCTGGTCTTGAGTTAGTAAATTCTGGCTTCAGCAAGATGGAAGGCACCCTGACAGGAAGAAGCTCTCTTGGTAAGGACACTAGTGCAGGGATGGCTCCAGCGAGTAGAACAGTATATGCTTGTAGCAGATAAGACTGGAGCCAAGCTGATTAAAAATCAACCCCAAAGAACACACAACTAAGAAATACATGAAAAGATGCTTATCTTGACTAATACTCAAGGAAGTACAAATTAGAACCACAGTGAAATATCTTAGCCTATCAGATTGGCAAAGATGAAAAAGACCGATAATGTTTACTGTTGGTGAGGGTTACAGGCATTCTTTCATTGTTGGTGAGAGTAAAAGTCTGTGCAACACTTTTTATGTAGGGCCACTTCTCAGCATCTATCAATATTTTAAAATGCTAACCCTGAGACCCCACAATTCCACCCCTAGCAATTTATCCTACAGTAGGACTCACTCTGTTGGTTGAAGATCCATGCCCAGAATTGTTCACTAAATTCATTTAAAATCGCATATATACTTGAGCCCAGGAGTCTGAGGCTGCAGTGAGCTATGATCATGTCACTGCACTCCAGCCCAGCCTGGGTGACAGAGCAAGACTCTGTGTCTAAAGAAATGAAAATAAAAATAAATAAAATAGCATATACAGGCAACAATCCAAATGTTAATTGCAGAAATTATTATTACTGTTTTAATTTTAGAGACAGGGTGTCACTCTGTTTCCCAGACTAATCTTGACCTCCTGGGATCCTCAAGGGATCCTCTGGCCTCTGCTTCCTAAAGTTCTGGGATTATAGGTGTGAGGCACTGGGCCTAGACATTGCAGGGATTATTAAACCATGGTGTATACTACCATCAAAGGTATGAGGTAGGTTTTATGTGCCGACCTAGAAAGACGGTGCAAAAACATAGGGGAACAAGAAGGCTGCAAAGTGGCAGCACAACAGGAGTCTTTAAGAAATAAGCATTTGTTTCAGCTTAAGAAGTGTCTGGTTGGGCGTCGTGGCTCGCACCTGTAATCCCAGCACTTAGGGAGGCTGAGGTGGGTGGATCACTTGAGGTTAGGCGTTCGAGACCAGCCTAGTCAACATGGTGAAACCCCATCTCTACTAAAAATACAAAAAAATTAGCTGGACTTGGTGTCAGGTGGCTGTAATCCCAGCTACTCAGGAGCTGAGGCAGGAGAATCATTTGAACCCGGGAGGCCAAGGTTGCAGTGAGCCGAGATCACACCACTGCACTCCAGCTTGGGCGACAGAGTGAGAATTGGTCAAAAAAAAAAAAAAAAGCTGGGTGCGAGGTGGCTCACGCCTATAATCCCAGCACTTTGGGAAGCTGAGGCAGGAGGATCATGAGTTCAGGAGATCAAGACCATCCTGGCCAACATGGTGAAACCCCATCTCTACTAAAATACAAAAAATTAGCCGGGTGTGGTGGCGCATTCCTGTAGTCCAGCTACTCAGGAGGCTGAGGCAGGGGAATCGCTTGAACCCAGGAGGTGGAGGTTGCAGTGAGCCGAGATCGCGCCACTGCACTCCACCCTGGCGACAGAGCAAGACTTCATCTCAAAAAAGAAAAGTAAACAAATAAACAAAACCACCAAGAGACAGAAGCGTCTGCATGGACTTGTGCCTAACTATTCACAGTGACTACTTCTGGGGGGAGGTGAAAGGGAACCCTGTTAAATAATTTTTCTTTGGTATTGCTTTTCTTCAACTCAGTCTGCATTACTTTTATGTTGAATACTCTCCCCACCCCTGATGCTCACAGGTTGCTCTAGCTGGTGGAAGGAGAACCGACACCTCTGGTTTTGGCAAAGTATAGAAGGGACAAGGGCACTGCTCTGCACCTGCACAGGTCCTTGCCTCCTGGGGTCAGTTTAATGCATCTCAGTGGTGTTTCTTGGGAAGAATACAGTGGACACTCACTTGCCAGTCAGTAGACAAATCACTGAAGTCCATGTCTGGCAATTCTCAAGGTCATGGGGACTGTAAAGTTGTCATGTCTCACAGTTCCCTGACTTACAAGATTAGTGCTGACAGACACTTCTCAGCTCTGTTTGGGAGAGCAGCTCTGTAATGCGCTTGTGGTTTCAGATGTGGGCGGCCTGTGTGAACCTGTCATGCAAGGCTCACGTCACCAACTGCTGCAGTTATCTCCTGAATCAGGCTGAGGGTCTTTGCTGTGCACCCAGAGACAGTTGGGTGACAAAACACCTCCAGGTTGGGGATGCCTCAGACTTCTGATGGGACTGGGCAGATGCATCTGGAAAGGTGAGTCTGTGCTTTGGGCTTCCCGACCTCTCAAGTCAGCATGAAATTCAGAAGGCAGAGAGGGACAAGTGGCCCTCCATCCCTGGGCCCAGGGAGCCACTGTGGAAGCGTGGTGTTTGAGAACACCACCCTAGCTTTACCTCCTCCGGTGTCCCGGCCTTGGGTATCTCTTAGAGATGGCCAAATTTGCAGCGCTGAACTCAAGGATTACAAACTAATTTCCAGTCCTGTAAGGGTCATGGGTTCTGCTGTGGCTAGTGTGGCCACACTCCAACCGGATGGAGGGAAGGGCACTGAGTTTGTCAGGCAGCATTTCTTTTTTTTTTTTTTTTTTGTGAGACGGAGTCTCGCTCTGTTGCCCAAGCTGGAGTGCAGTGGCCGGATCTCAGCTCACTGCAAGCTCTGCCTCCCGGGTTTATGCCATTCTCCTGCCTCAGCCTCCAGGTAGCTGGGACTACAGGCACCCGCCACCTCGCCCGGCTAGTTTTTTTGTATTTTTTAGTAGAGACAGGGTTTCACCGTGTTAGCCAGGATGGTCTCGATCTCCTGACCTCGTGATCCGCCTGTCTCGGCCTCCCAAAGTGCTGGGATTATAGGCTTGAGCCACCGCGCCCGGCTGTCAGGCAGAATTTCTAATTATGGAAGGAACTCTCTTTCCTCAATGATTGAACTGACCTTTGTGGGGGTGCCTTTGCTGGGTGAGAATGGGCATACTTGGGCCTCAGTTGTGAGGGCCACGGGGTGGAGCTGAGGTCTAGGCCCCCATTTTATCTTCCTTTGATTTATGCTGTTCTGGGCTCACCCTCTTTCCAGAGCTTAGCTAAATGAGGTAGATTAGTCTCAAGAGCGGGTATCCTCTCAGCGTGTCTTCAAGTAGCATCCCAGAGCCCCGCTCCTGGGTACCCACAACATGAACACCGTCCAGAAGCAAGGGCAGGTTCTGTGGGGGGAGTGGAAAACATGCATCAAACAGTTGAGATGGGTGCAGGGGAGGCAACATGATCAAACAGGGTCTTGCCTTAAGGAGCCTCATGTAGGGACACCGCACAGTGATGACCTTCAACTGCAGTGGGGCAGCAAGGCCGTGGGAGGGGCGTGTTGGGCAGAGCAGGCAACTTGCGGGTACCTCTTCACCAAGACAGCAGGAAGAGCACGGACATCATTTTCCCATCTCGCCTCCAGACTCCCAGGGAACTGTATCAATACCCTTACTCCAGCCTTGGCCCATGGCCACTGCCCAACCCCTGGGCCCTGTCAGTTCAGGGCTGTGCAGAACGAGAGTTGCTCAGGCTCAGGGATTCCATCTGGCTGGGGATGCCTACTAGGGGCCTGGGGGAAGTCCTCATGAAAGACCATACCTGTGATGGGGAGGGAAGCTGGCAGAGGGTACAGTGGGAAGTAGAGCAGCAGGGGTCTCCTCCATGCCTCTCTGCTTCTCACACCCACCCTCGCCTGCTACCCTCTGCCCTGGGTCTGTGCCCTTGTCCACCCAACAACACCTCTGCAGTGCCGAGTCCAGCCCTGACTTCTTCCTGAGCTGTGGCCCAGCGCTCCCACAGACATCTACCTCATGGATGCAGCACCGCCCCCCATCCTCTTCTCTGAAAGTGTGTGGAAAATGCCTCTTGGTGCCATCTCTCTCCCACCCTGCCTTCCTGCACCTTCTGGATGAAGTGTCTGTTGTCTCTGTACTTGCCTCCCGCTGGCCTTTCTGACCCCATCCCTCCTGCCTCCTGCCCATCCCCATCCCCATTCCCACCCCTGTCGGCACCTCCACACGCTCCGTGCCCAACAGCATTGGGGATTCCCACTGTGCTGAAGGAAGTCCTCATGTGGTCCAGAGAGGCAGCTGGCCCCTGCTCCCATTTCCAGACCCATTTTCTAGCAGAGCCTCCATGTCCCCAGGCTCCAGCTGCTTCTGGGATACCAAGGTCTGCATTTCTTCCTCTTCCCCCAGCAGACAGAAGACCTTGAGGGACAAGTGTCCACTTCAATAGTAACTTCCATCCAATCCACCTCTATGGCTGCCAGCCTCCTGAATGGTCCAGAAGAACCGGGATACCCTTCCTTGTCCCCATTAAAAAAAGACAAAATATGACCAGACATGTTGGCTCATGCCTGTCATCCCAGCACTTTGGGAGGTCGAAGCGGATGGGTCACTTGAGGCCAGGAGTACGAGACCAGCCTGACCAACATGGTGAAACCCTGCCTCTACTAAAAATACAAAAATTAGCCAGGCGTGGTGACTCATGCTTGTAATCCCAGCTACTTGGGAGGCTGAAGCAGTACGATCACTGGAACTCAGGAGGCGGAGGTTGCAGTGAGCTGAGATCACGCCACTGTGCTCCAGCCTGGGCAACAGAGGGAGATATATATATATAAATAAAAATATGTAATATATGCATATATATGCGTAACAGTCTCTGTGTAACAGTAAGTGCGCAGTCAGAGTGAGATATATATGTCTAATAGTCTCTGTGTAACAGTAAGTGCGCAGTAGCCGGTGTGAGGGCAACTTGAAGAGTGTGCTTCGAGGCACAGAGATGGTCAGGGCTGCCTGGACAGCCTCCATGATGGTGGCCTGCTCTGGGTTAAGATTCCTCCCGGTGTTAGGTGAGTGTTCAGGGCATGAGGGCCAGGAAAGGTGAAGGGCTGAGTCTGTCTAAAGACCTTCCTGTGGGTGTGGCAGAGCCTGTGATCTGAGGCAGGGCTCCAGCTGCAGCGCAGCCCACAGCTTCATAGTGGCCCACGGAAGCAGGGCAGCCAGGCTGTAAGGCCCAGTAGGCATCTAGGCCAGACTTCGACACTGAGGCCATGGAACAGGTGGGGCTCTGAGAAGGGACCAAAGTGATCATGGGCTGAAGGCTATGTCCACAGACCCAATGCGGGATAGGCTGTGCTGGGCATGGATGTCAGCCAGGCTCCCCGGCAGGAGTGGGGGTGTCAGAGGCAGCTCTGTCCCTGGTGGCACATTGGTTTCCCCTCCTGCTCTCACAACCTTCCTGTGACCTGGTGTTGTCTGAGCTGTGGTGAGGCCTCCCTGGTGACATCCAGGAGCAGGGAGCATCCAAGTAGGGGTATGTGCACCTGCCCTGACTGCCTGGTCCTATGGTCGAGGATGGGGGTTATAAAGCATTGTGGTGCCTTCTGTTGGGGCATGTGCTGAGGGGCACCTTGCAGGCACTGCCCTTGGGAAGTTCACAGGCTTATGTGGAAGCCGGTGGGAATGGGCCAAGAACAGAGGTGTCAGGAGTCAGGTATTTGGTAGGTTCCAGGTCTCCGAGCCTCAGTTTCCTAATCTGTAGGAGGGTGGTGACCTTGCCCTGCTCAGCTTACCAGGTACAGATGTAAGTTTCCAGTGCAGAGGAAAAGCAGAGACCTTCCCCTCAGATGACCGTACTGCCTTGTCGCTGTCCCCAACTCTCCGGTCCTACTTTGAAGCTCTCAGGTGTCACATGTGGATCCTGCCCTACCATCCCCCTTCCCTGTCTAGAAACAAGGCCTGCTGAGCTTGGAGCCACCCCACTCCCTGCTCTCAAGCCATCTGCTCCTTGGTTAGCTTATGGCTGGCCTGGCCTGATACTACGCAGATGTGGGTGTTTCTCCACTGCTGGGGTAACGGTCGTCCATTCTGGGGCCTGGGTCAACTCTCAGCTGTGGCTGTTGTGCCTGCGCTTCCCCAGGCCCTGGAGGTCACTCCAACCCTGCCTTCACATATCCCAAGAGCAGGCTGACTGTCTTCCCCGTTCCCACCTTTCCAGTAACTGCTGCAAGAAGAGACAGACACTGCTGCAGAGAACTTGCCACGGTGTTTCATGCTGCGGTTGGTGGTGCCAGGCTGCATGCTCCATTCTAGGGAAGGGTGAGGCTTCGTGATCATCAGTCCCAACAGGGGACTGTCCTATGAGTACCTGTAGCAGGGCGGAGTGGGGTTACAGTAGTGCCTGCTGCCCGTTGAGGGTGTGCAGGTCCCTTAAGGGCATGCATGCTGTAGTCTGCGTGCATGTCTGGTTTTTTCCTCTTCCTTATCAGTAATCAGTCTTATATAATCAGGCTGGCCCTGCTTCCTGCCTAGGGGCTATCTGTGTACCATCTGGAGCTGCAAATGGGGTGATAGGGCATCAGCGGCCTTCCCACACCCAAGCACTTCCTGACACCCAGCCCCTCATCTCTGGCCAACCTGTGGCTCCCCCAGGGATCCTGGGACTCAGGCCTCACACTCCAGCATTGGGGGGCTTTGCCCTTCTGGTGGTGCTCTCCTTTGCAGGTACCTTGGAACAGGGGTGCGACAGAGTTCAGGAAGTGCCATCTGTTGCATGGATACTCTGCTGCCACCCTCGTCCACCTTTCTGGGGCAGAACACTTGGATGGGTCTTTATTTAAGAAGACAAAAGGGAGAGAGAATGCAGAGGCCGGGTGTGATGGCTCATGCCTGTAATCCCGACCGTTTGGGAGGCCTAGGCAGTTGGATCCCTTGAAGTCAGGAGTTCAAGACTAGCCTGGCCAACATAGTGAAACCCCGTCTCTACTAAAAATACAAAAAAAAAAAGAAAAAAGAAAAAAAATTAGCTGGGCATGGCAGCGGATGCCTGTAATCCCAGCTACTTGGGAGGCTGAGGCAGGAGAATCCCTTGAGCCCAGGAGGCGGAGGTTGCAGTGAGCCAAGATTGCACCACTGCACTCCTGCCTGGGCAACAGAGGGAGACTCTGTCTCAAAAAAAAAAAAAAAAAAAATTGCATGGAGTTTGTCTGTGTGACCCTGGGCAAGTCATTTCCCCTCCTTGGGACTCAGTTCCTTGCCTGTGAACCGGGACAGTGCTTCTCCCTCATGGAGCTGTTGTGAGAATTAAAGTAGAAAATGCACCTGTGGTGGTTGTTGGTAGTGACCTGTTCCCCCAACCCTGACTTCCCTGCATGATGGGTCCCGGGCCCAGGGATGGGGGATGGGCTGGCAAAGGATGCCCATCCCAGAGAGGAGTCTTCTCGGCAAATGTGGAGACCAAGCTGAGTCAGAGTCCAGGATCTAAGTTTGAGGGTGCTCCTTACACCCTGTAGCCATGAGTCTTTGGCTGGGTCAAATGGCTTTTCTGAGTTACAGTTCCTTATCAGTAAAGCCTGGGCAGTGGTGCCAGGACGCTGGACACAGTGTGAGTGCAGGTGGGGACCCACTGACCACGCTGCTGGGGAGCAATTCATGGGGAGCACCCCTCTGGAGAGGGATGATTTGCACAGGGCCCTGAGCCCAGTCCCTTGCAGGCTGGACCTTGGAGAGTGAGGCCCTGAGGCGAGACATGGGCACCTGGCTCCTGGCCTGCACCTGCGTCTGCACCTGTGTCTGCTTGGGAGTCTCTGTCACAGGGGAAGGACGAGGTGAGGGCTGGGCATTAGTGTTTGTATGAGGTGGGGGGAGAACTAGGGCATGTTTGGGGGAGTGGGTTGTCCAGTGTCAAGTCCCTAGGGAAAGATTTGGCTCAAACTGTGCTGGGGCGTGTCCTCTAGGGGTCAGCCTGGACCTCAGTCTCTAGTCTCCCTACCTTTACCTCCCTACCTTCAGTCCCTGGACCGACCCTAGTCTCCCTTCCTTCACCTTCTTGATGCCTCTCTGGGTCTGACTTGCCCGTGTACCAGGAGTCAGAGCCCATCATTTCCCAGGTCTCCCAGTGCTTCCCTGGACAGATGCTGGGATCATTCACTGGTGACTGCCCTGCTAGGGTGTCAGCTGTCAGAGCCCCCCCAGCCCCCTAGCTCAGCTGTGCCCTGAAGCACTTAGTGTGGGCTCCCAATGATCACTGTCTCCAGGGCCAAGGGCTGGAAACTTCACCTGCCTCACCAACAACATTCTCAGGATCGATTGCCGCTGGTCTGCCCCAGAGCTGGGCCAGGGCTCCAGTCCCTGGCTCCTCTTCACCAGGTGAGGGTGGAGGGCCATGCTGGGGGAGCGGTGAGGGGCCTGAAGGGACTTAGGGTCCCACGTTGACGTTGGGCTGGCACATGGAGGAAAGACATGGCTTTCCATGGGAAAGGAGGGAGACTAGGCTTGCCAGAAAGGAGGCAGCTGCTCCCAGGATGAGTTCTAAACATGCTGCCTGAGCCCTTCCCTCCTCCCGTGCTCTGGACAGGGATGAGGGTGAGGTCCCCAGGATTGAAGCAGCTACGCCAGGACAGGGTAGCAGCCCCGTGGTGCTGACACATGCCCTTTCCAGCAACCAGGCTCCCGGCGGCACACATAAGTGCATCTTGCAGGGCAGTGAGTGCACCGTAGTGCTGCCACCCGAGGCAGTGCTCGTGCCATCCGACAATTTCACCATCACTTTCCACCACTGCGTGTCTGGCAGGGAGCAGGTCAGCCTGGTGGACCCGGAGTACCTGCCCCGGAGACACGGTGAGCAGCGGCTCTAGGTCTGGGGCGGGGCCCCTTGGCAAGAACATCCTGGCTGCTTGGGCGTTGGGAGCAGGGCCCTGCAGCCTGTGACCTCTGTGGCCCAGTGAGTGGGCAAGATTTGGAAACCACCTAGTCTAGCTGCAGAGGCCAGAGGAAGTCATTGCTGTCCTGTCCCGCCTGGGGCTTTTCTTGACCAGTCTCCCAGTGAGGTGCCTGGTCTGAGAGGGCCTTGACCATGCCCCTTGGGAATCTTTCTGGCCCCAGTCTTGTGTGTTCTGACTGACACACCCAGACCCATGGGACTTCAGCCTCACATGGATTCACTCTGTTCCAGTGAAGCTGGACCCGCCCTCTGACTTGCAGAGCAACATCAGCTCTGGCCACTGCATCCTGACCTGGAGCATCAGTCCTGCCTTGGAGCCAATGACCACACTTCTCAGCTATGAGTTGGCCTTCAAGAAGCAGGAAGAGGCCTGGGAGGTAACACTTTGGCTGGCTTTCCCTGGGGGCCTCTCTCCTGGGAACAGCAGTCCAGGGCAGACACCCCACTCTACATAGGGAGATGTCAACTTGCAGTGATGAGGAGGGGAGGAACTAGAGCGGTGTGTGTGTGCGCACACATGTGCATGCTTTGTGTGTGTGTATGTGAGTGTGCCTGTGTCTCTGAGTATGTGCACATAAGCGTGAGTGTGCATGTATGTGTTTATGTGTGCACACATGTAAGTGTGCATACTCACATGTTTGTGTGCCCGTGTTTATGTGTTTATATGTAAGTGTACATATGAGTGTGCCTGTGCCTTGTGTTTGTATCTGTGAGTGTGCACATGGGCATGCCTATGTGTATGAGTGTGTATGTGGGCGTGGTGAGTTGCTTCTGTGCACACACTTGTGTATATGAGTGTGCATGCAAGTGTGAGGAGTGTGAAAGTGTGCCTGTAGACATGTTTGCCTGTGCATGCATATGTGTATTTGTGGGCCAACGCAGCTGTATCTGTGTGTGAGTGTGAGTGTGCCTTCTCTGTGTGTGTGTGCACGTGAATGTGGTGAGTGTGCCTGTGTGTTAACACAGGTGTGTTCATGTGTGTGTTATATGAGCATATAATGCATGTGTGGATTCTCGAGGGCTGAGGCACCCAGCCCCACCTTCAGCACCTGCTAACTGCCCCCACCCCCACAGCGGGCCCAGCACAGGGATCACATTGTCGGGGTGACCTGGCTCGTACTTGAAGCCTTTGAATTGGACCCTGGCTTTATCCATGAGGCCAGGCTGCGTGTTCAGATGGCCACACTGGAGGATGACGTGGTAGAGGAGGAGCGTTATACAGGCCAGTGGAGTGAGTGGAGCCAGCCTGTGTGCTTCCAGGCTCCCCAGAGACAAGGTGGGCGCTGCTGTGGCTGTGGCACTTCCAGAGTCTGGGCTGGGCGTCTTCTTCCCTGTTCACCTCACTCCCTGCACCCTTTCACGCTCCTGGAAGCCCCTCCCTGAGGCAGCCATACCCCAGTGGATCCCCTTCCTCGGAAGGTCTGAGGTCTATATGGCGGAAACAAACACCTGCCAACTCTGGGGCTTCCTGGGAACCCGTAGTTAGTGGCTCCTGTTAGGAGTGAGGGTGGTGGGGCTGCACACCAGGGTTGGTGCTCCTGCCTGGAGGCTGGACATGACCTCAGTGTCATTAGGGAGGGCAGGGCTGACCCTTGCACACTGCAGTGCTGAGACGACCCACCGTGTGGCAGATGGGAAGAGTGAGGCCCAGGAGCATGACTCACACAAGGTCCTTCAGCAGGTGACACAAACCTCCAAGGCCCATCACAAACCTTCCACTGTAGCCCAGGGCACTAAAGGGCGCACCCTTGCCATATAGGTTTGTGGGGAGCCTCCTGGCACAGAGGCTGCTCACAGCCCCGGGCCCTTCCTGCCCACAGGCCCTCTGATCCCACCCTGGGGGCAGCCAGACAACACCCTTGTCGCTGTGTCCATCTTCCTCCTGCTGATTGGCCTGACTTACCTCCTGTTCAAGTTTTCATCCAGGTAGGTAGCTGATGTGTGTGTGGGTGTGTGTGTGTGTTTGTGTGTACACGTGTGACTGGGTAACAGTGTACATGTGTTAGTGTGTGTGTGCAGATGTGTCACTGTGTGCCTGTGTGAGTGTGTGGTTGAGGGGGAGTCAAGGACCACCCTTGTCTGGTTCCTCCCCTCCCCTCTCCACTGTCTGGTCCTGGATGGGGTGGGCTTTTCAAGTCTCCACCCTGGGCCAGAAGAGGGTTCACAAGTTGCCAGGGGAGAGAAGGGAAGGGGGATCTGTGGCAGAGGCTGAAGACAAAGGCAGTGTGGTCCCGACCATACCAAGAGTCACCAAGATCAAGAGCCCGGATCCTAGTCTTCTGCCTCTGGAGGAGCTTGGTTTGTTCATCTGTTCACACAGTCTACAAAAGGACAGTTGGGGCATCTGGTGTGCTCAGGACCCTGTTCTCACCCCGGCAGATGCCTTAGAAAACAAGATGGACAAGGACTCTCTTTAAATAAACCGTCATGCCTCATGCACCGCATGTCAGGTTACAAGAAGGGGCGCAAGGGCCATGTCAGGCAGCAGATGTGAGGAAGAGGGTGTGGGGAGAGGGTGTTGGGTGGGGCTAAGTGGGAGGGTGCTTGGCTTCTCCTTGGAGCAAAGGAAAGTGTGAAACTGTGTGATATGACCTAGTTTATGTGTTGAGGAATAGATTGCTGGGACAAGGGGACACAGGGGACCTGCTGGAGGCCAATGGGGGCCAGTGGGGTGCCCATGGGGAGATGATTCAGCATGAGCCAGTGAAAGAAGTGGAGACAGAGCAAATTTGAAGGAATTGCGGGGTTTTAGGAGGAGCAACAGAGGGGACATGTGGGTGGATGAGATACGAGTGAGGTGGGGAAATGGGGGACACCCTCGCGGGGAGGTTGGGGAGGTCTATTTGCACCTGTTGGGTTGGAGCCCCAGGTGACATCCTTGTGGGAGGGTCAGTGGATCCTTGGCAGCAAGTCTGGTGCTCAGGGAGACACTGGGTGGAGTGGGAGCCACAGACCTTCTGCTGATGGCAAAGACGGGGTTCCTGGAGGTGCTGGCTCCCTCTGCGGGCTGAGGACCCAGCTGGTAACTCCCCGTTCTGAACCCACCATAGCAGCTCACGCTGTAAAGGATGCCTGCCTCAGTAGAAATCAGTTCTGTGAGGCGTTAAGTAAGAGTGGGTTGGAATGTGATGAGACCGGAGACAGGCAGTGGCAGGGACGAGGTGGGCGGGCCTACTGTTGATGGAAGGAAGCTCAGCCTCTGCAGTGACCTCAGGCCACCTCAGGCCCCCTGGGTCGCCATAGGCCTCTGACTGGCCTCTCTTGGCCTCAGGGTGAAGAGAATCTTCTACCAGAACGTGCCCTCTCCAGCGGCGTTCTTCCGGCCCCTCTACAGTGTGCACAATGGGAACTTCCAGGTGTGTGCAGAGACCACAGCAGGGCGTGGGGGGCAGGGGTTGCCCAGAGCTCTGGCCTGCCCAAGATGTTGGCTTTCATGAGGGTTGGCGGCCAGTATGGGAGGCTGGTCAGTGCTTGGAGCCTTTTCTGTATATTCAGTGAATTTCAGTTTATACGCGTGTCTCAAATGGGGAAAAACTAGCTTTCTTTTCCATTGCTGATTTCTTTTGGTTCTCATATCTCCAGTTCCATTGTTGATGGAAAAAATGCAAATTTCTCATGACTTATGTCTGTCCCCTCTGGTTTGCAGCTGTCTGCACCCACCATGTGCCTCACCTCCTCCTTCTGCAAATGTGTCTGTCCTGTGGCCGTGGGGAAGGGTCTGTGGTGTGTGGGCTGCCCTTGGGGCTCTCACTGCCTCTGGGTTCCCGCTCTGCCTGGTCCCTTGGTCCCCCCCGGATCACATGCTGGCACCACAGCTGAGGAGTGGGCTCTGCACTTCCCCCTCTGTGGCCCTGTTGGACTCCCACAGCCCAGGGACCAGTGAGCAACTTGGGGGTTGCATCAGGCCCTCCCTTCCCTGCTGGGCTGGCGGTTCGTGCCCCCTGGGTGGGAGGAGGAGGAGAGACAGGGCTCCAGTGAGTGGTCTCTAGTTTTTCCCCTCAGACACCTCACTTTGGGCAAAGGACAAGAGAGGCAATGAGAGCCCCTCCCTGGGGTCTGGGCCAAGCTGACCCCTCTTCTCCAGGATCTTCCCTCCCTGTGCCCTAGGGTATCCCTGGGCCCTGTGTGGCAAGGATGTCCCCTCCGCACTGTGGCTCCAGCTTACTATGCAGAAAATCCTTTTCTCTTTCAGTGAGGAGCCTAGTTTTCAAGATTTTTGTCCAAATATTCAATTTGAACCGTAAACCAGGCACCTGGCTCTTGGCAGAGTCTCCCCCGTTCCCCAAGGTGGTAGGTGTGACTGTCGAGAACCTGGGCAGCCGAGGACAAGGCTGAGCAGGGCACACATTGTGATTGTCCCCAGGACTGTCATCCTGTTGCAGGCACCAGCCCTTCCCTAGAGAATCAGGGCACCTGCCAGAGGTTATTTAGACCCTCAGGTGGAGATCTGGTGCCGTAGGTTGGTCTCCAGGGAGCAGTGCAGTGATGGAGGGTGTGGTGTGTGTGGTGAATGGGATGGAGGCTCCTGGTCACACCAAGGGAATAGCTTCTTTTTGGAGGCGGGGGCCTCCTGTGGCCCCACAGAAGGATCCAGGTCTGCTGGCTGTAGCCCAGTGCTTTGAAAGTCACCGGTCTTGACAGCGACTCATGTGTGTGTGTGTGTGCGCGCATGTCAGGTGGGAGTGCCCAGTCTCTGTAGCTGCTGAAAGGCCCTGAGGCACATGCTGTAAGGAGTTGGCTCTGTCCTGGGCAGATGTCACCATCTGTACCTTGGTTCAAGCTGCTGTGAGCACCAGGCCCTGTGCTGGGGGAGCGGTGAGGGGCCTGAAGGGACTCAGGGTCCCACGTTGTGGTTGGGCTGGCACATGGAAGAAAGACAGAATGTTCAAGATACAGGTGATGCTTGGCCTCTGGGTGTACTTTGGGCTGCTATGGGAAATGGCACCTCTCAGCCCTCCCAGGGAAACCTCAGGAGGGCTTTCTGGAGGAGGAGGGAGACTAGGCTTGCCAGAAAGGAGGCAGCTGCTCCCTGGATGAGTTCTGAACATGCCACCTGAGCCCTTCCCTCCTCCCGTGCTCTGTTCCAGACTTGGATGGGGGCCCACAGGGCCGGTGTGCTGCTGAGCCAGGACTGTGCTGGCCCCCCACGAGGAGCCTCGGAGTCCTGCATCCAGGAGGCCATTGCACTGCTCACCTGTGGCCCAGTGCATCCTTGGAAATCTGTGGCCCTGGAGGAGGGAGAGGAGGGCACTGGGACCAGTCTTCCAGGGAACCGGAGCTCAGAGAATGTGCTGCCAGCAGGGTGTACAGAGTGGAGGGCACAGACCCTTGCCTATCTGCCACAGGAGGACTGGGCCCCCATGTCCCCCACCGGGTCAGCTCCTCCAGACTCAGAGGGCAGCAGCAGCAGCAGCAGTGACTACTGTGCTTTGGGCTGCTATGGGGGATGGCACCTCTCAGCCCTCCCAGGGAACACACAGAGCCCTGGGCCCATCCCAGCCCCGGCTTGTGGCCTTTCCTGTGACCATCAGGGCCTAGAGACCCAGCAAGGAGTTGCCTGGGTGCTGGCTGGCCACTGCCAGAGGCCTGGGCTGCATGAGGACCTCCAGGGCATGTTGCTCCCTTCCGTCCTCAGCAAGGCTCGGTCCTGGACTTTCTAGGTCCCTGACTCACCAGATGCATCATGTCCATTTTGGGAAAATGGACTGAGGTCTCTGGAGCCCTTGTCTGGGACTGAACCTCCTGAGAAGGGGCCCCTAGCAGTGGTCAGAGGTCCTGTCTGGATGGAGGCTGGAGGCTCCCCTTCAACCCCTCTGCTCAGTGCCTGTGGGGAGGAGCCTCTACCCTCAGCATCCTGGCCAGAGGTTCCTCCTTCCACTGTCCCTTTTCTTTAATCCCTGGCCTCTCTGAGAAGAGGGGTGTGGTCTCTCAGCTGTTCTGCCCTCATACCCTTAAAGGTCCAGCCTGGGCCCAGTGGACACAGGTAAGGCACCATGACCACCTGGTGTGACCTCTCTGTGTCTTCCTGAGGCACCTTTCTAGAGATTAAAAGGAGCTTGATGGCTATTCCAAAGTGTTGTTGGCTGGGAGGAGGGGCCAGAGGAGGGGTGAGGGGTGGGGTTTGTCCAGCCCTGGGCTTTCTGGGCTCTAGAGACAGCACAGTGGAGGCTCAATGACAGTTCTGGGGACAGCAGGGCAGAGGTTCAGGGGCAGCTTTGAGACAGCAGGGTGGAGGCTCAGGGACAGTTCCTGGGAAGCCAGCACCCTCGTTCTTCCTTGTCTTCATCCTCCCACTTGCTCCAGGAAACTGAGAGCTGAGGCTGGAGCTCCCAGACAGTCAGGGCTGGAAGTGACCATCCAGCAGTGATGGTGGCCTGTGAAGGGTCCTGCTTCTGTCCTCAGCCTCTCATGGGGTGGGCTTGGTGAGGAGCTGTGGTCTGGAGAGAGTGGCAGTTGCAGCAGAACCTGCCTGCATTTGTTTCCTAGGGCTGCCGTAACAAAGTGCCACAAAATGGGTATCTTAGAACCACAGAGATTTGTTATCTCACAGTTCCGAAGTCCAGAAGTTGGAAACAAAGATGTTGGCAGTATTCCCGACCACATGTTCTTAGGCTCCCATGAAACAGAAGTTGATAGGAGGCCAAGCAAGTTTCCCAGACAAGGCTTTATTGAGTCTTATGGCCCGAATAGGTTGGGCAGAAGAGAGACAGTGCAGGAGGAAGGATTCTTGGCTGGCTCCCCAAGGGGAATGCATTGTGGTGTCTTAAGGAGGGTGACATGCATAATTTATGAGCTAGGTGAGTGTCATTACATGTATGGGGTGGAGTGAAGGGTGCTCAGATGCATGCTAACACATACGTTGCGTGATCAGAAAATGGCAGGTAAGCCCCTCCCTGGGTGAGGATTTTAGTATTATCATAAGGCCAGGGTAATTCTCCTGGCCTTGTGCACAAGCAGGTGATAGAGTCAACTCTCCTGACTAAGACTTATGGCATGATGCTACTTATCTTATTTTTTTTCAGACAGTTGGCAAGGTCTGGTTAGCGAGTATGGTACTGCAAGGTGTAGTGGTCAGCAGGCACGTATGGAACAACACGTTAGTGGGGCTGGGCCGAGTCCCATTTCTACTCTGTCTCAGCAGGGCCATGCTCCCTCTGCAGGCACTAGGAAGTTTCAGGCCTTTCTTCAGCTTCTGTTAGTTTCTTGGCTTGTGACACCAAAGCTGTAATCTTTTTGTTTTGTTTTGTTTTTGAGACAGAGTCTTGCTCTTGTCACCCAGGCTGGAGTGCAATGGCACAATCTCGGCTCACTGCAACCTCCACCTCCCAGGTTCAAGCGATTCTCCTGCCTCAGCCTCTGGAGTGGCTGGGATTACAGGCACCTGCTACCACGCCTGGCTAGTTTTTGTATTTTTAGTAGAGACAGCGTTTCTCTATGTTGGCCAGGCTGTTCTCAAACTCCTGATATCAAGTGACCCGCCTGCCTCTGCCTCCCAAAGTGTTGGGATTACAGGCATGAGCCGCCAAGCCTGGCCAAAGCTCCAGTCTTTACAGGGCTTTTTCCCTGTGTGCATTTCTGTGTCCAAATTTCCCCTTTTAAAAATCACAATAATCGTGGATGAAGGCTGGCCCTGATGATTCAATCTTAACTTGATCAACTGCAAAGATGCTATTTCCATATGAGGTCACATTCACAGGTACTGGGGTTAGGACTTCAACCTAGAGGGCCTGACTGCTGGCCCCGCACAGCATGGCCCCTCCCCAGCATGCCCCATCCCCTTCCTGGGTGCCCCCAGGCAGATCACAGGAAGGCCTGACTGCCGGGCTTTGGGCTGGCATTGGGATCATCTGCCTAGTTAGGGCTGTGACCAGACTGAGATAGGAGGGGGACCTGACTCCTGAGGCAGGGCTTGAACTCTAGACCAGATTTCAGACTGGTTGAAACAGGCAAAAGTACCCCTCCGTAAGACACACCCACTGGTGCCAAGTGAGTTTGTGGTTCTCATGGTAACACCTGGAAATGACTGCCCCTTTCCATGACAATGACCTGAAAGTTACCACCCCTTTTCTAGAAATTTCTAAATAACCTGCTCCTTAATTTGCATATAATTACAAGTGGGTATAAATATGTGTGCAGAACTGCCTCTGAGCTGCTACTCTGGGCTCACTGCCTATGGGGTATCCCTGCTGCATAAGGAGCAGTACCTCTGCTGCTGCTGTGCACGGCCGCTTCAATAAAAGTTGCTGTCTAATACCACCGACTCGCCCTTGAATTATTTCCTGGGTGAAGCCAAGAGCCCGCCTGTGCTAAACCCCAATTTCTGGGCTCATCTTCCCTGCATCAAGAGGGTTTTGGGGCTGGGAGCGCTGAAGTTTTGAAGGCAGGATGAGATGGAAGCTGTTCTCTCACTGAGCCCTGAGCCACAGGAAGCAACTGTCCTGGGGGCTCTCATGCTCCCTGCAACCTGAGCAGAAAGAAGTACCTGCTATCTGACACCCCCAAAGGCAAAAGCGTTTTCTGGATCAGATAGGCAGCCCTCCCACCCTGCATGCCTGCAGAACTTCTGGGGTTTTGTGGGGAGCCTCAGCAGAGCTGGATCCTGGTCTGTGGGGGCGAGGCAGGCCCCAGAATATATCTTTAGTATCCAGAGAGTGGGAGGGGTGTGGACGGAAGTGAGGTACAGGCATCCTCAGCTCTAACCAAGTATAAAAATACTAGTGTGAATCCACTTCCTGGAGCTGGGCTCTGGGGATCCCCGGGCTAGTGTATTTATAACAGGGGCTGTGTGGCTCACGAGGCTCCACGTGTGACCTGGGCTACCTCATGATCACACAAACGAACCCACAGTTGGGATGCCTCTCCTGTGTGGCATGGACACGTCTTCATTCAACTCACAAACTTTCCCTGAGTGGCTCCTGGAGAGCTGATTTTGGGCTGGAACCTGAGTTCTCTACGAAAAATACCAAAGTCATTAGCTGGGCATGGTGGTATTTGCCTGTAGTCCTAGGTATTTGGGAGGCTGAGGCAGAAAGACTGATTAAGCCTGGGAGGCAGAAGTTGCAGTAAGCCAAGACTGTATCACTGCACTCCAGTCTGGGTGACAGAATGAGACCCTGTCTCAAAAAAAAAAAAAAAAAAAAAAAAAAAAAAAAAAGATGCCATAACCCTTGGAGACCATGTGAAGAGGTGTGGATTACAGCAGGGCAAGGTTCAAAAGACCATGTGAGCTCTAAGGAGGCATCGCTGATCACTGGGCATCTGTGACGTCCTCAGAGAGAAGGTGACCTGGACCTGAAATGAAGACACTGTGGGCTTAGGAGCTGGTGGACGGTGTGGTTGGAGCACAGGTGCAGAATGTGGATGGCCAGGCCCAGGCAGCACTGGACTGTGGAGAAACTCGAATGCCAGGCCAATCCCTGGTGAGGGAACACTGGGAACTGGGTTTTCCTCTTTTTATTTTATTTTTATTTATTTATTTTTTTGAGATGGAGTCTTGCTCTGTCACCCAGGCTGGAATGCAGTGACTCGATCTCGGCTCACTGCAACCTCTGCCTCCCGGGTTCAAGCAATTCTCCTGCCTCAGCCTCCCATGTAGTTGGAATTACAGGCGCATGCCACTGTGCCCAGCTAATTTTTGTATTTTTTTGGTAGAGACGGGGTTTCACCATGTTGGCCAGGCTGGTCTCGAACTTCTGACCTTGTGATCTGCCCGCTTCGGCCTCCCAAAGTGCTGGGATTACAGGCGTGAGCCACCCTACCTGGCCTCCTCTTTTTATTGAGGCAAAAAATCACATAATATAAAAATAACAGATGTACAATTCAGTGACATTTAGTGCATGCACAATATTGTGCAACCATCACCTCTTAGTTCCAAAATATTTTCATCATCTCAAAAGGAAGTCCCACCTATTAAGCTACTATGGCCTAATCTGCCCTCCCTCTGACCACCACTAACCTGCTTTCTGTCTCTATGGATACCTATGAATGGAATCGTATAATATGTGACCTTTTGTGTACAGCTTCTACCAGGTTGTAGCAAGTGCCAGCACCACAATCCTTTTTATGGCTATTATTATTCATATTATTGTATAGACACACCACGTTTTGTTTGTTGATTCATCTCTTGATGGACATTTGGGTTTCAATTTGTTTTGTTTTCGTGAATACTGCTGCTATGAAGACTTATGTACATGGCTTTGTTTGAATACCTGTTTTCAATTACTTTGTGATGTATTTAGAAATAGAATTGCTGGGTCTTATGGTAATTTTATGTGTAGCCTTTTGCAGAACCTCCAAACTTTTCCATAGTGGCTGTGTCATTTTCATTCCCATCAGTAATGTTCACATTTCTTCACTTCTTTGCCAACACTTGTTATTTTTGTTTGTTTGTTTGTTTGTTTTGTTTTTTGAGACAGAGTCTCACTGTGTCACCCAGACTGGAGTGCAGTGGCACAATCACAGCTTGTTGCAACCTCCTCCTCCCAGGTTCAAGCAATCCTCCTGCATCAGCCTCTCAAGTAGCTGCGATTACAGGCGCTCGCCACCAAGCCTGGCTAAGTTTTGTATTTTTAGTAGAGATGGGGTTTTACCATGTTGGCCAGGCTGGTCTCAAACTCCTGGCCTCAAGTGATCTGCCCGTCTCGTCCTCCCAAAGTGCTGGGATGACAAGTGTGAGCCACTGTGCCTGGCCTTGTTGTTGTGGTTGTTTTTGGTAATGGTTATTCTAATGGGTGTCAAGTGGTATTTTATTGTAATTTTCATTTGCCTTTCCCTGATGGCTAGTGATGTTGAGCACCTTTTCATGTGCTATTTGTGTATCTTCTTTCGAGAAAAGTCTTTTCAACTCTTCTTCCCATTATAAAATTGTGGTTTTTGTCTTTTTGTAGTTGGGTTCTTTATATGTTCTGGATAGTATACCTTTATCAGATATGACTTGCAATGTTTTTCTCCCATACAGTCGGTTTTCTTTTAGCTTTCTTGGTAGTGTCCTTTGATGTACATAAGTTTTAAATTCTGATGAATTCCAGAGTATCTATTTTTTCTGTTGTTTCCTGTGCTTTTGGTGTCATACCCAATAAATCATTGCTAAATCCAATGCCAATAAACAAATGAAAACATGCCCAACATCACTTGCCATTAGATAAGTGAAAATCAAAACCACAATGAGATACCATTTCATACCCATTGGAGCGACTATCTTTTTTAAAAATGGAAACTAACTAGTGTTAGTGAGTATATGGAGAAATTTGAACCCTTGTGCATTGCTGGTGAGAATGTGAGATGATAGTAGTAATGGGTGCACGACATTGTGAGCATACATAGTGCCACTGAGCTACACACTTAAAAAATGTTTAAAATGGGCCGGGCGCGGTGGTTCAAGCCTGTAATCCCAGCACTTTGGGAGGCCGAGACGGGCGGATCACGAGGTCAGGAGATGGAGACCATCCTGGCTAACACGGTGAAACCCCGTCTCTACTAAAAAATACAAAAAACTAGCCGGGCGAGGTGGCGGCGCCTGTAGTCCCAGCTACTCGGGAGGCTGAGGCAGGAGAATGGCGTAAACCCGGGAGGCGGAGCTTGCAGT
>NC_045434.1:112740430-112746204 GCF_002776525.5 Piliocolobus tephrosceles | reverse complement strand
AAAAAAAAAAAAAAAAAAAAAAAAAAAATGTTTAAAATGGTAAATATTATGTTATGTGTCTTTCCCCACAACAACAAATGCTTAAAATGGTAAATTATACCACACACAGCACAATATTCTTCAGAACTGAGCCTGAAATAGTTCCATGTGTGATGAAAGGAGACCCTTATCTCCTACAGTGAGAAGTAGCCTTTTTGTTCACACTGCTGCTGTATGTCCCAGGCTCTTCCACACTCACCAAGCACAATCTCACCAACCCGAGTCCACTCCCACCTGGCCCATTGTGGCTCCTTCCATCATCCTATTCCCCTATTTAACTCATCCCATGCCCTACAAACCATTGTCAATCACATATCTGTTTACCATGTCTGTAGTCTTTCCTTTGGGATCACACAGTATGTGATCTCTTCAGACTGGCTTCTTTCACTTAGTGATAGGCATGTCAGATTCATCCATGTTTTTGCATGGCTTCATAGGTCACCCCTTTCTCTTACTGAATAGCATTCTATTTAATGGATGTACCCAGCTTGGTTATTCATTCACTTATTGAAGGTCATCCTGACTCCTTAAAATATTTGGCCATGATGAAGAGATCACTTGTACATAATTGCATGTTTTTCTTCATTTGGACCTAATCTTTCAAAGCAGTTATCTAAATATCTAGGAGTGCAATTGCTGGCTTCTATGGTGAGAGCATGTTTAGCTTTGAGAAAAACTGCCATATTGTTTTCTGAAGTTGCCATACCGTTATACATTCCACTATCATGAAATGAGAGTTTCTGTTACAATGTTTCTTGCATTGAAAAAAGATTTTAGCCACTTTAGTGAATGTTTAGTGGTTCTCATTGTTACATTAAGCTGCCTTTCCCTCATAGCAAGTACTATTGAGCATTATTTTGGATGCTTGTTTGCCATCTGTGTGTGTGTGTGTGTGTGTGTGTTTTTCGAAGTCTTCCTCTGTCACCCAGGCTAGAGTGCAGTGGCATGATCTCAGCTCACTACACCCTCTCCCTCCCAGGTTCAAGTGATTCTCCTGCCTCTGCCTCCTGAGTAGCTGGGTTTACAGGCACGTGCTAATTTTTGTATTTTTAGTAGAGATGAGGTTTTTCCATGCTGGCCAGGCTGGTCTTGAACTCCTGGTCTCAAGTGATCACCTGCCTCCATCTCCTAAAGTGCTGGGATTAGAGACATGAGCCAGCACATTTTGGGCATATCATCTATATATCGTTTTTTGGTGAGGTCTCTTTATCTTTTAATTGGGTTGTTTTTCTTCTTGTTGAGTATTAGAATTTCCTTGTGTATTTTGCACACAAGTCTTTTTTCATGCTTGTTTTGTAAACATTTTCTCTCAATCTGTGGCTTTTTTTTAATTCTCTTAACAGGATATTTCACAGAGTAGTCATTTTAAATTTTAATGAAGTCCACATTATCATTTTTTTCTTTTATGGACTGGCTTTTGGTGTTGTATCTAAGAACTCATTACCAACCCAAAGTCATGTGGATTTTTTTCTTCTATAACTTTTACAATTTTACATTTGATCATTTAAGGCTACAGACGATCTTGAGTGATTTTTTGGGGGTGAGCTATGAAGTTTTTGTCTACATTCCGTGTTTTCCCTATGGTTTCCGATTGTCTATTGCCATTTGTGGAATAGACTTTTGTTTCCCCAGTGAATTTCTTTGGCCCCTTTGACAAAATCAGTTGACTGTATTTACTTGGGTTTTCTGAGTTCTGTATTGTGTTCTGTTGATCTGTTTGTCCATTCCTTCACCAATATCACTCTCCTCATTCCTTTAGCTTTGTGGTAAAGCTAACAATAATGAGTGTACTGCTCCTAAACAAGTAGTATCTGCATTTATTTATATATTTTTATTCTTCTCAACGTGATCTAAGGTTTTCTGAATGCATATCTGTATGTATTTTGTTAGATTTGTACCTAATAAATTCAATTTTGAGGGTGCTATTGTCAATGATTTTTTTTAATTTCCAGTTTTCAAATTATTCCTATACATTATTGCTGATAGAAAGAAAATCAGGCAGTGTGTGGTGGCGCTTGCCTGTAATCCTAGCACTTTGAGAGGCCTAGTTGGGAGGATCATTTGAGCTTGGGAGTTCTAGACCAGCCTGGGCAACAGACCTATCCCGCCCATAAAATTTTTTTTAAAAAATTAAAATAAATAAATAAATAAATAAAGGGAAATCAGGTGGTGCCGGGCGCAGTTGTTCACACCTGTAATCCCAGTGTGTTGGAAGGCTGAGGCTGGAGAATCTCTTGAACCCGGGACTTAGAGGCTGAACTCGGGAGCTGTGATTACACCACTGCACTTCAGCATGGGCGAGAGAGCCAGACCCTGCCTCTTAAAAACAGAAGAGAGAAAATCAATTGAGTTTTGTGTACTGGCCATCTTTTTTTATGAGATGGAGTTTGGCTCTGTCACCCAGGCTGGAGTGCAGGGACACGATATTGGATCACTGCAACCTGCGCCTCCCGGGTTCAAGCAATCCTCCTGCCTCAGCTGCCTGAGTAGCTGGATTACAGGCACGTGCCACCATGCCCAGGTAGGGTTAGGGTTAGGGTGAGGGTGAGGGTGAGGCTGAGGGTGAGGGTGAGGGTTGTTAGGGTTAGGGTTCGGGTTAGGGGTCGGGTTTGGGTTCGGGTTCGGGTTAGGGTTAGGGTCGGGTTAAGGTTGGGGTTAGGGGTTAAGAGTTCGGGTTCGGGTTCGGGTTAGGGGTTAGGGGTTTGGGGTTCTGGTTAGGGTTCGGGTTTGGGTTCAGGTTCGGGTTTGGGGTTTGGTGTTCAGGTTTGGGTTAGAGTTGGGGTTGGCGTTATGGTTGGGGTTAGTGTTGGAGTTAGGGTTAAGGTGAGGGTGAGGATGAGGGTTAGGGTGAGCAATGAACATACTTTTGAAAGTTCTTTAAGAGATTCGAGCAAGCACCCAGGTTTGAGAGCCATTGACACCAGGCAATCCTGTCACTCACAGATGAAGCCGTTAAGACATCCAGATCAGTCAGAGCTGATAGTCACTGCACACTGGCGGATGTGCCATGGGCACTGCTGGTTGTTATGACCACCATCTTTTCTCATTGGTCAATGGCCATCCTGTGTCCATAATGATGGTTAGTGTCCATGATAAAAATTTCAAATACAATTATATTTTGCAGCTAATAAGTAGTAACATTGAATTAGCACTAAGAATCTTCCTGCCATGAAGTCAGTTGTGTGTTCTCTGCATTCCTTGACCCTCACTTTTTGTGTAAAGTTTTGTGTATTACCTGATAAATAGAACAGCACTTGTTTGTGCCCATTAAACAGGTATTTCATCCTTTGAAAAGATAAGCATTATCTTTCCTTTATCACTTATAATAATTCAGCTCTGTAGTCCTGATCAGTGTGGCTTACAAACTGGAAGACAAACGACATTTTAAAAACCTAATAGCTAAGTTAGTTTTTGAAGCTATTAATATTGCTAAAATTATTGCTATAGAAAAGAGAAAGAAACATGCCGAATAGAACTCTGTTCTTAGAGATTTCTCCTATAAAAGTCACATGTTATTTCTTCTCACCTCCATTGGCAAAAAAAAAAAAAAAAGCTATGTGGTCATGCAAAAATTTAAGTAGGTGGGTTGGAATAGTCAGAATGCATTCATAAAAACTGAACTGAAAATATTTGGAGAACAGCACCAATGACTATCATGAATGCCAACATGCATCCCTAACAACCCCGTGCTGTTACTCTCCAAAGTTTTTATGTCTTGCAAAGTATTAGGACTTCCTATCTGAAGCCATACCACTCAGGGACTGCAAAATACGTAATGACATCTCCTTTAGGATGTCCTTAGAGAATTCAAGGAAAAGAAGTTAAATAATTTAAAAAGGGCTTTTGGGTACAGCTATTTAGCAGTAGGGGGTAAGAGTAGAGATAGATTGTAAAGATAATAGTAGGGTTAGGGTTAGGATTAGGGTCTGGGTCAGAGTCAGGGCTGGAAGTATGGTTAGAGGTGGGGTCATGGTCAGGGTCAAGATCAGAGTCAGGGTCAAAGTCAGGGTCAGAATTAGGGAGCAGGGTAGGGATCAGGGTTTAGGGTCAGGGCCAAAGTCAGGGTCAGAATTAGGGACCAGGGTAGGGATCAGGGTTTAGGGTCAGGGTCAAAGTCAGGGTCAGAATTAGGGACCAGGGTAGGGATCAGGGTTTAGGGTCAGGGCCAAAGTCCAGAGACAGGATTGCGGTTAGGATGAGAACCAGAGCTTTGTTCTCCTCAGGACCCACCCGAGGAGAGGCCATGGCTTGGAGCATCTGGTAGTGTGTCCACAGTGAAGACCAGAGTTTCGTTGTCCTCAAGACTGACCTGGGGGGACGTGGCTGCAGGCCAGTGAGGAAGGTGAGGCAAAAGCTTCCTGTCTGCTCTCCGGGTGCTAAAGGGAGCTCTGCCATGGGCTTTACTTCACACGTTATATCCTGCAAGTCTTGTTTTACAAAAGCATCCCTTCCTCGAGGCTTTGGTTGCTCATCATCACAGCGTGTCATAACACATGATAAGATTTGGGTTTGCTTCAGCGGGGAGATCTTGGTACAGAGAAAGGAGAAATGCTTAGAGCCACTGTCAGGACAGTTGGGATGAAAGCTGGAGATAGGCAGAGGCTGGAGGAAACATGTGCACCCCCTGTAAACGCTTTTATTCATGTTTTCATTACTCATTTTTCTTACAGTGTTAAATTAGTAAAAATAGTATTGAAAAATTGAAAAGTAGGCATATTAAAACTTGCAACATTATTTAAGTTAAAATATATTATTTGTACCTCATCAACATTTTTTATTTTGTTAAGAAAGTCTAAGGTTAATTAGCAGCGTATTTTTAATAGTAGATAGAATAATGTCTGTTTTATCAACATTGACATCCTACATTACATGTGTGAACCCTGAAAATCTGAGACAGGTCTCAGATTTTTTAGAAAGTTTATTTTGCCAAGTTTGAGGATGCACCCGTGATGCTTCCGCAGGAGGTCCCGACAACACAGGCCCAAGGTGGTTGGGGCCCAGCTTGGTTTTACACACTTTAGGGAGACATGAGACATCAATCAATGTGTGAGAGATGTACCTTGGTTCACTCCAGAAAGGTGAGACAACTTGAAGAGAAGTCCAGACCGGGAGCTTCCAGATCATAGGTACGTAAGAGACAAATGGTTTCATTCTTTTGAGTTGCCGGTTACCCTCTCCCAATGAGGCACTCAGATGCGCATCTCTCTTGGTGAGCAGATGGGTGACTCTCAGAGGGAGTCCTGTGTTGGAGACAAGCATTCTGACCTGTAGCTGATTGCAGGAACTTTCAGGAAAGCATCAGTGGGAAATAATATCTGAAGGACAAAAGGTATGAAATGGCTGTGATGAAAGATCTGATGAGAGTTAATTATACCACAACTGACAAAGATATCTGATTTTTTTTTCCTGTGGCATACAACATTTAAAATAATAACTGGAATTATGACTCATAACTCTATACCAGCACATAGCATGAATAAGGAGGATGTTGATAAATTTCCAGGAATTTTATATAATTTCTGAAAATATAATATTTTACCCATACAAATATAACACAGGGAAGGTTAGGTATCTCTTTTTATTTGTATATTTTGTATGGTTTTCTTATAAAATATTACATCCTATTTTTCTTGCAATACATGCCCTACTTTTCTTACATACTTTGCATAGAGTTGTTTCTAGTTATTCTATTATTTCTGGTAGTGTTTTTTTTTTTTTTTTTTTTTTTTTTTTTT
>NC_045434.1:112735159-112740330 GCF_002776525.5 Piliocolobus tephrosceles | reverse complement strand
GAGACAGAGTCTCGCTCTGTCCCCCAGGCTGGAGTGCGGTGGCATGAGCTCAGCTCACTGAAAGCTCCACCTCCCAGGCTCACGCCATTCTCCTGCCTAAGTCTCCTGAGTAGCTGGGACTACAGGCGCCTGCCACCGTGCCCAGCTAATTTTTTGTATTTTTAGTGGAGACATGGTTTCACCGTGTTAGCCAGGATGGTCTCAATCTCCTGACCTCATGATCCACCCATCTTGGCCTCCCAAAGTGCTGGGATTGTAGGTGTGAGCCACTGTGCCTGGCCTGTTTCTAGTAGTTTTATTTACATATATTGATTATAATTTTAATACTTTTATTTTCCAGATAAAACTAGGACATAGACCGTTTTAAACTGTCATATGTTAGCATTCTGTAGTAGATTAGAAAATGCATGAGTATACCATCTCCCAACATCAGGATGTGTTTTCTCATAGTACATGTTTCTCATAGTACACAGTCCTGTGTGGTAGTTTCTCATAGCACATAGTATAGTATGGTAGGCAAAAACATGTTTATTAACAGGCCAAAATATCTAGTTTCTTTGTAAAAATAAGAAGCCAAAAGTATATAAACTTGAATTATTTATGTCCAGTAATTAATGTTTTAATATTGTATTTTATTTATAAATGATCTAGATATTTAATGGAAATATTTTACTTAGCTTAACGTTAAGGTTACAAATTACCAAAAGTATTTTGGAAACTACTATTAGGCAGATTTACTGTAAAAAACTTATTATTGAAATAATGTTTTTCACTTTTCACAACATGGCACCAAAAGCGAAGAAGGAAGCTCCTGCCCCTCCTAAAGCCAAAGCCAAAGCAAAGGCTTTAAAGGCCAAGAAGGCAGTGTTGAAATGTGTCCACAGCCCCCCAAAAAGAGAAGATCTGCACGTCACCCACCTTCCAGCATCCCAAGACACTGCGACTGTGGAGGCAGCCCAGATATCCTCGGAAGAGCACCTCCCGGAGAAATAAGCATGACCACCATGTTATCATCAAGTTTCCACTGACCACTGAGTCAGCCATGAAGAAGATAGAAGACAACAACACGCTTGTGTTCACTGTCGATGTTAAAGCCAACAAGCACCAGATCAAACAGACTGTGAAGAAGCTCTGGGAACTGGATGTGGCCATGGTCAACATCCTGATTCAGCCTGATGGAGTTTGGGGAATATTTATTTATTTATAAATGATTTTTTTTTCCAAGCCAAGTTAGAATAGAACACTTTTAGAGAATTTTATAAATGAATTTTGCAATGCTACATTTCTACTCATTGGATTACAAGTTCTCAGGTATCCAAAATGATTAACAAAATGAAGATTTCTAGGGCTTCTGTGGGAGAGTATGGAAGGTCTTTTTGAACTTTTCAATGCTGTCAACTGAAGAATGATGAGCTTCATAAATTCGGAAAGGAGAGATTTCATTATGTTTTTGTTTTTTTGAGTCGGAGTTTCACTCTTGTTGCCAAGGCTGGCGTGCAGTGGAGTGATCTTGGCTCACTGCAGGCTGCACCTCCCAGGTTCAAGCGATTATCCCACCTCATCCTCCCTAGTAGCTGGGACTACAGGCATGCACCACCACTCCCAGCTAATTTTTGTATTTTTAGTAGAGACAGGGTTTCACCATGTTGGCCAGGATAGTCTTGATCTCTTGGTCTCAGGTGATCCACCCGCCTCGGCTTCCCAAAGTGCTTTGATTACAGGCATGAGCCACTGCACCCAGTGAGAGATTTATTTCCTATAAAGGGTTGCAGCCTGCAGGGTAGTCCTGACAGGCTAGGAAGCATAACCTCCAGCCAGAAGTCAGAAACAGACACTTCAAGGGAGAGGTGAAGGAAGTAGTAATTTATACTGAGTGGCATAGCCAAATACACATTTTTAATAAGCTCTAGGAGGAGTCATGCATATTTCTGAAAGGAGAAATGCATGCATGCGCAATTGAGTTTCTTGCTCCTTTATGGGTTCAATGTACAAAAAATGGCAGTGTTAGCATGATCCCAGGGTGGAGTTTTCAGCCCTCTGACATTAAAAGGTGAAGCAGAGGATATGAAAACTCGCTCTGTCCATCCTGTGTACACTGTCCAGAACCTCTCCGTCATGGGTGGTCTCTTATCAGGCAAGAGAGGAGAGGCAGCTTCAGGTAGTTGGTTGAAATCAGCAGTGGAGTCTTTTGAAAGGCTTGTTTCTGTTAAATCCTTAGGGAAGAAAGCCTCATCATGGTTAGCAAAGGAGGTGGTATAACAAGGTGTATCTGACCCCTGTCATCCCATCCTGCCCAACTTGTAATAGGGGAGGAAAAATAATTTTCTCTCTACCTTTACAGAATTCTAAGATGGGACCCTCTGTAAATCCAAGAACTGAGTTTTGAAAGTCACTCTGGGATCCCCTCAGCTAAGAGTGGGTCTGTTCAGTGATTTGGGAGCTTAGGATTTAATTTTCATTTATCAGTGCTAATGGGAATGAGTAGGCTGTCTTCCTGGCAGCTGAATTTTAAAGAAACTCCTTGGATGGGGTTAATGGCAGCTGTATTTTCTGGGAGCTCTGCTTTAATTAGATAAAGTAAGTTCTGGTAAGATTTCTTTCTTTATCTTCGGCATCTCAAATGTTTTCATTTAAATAATCTTTATAACAACTCTTTTTTTTTTTTGAGACAGAATCTTGCTCTGTTGCCCAGGCTGGAGTGCAGTGGCACGATCTTGGCTCACTGCAAGCTCCGCTTCCCAGGTTTATGCTATTCTCCTGCCTCAGCCTCCTGGATACATGGGAGATACTCAGGGAAAAATGAGTAAATCCCCAGCAGGTGGCTTTCAATTCAAGTGTAAATGCTATCTTCAACTTAAAGAAAGACGATTTGAGGCTCAGTAGTGGGGAGGTAACAAGCAAAAGCACAGTAGACAAGGGTAAGTTTTCTTATACAGACTTAACCCCATGTGTTTCTCTGTTGATAAGACTCTTTAGTGATTTAGTCATCCTTGTCTTCTTGGTTGGTGCCGAGAGAGAGAAAGAGAGAGAGAGAGAGAGAAAGGTATCTTTTAAATGGGGATTTCTTTTATAGATGTAGATTTTCCTTACACAAGGGTAACTTCTACTCTGTTTTCAGAACTTCTTTCTTTAGCATTTTTCGAAGTAATCAGCTCAGAATAAGTTTACGCTAAAGGGACATATTTTGGGGTGGCATATTCTGGTTTCCTACCATCATATTTTGGGGTGGCATATTCTGGTCTTACACACTGTCTTCCACCAGCAATGAAAAGAGTTCTTGTTTTTCATCCAGCAGTTTGTCATTTTTTTAGTTTAGCAGTTCTAACAGATATAGACCAGCTGTGCTATCTCATTGTGGTTTTCAGTTCTCTAGTATGTTGAGCATCTTTTTGTATGTTTACTTGCCATCCATAGATCGTCTTTGGTGAGGTGTCTGTTCAGAACTGTGTGCATTTTTAATTGAGCTGTTTAACTTATTGTTTAGTTTCAAGAATTTTGTATATATTTTGAATACAAATTATTTGTCAGATCTGTATTTTGCAAATTTTTTTTTCAATATGTGGCTTGCTTTTTGTTCCCTTAACAAGGTCTTTTCCAGAGTATAAACTGTAAATATTAAGAAATCCAAATTGTCATTTCTTCTGCGTATATCAACCTTGTGTGTCATTTGTTAAAATTCATGACCAAACCCAAAGGCACATAGCTTTTCTTCCATAGTTTCTTCTAGAAATTGTATAGTTTTGCATTTTTAGTGTAAGGATGGTTTTGAGTGATGATTTGTGTAAGTTGTAAAGTTTTCATCTCCATGCATATCATTTCCTATGGTTTCCAATAATCGTTCCCTCACTATTTTCGGGAAAGACACAGGGTAGTGGGCTCTGTTAGGGCAGCTAGACGGTTAGAAATGAAGAGGAGGGGGAGCTCCTGAAAAAGGGAAAGTCTGGGAAGGCTCACCTGGAGGGACCACGAAAAATTCATTTAGTAGCATCTGTAATGCTGGAGTGGACGGGCACTTGTCAATTGCGGGTAAGAGGGAGAAGAGGTACCTATGGAGAAAGAAACATCCTAGAAATCCTGTTAAGATGCCCCAGTCGTCATTCACTCTGCAGTAATAATGTCACAATATTGCTAGCTACATGCTGATAAGGACAAAGGGGACATTGTTAAAAGAAACCTGGCACCGTAAGTACAGATTAGGGCAGAGAAGCACATTGAAAAGAGATAGACGCAGTAGGTAGAAATGTGACCGCTGTCAGCCTGCCTAGGATGGCGGGAAGGAGCCTGGTGCCAGAGTGGATTCGGATCGATCAGCACACATGTGCCTCATCCAACAGTAAGGAGGTCCCACAAGCCTAAGTGGGGCAAGTTGGGGACCCAAGGCAGGAAAAGCAGACAAAGAAAACAGGCGGAGACTTGAGACAGAAGCAGTAAAGCGAAGAAGTCCAAAATAAAATTCCCTGCACAGGACTCAGGCTGCTCTCCTGTACGACCAGCCTACTCCTACTTTTCCACAATAAGCTCTTCACACTGTATTTTTTTCAATGAAGTTATCTTTGTATTGCCTCTTGGTGAAAATCTTTCTTCCAAGTTAGACAAGAACTGGGACATCAATTTCCAGAACTGATGGCACTTAATAACTGGCGCTCTGACTTTAAGTGGTGCAGGAGGAGGCGTTCAGGGGGCGCCAGCCGTCACACCTGGAGCAAGAGGGCCCTGCATAGTCCCCATCTGCCTGCAGGTGGTGTGCTGCAACGACCCTGCCAGCAAGAGGGCCTGGGAGTGTTCCCAGCTTCCAGCAGGGGGCGTACGACGAGTATACTGTGAGCAAGAGGATCCTGCAGCGTCCTTAGCTGCCAGCAGCTGGCGCACGGGCACCACACCATGAGCAAGAGGACCCTGCAGTGTTCCGATTGGCAGCAGGGTGCGTGCTGCCACTCCACTGTGAGCAAGAGGATCCTGTAATGCCCCCAGCAGACAGAAAGCGGCGTGCCCCCACTACAAGGCAAGCCAGAGGGCCCGGCAGTGTCCCCAGCTGCCACTTGACTTGGAGCAAGAGGGCCGGGCAGTGTCCCCAGCTGCCAGTATCGGGAGTGCTGCTATTACACTGTGACCTAGAGAGCCCTGCAACGTCCCCAACTGCCAGCAGGCGGCGTGCCGTCACCATACTGCGA
>NC_045434.1:112682396-112735059 GCF_002776525.5 Piliocolobus tephrosceles | reverse complement strand
TAACAGCCTCCCGAGTAGCTGGGACTGCAGGCCTGCGCCACCACACCCAGTTAATGTTTTAAAAGCTTTGTAGGGACAGAGTCTCACTATGTTGCCCCGCTGGTCTCAAACTCCTGGGCTCAAGCAATCTTTTCGCTCCCACCTCCCAAAGTGCTGAGATTACAGTGTGAGCCACCACACCCAGTCTTTGGAGACAAGGTCTTTAAAGAGGTAGTTAAGTTAAATGAAGCTGTTAGGGTGGGCTCTAATTCAATCTGATTGGTGTCCTCATAGGAGGAGGGAGAGACATGAAGGCTGCACATACGCAGAAAAGAAGAAAAAAAAAAAAAGAAAAAAAGAAAAACATGTGGGAACACAGAGAAGGAATAGCCTCAGGAGAAACCAGCCGTGCCAACACCTTGATCTCAGACTTCTAAGCTCCAGAACTGTGAGAAAATGAATGCCTACTGTTACAGAAGCCCGAGCAAACTAACACAGCCTGGCGTTTTTGCTCTGAAGTTTACAGGATTGATTGGAATTTATGAGAATAGATTTATAGTTGTGCAACTCAATGCTATTCAGGGGTTTTCCCCAGCGTGATTCCTTTGGTGAAACAGACACTTCCTACTGTCTGCGCAAACCCAGGCCAGTGAAAGCATCCATTCACCCGTCCATTCAGTTGTTCACTCATTTGTTCAACACATATTTATTGAGGACTTACTGTAAAGGTCTTATAAAAGGTAATGAAACCTTGTCCTTATCAGGGTTAGACATGGCTAAGTTCTGGGGAATTAGAACATATTATTAATCTCCATAACAAATACAGCTTTTGATGACACACACAAATGAAAACAGACACAAAGTCCCGATCAGTTTTTGGAAATAATCCAAAAAATAAATGGAAGTTTCAGTTCCATAAACAACTGGGATCTAGAAATCAGATAATTCCATATTATATTGAAAATGAGGAAATCGGGCCAGGCATCAGCATGTTGGGAGGCTGAGGCGGGCAGATCACTTGAGGTCAGAAGTTCAAGACCATCCTGGCCAACATGGTGAAACCCTATCTCTACTAAAAATACAAAAATCAGCCAGGTGTGCTGGCACATGCCTGTAATCCCATCTGTTCAGGAGGCTGAAGCACGAGAATTGCTTGAACCTGGGTGGCAGAGGTTGTAGTGGGCCAAGTTTGTGCCACTGCAGTCAGCCTGGGTTACAGAATGAGGATCTGTCTCAAAACGAAAAAAAAAAAAAAGAGGAAATCTAGGGTTTGACTCTAGCTCTTTTATATGGTTTGGCTGTGTCCCCACCCAAATCTCATCTTGAATTGAAACTCCAACAATTCCCATGTGTCATGAGAGGAACCCAGTGGGTGGCAGTTGAATTATGGAGGCAGATCTTTCCTACACTGTTCCTGTGATGGTGAATGAGTTTCACGAAGTCTGCTGGCTTTAAAAATGGGAGTTTCCCTGCACAAGTTCTCTTCTCTTGTCTGCCTCCATGTGAGATGTGACTTTCGCATTCCACCATGACTTTGAGGCCTCTCCAGCCATGTGTAACTTTAAGTCCATCAAACCTCTTTCTTTCGTAGATTGCCCAGTCTCTGATATGTCTTTATCAGCAGCATAAAAATGGACGAATATTACCTTGTATACTGTTTGGTTCATAAATGCTCTTCTGGGAGACAGGCCCCACAATGTCCACCAAAGCCGGGCTGCTTTCTGGGATAGAAAGAGCTTGATGAAGATTAATATCCTTGTGTTGAGTGAACTCTGAGATGGCTCCCTGTGGTCCCTGACTCCTGGTGTTCACACCCTTGTGTAATGTCCCCCATTGTGTGCGAGCAGGATCTTCGATTTCGTTCTAACAAACAGAGAAGAGCAAAGATGATAGGACGTCACCTCTGTGAATACAAGATGATGACTTGTGTCTTGGTGGCAGACTGTCTCCTTTATAAGCGTTCATAGAGCAAGTTGCTTGGTTAGGGAGGCCCACAAGATAAGAAACACAGGGTGCCTTCTGGGCAAAAACACCTAGGAATCAAGGGCCTCGGTTCAACTGCCTAAAAGCCATTGAGTCATCTCAACAACCAAAAAGTGAACTTGGATTCTCCCCCGGTTGGGCCTTTGGATACGACTCAACCTTTGCTAACATCTTGAGTGTGGTCTTGTGAGAGACCGTAAAATGGAGGAACCAGCTGAGCTGTGTCCTGATTACTGACCCACAGAAACCGTGAGAGAACGTGGGTGTGTGTGTGTGTGTGTGTGTGTGTGTGTGTGTGTGTGTTTGAGACAGAATCTTGCTTTGTCACCCAGGCTGGAGTGCAGTGGCATGATCGTAGCTCACTGCATCCTTGAACTCCTGGGCTCAAGTGATCCTCCCACCTCACCCTTCTGAGTAGCTAGGATGGCAGGCACATGTCACCATGCCCAGCTAATTTAAACACTTTCATTTTTTGGTAGAGATGGTATCTCACTATGTTGCCGAGGCTGGTCTCAAACTGCTGGCCTCAAGTGATCCTCACACCTCAGCCTCCCAAAGTATTGGGATTACAGGTGTGAGCCACTACACCCTGCCAATGTGTGTTGTTTTAGGTGCTAAATTTGTGCTGATTTGTCACTCAGCAGTAAATAGCTAAGACAATCTTAAACAAGGTTTTTGAGATGGTAGAATAAAGATTCTCTGGGGTCCAATTAACATTGGCCTGAGGCAGATTCCCTGAACAGAAAAGGAAGTGCCCAGTAAATTTGAGTCTTCTGGGATGAGGCCCCTTGCCGCTAAACCCTCAGATTCCTTGGAGTGCATTGGCACGATCTCAGCTCACTGCAACCTCCACCTCCCAGGTTCATGTAATCCTCCTGCTTCAGCCTCCCAAGTAGCTGGGATTATAGGCGCACATTACCACACTCGGCTAATTTTGTTGTTGTTGTTGTATTTTTAGTAGAGATGGAGTTTCACGATGTTGGCCATACTGGTCTTGAACTCCTGACCTGGTGATCCACCTGCCTCGGCCTTCCAAAGTGCTGGGATTACAGGCATGAGCCACCGTGCCTGGCCTTTCTTTTCTTTTCTTTTTTTTCTTTCTTTTTTCTTTTTGAGACGGAGTCTTGCTGTGTCACCCAGGCTGTGGAGTGCCGGGGAGTGACCTTGGCTCACTGCAAACTCCGCCTCCCAGGTTCAGGTGATTCTTCTGCCTCAGCTTCCCAAGTAACTGGGACCACAGGAGGGGACATGCCACCGCACCTGGCTAATTTTTGTAGTTTTAGTAGAGATGGGGCTTTGCCATGTTAGCCAGTCTGGTCTCAAACTTCTGACTTCAGGCTATCCACCACCTTGGTCTCCCAAAGTGCTGGGATTACAGGTGTGAGCCACCACACCTGGTCACTTTCTTTCTTTTTATTTTTGTGTATTTGTTGTATGTTTTTAGATTTGAGGATACTGTGAGGGTTGCAAATATCTTGTAAACAATTATTTTAAAGGGATGACAACTTATTTATGCAATAAACAAAAACCAAACAAACAAGCAAAAAGAAAACTAATAAAAATTCTACACTTTCACTTGATCTCCCTGCGTACTATTTATTTATTTTTTTGAGACAGAGTCTCACTTTGTCACCTAGGCTGGAGTGCAGTGGCACTATCTCGGCTCACTGCAACCTCCGCCCCCCAGGTTCAAGCAATTCTCCTGGCTCAGCCTCTCTAGTAGCTGGGATTACAGGTGCGTGCTAATTTTTAGATTGTCATGCCTGGTTAATTTTTGTATTTTTAGTAGAGACAGGGTTTCACCATGTTGGCCAGGTTGGTCTCGAACACCTGACCTCGGGTGATCCACCTGCCTCCCCCTCCCAAAGTACTGGGATTATAGGAATGAGTCACCATGCCTGGCCCATTGTTTCTATTTATAACTTATTGTACTGTCTATGAGTTGAAAAGTCATGGTAGTGATTTCTTTTTTGATTGGTTCATCTTTTAGTCTTCTTCCTCAAGATGAGTAGTTTACACACAACAATTATAGTGTTATATATATTATTTTCGGTTTTTCTGTTTACTTACCAGTGAGTTTTGCACCTTCATAGGATTTCCTATTGCTCATTAATGTCCTTTTCTTTCAGATTGAAGAACTTCCTTTAGCATTTTTTTTTTTTTTGAGATGGAGTCTCACTCTGTCACCCAGGCAGGAGCGCAATGGCACAATCTTGACTGACTGCAACCTCTGTTTCCCGGGTTCAAGCGATTCTCATGTCTCAGTCTCCTGAGTAGCCAGGATTACAGACGTACATAAACATGCTCGACTAATTTTTATATTTTTAGTAGAGATGGTGTTTCGCTGATCTTGAACTCCTAGCCTCAAGTGATCTGCTTGCCTCAGCCTCCTAAAGTGCTAGAATTACAGGCATGAGCCACAACCCCGGCCCTTTTAGTATTTCTTGGAGGACAGGTCTAGAGTTGATGAAATCCCTCAGCATTTGTTTGTCAGGGAGTTTTTCTCCTTCATGTTGGAAGGATATTTTTGCTAGATAAAGTATTCTAGGTAAAAGTTTCTTTCTTCAGCACTTTAAATATGTCATGCCACTCTCTCCTGGCCTTTCCACTGAAAAGTCTGTGGCCAGATGGATTGGAGCTCCATTGTATGTCTTTTGTTTCTTTTCTCTTGCTACTTTCAGGATCCTTTCTTTATCTTTGATCTTTGGGAGTTTGATTATTAAATGCCTTGCGGTAGTCTTCTTTGGGTTAAATCTGATTGGTGTTCAATAACCTTCTTGTACTTTAAAATTGATACCTTTCTCTAGGTTTGGGAAGTTCTCTGTTATTATTTTATTGAATAAACTTTCTACCCAATCTCTCTCTACTTCCTCTTTAAGAGCAATAACTTGGATTCGCCGTTTTGAGGCTATTTTCCAGGTCTTGTAGGCATGCTTTGTTGTTTTTTATTCTCTCTCTCTCTCTTTTTTTTTTGTCTTCTCTGACTGTGTATTTTCAAGTAGTCTGTCTTCAAGCTCACTCATTCTTTCTTCTGCTGGATCAAGCCTGGAATCGAGGGCCCTAAGGGCCCTCTTGGTGCTCTTCCTCACTGTGGCTGAGCTGGCACCTAAGCTCATGACCAAGTGCCCTTTCGTCTTCTCTCTCTCTTCCTCAAGCAGCAGGAGTCTGTCCTCACAGCCACCAGACTGTGAATGTGCTTCCGGTCACACCTGAAGCCAGCATGCCTCAGAGTCTTACTCAAGGCCCCCGCCTCCACTACTCGGTTACTGCTGCTGATTATTCAGGGCCCAAGGGCTCTTTATTTAGCAAGTGATTAATTCTTCCAGGACTGAGCTCTTCCCTCCAGGTCAGTGGGTTCCCTTCCAGCCCAGGGTGTGTCTAGAAACGTCATCCAGGAGATAGGGCCTGGAATGGAGGCCTCATGACTGTGACTAGTGTCCTATCTTACTGTGGCTGAGCTGGTATCCAAGTTGCAAGATAAAGTCCTCTTTAGTTTTCCTTCTCTTCTCCTATGCATTAGGAAGGGGTCTCTTTTGGAGCTGTGAGCTGTGCTGCCTGGGATTGCGGGAGGGGTGCTGCAAGCACTCCCTTAGCCACCCTGGGTGGTGTCTTACTAGGTCATGTGCCCTCCAATGTCCACTGGCTCTGAGCCCACCACAGCACCAGGACTTGCCTAGGAGTTGCAGTCCTTGTGGCCTAAACATCTTTCAAGTTTATTTAGGTCCCCATTGCACTTTAGCCCATGGTGGTGAGGCTTGCCAAAACTCAAGTTCCAACCTCTGGGATGGGTTGGAATCTATCCTTCTGGCTAGAACTGGTCTAAATGCTCCCCTCCCGGGCCACTGGCTGAGTTCAGCCCCATGTCAGTAGCTCTGAGTTCCAATTAAAGGTCCTGCGATTGCTGTGCTCTCCTGCTCCCAAGCACACAGATTCTGTCTTCATGCCACATAGTCAGCCACTGTCAGGGGATGTTGGGGGGTGGGAGGAGTTGATCGGCAATTTAAGACTGTCTTTCCCACTCTTCAGTGGCTCTTTCAGCTATATGAAGTTAAAACCAGGTACTGTCATTACTCTCCTGATTTTGGGTTCTTATGAAAGTACTTTTTTTGCGTGGATAGTTGTTAAATTTGGTGTTCCTGCATGGAGTACGATCAGTGGGGGCTTCTATTTGGCCATCTTCCTTCACTTCTGTTTTTTATTTTTTGTAGAGACAGTGTCTCACCATGTTGCCCAGGCTGGTCTCGAACTCCTGGGCTCAAGCCATCTACCTGCCTGGGCTTCCCAGACTGCTGGGATTACAGACGTGAGCCACCATGCCCTGCCTCCACCTCTATTGAAAAAAATTTTTTGCATCAACTTTGGACAAAAATTTTTAAAGATAAATATTTTAACATTTAAATTAAAAAAACTTAAAAGCTCTGCTCGCAGAAGCACACACATATTTTAATGCGCTTATTATTTCACTTCTGTGGAAAAATATGATAGGAAAATTGAATAAAATAAATTTAGGCCAGGCGTGGTGGCTCACGCCTGTAATCCCAGCACTTTGGGAGGCTGAGGTGGGCAGATCACGAGGTCAGGAGTTCAAGAACAGCCTGGCCAATATGGTGAAATCCGTCTCTACTAATAATACAAAAATCAGCCGATCATGGTGGTGGGCGCCTGAAATTCTAGCTAGTCAGGAGACTGAGGCAGGAGAATTGCTTGAACACGGGAAGCAGAGGTTGCAGTGAGCCGAGACTGCACCACTGCAGTCCAGCCTGGGTGAAAGTGTGAAACTCTGTCTCAAAAAAAAAAAAAAATGGGGGAGCTCACTGCCGTTGGTGAGCCAGCAGCTCTATGAGCCTATGTCATATTGCCACATTTAAGGTGTGTCAAAAAGACTGTCTACTAGGCCATGAAGCCATGAAGGGCAGTGTTCAGTCCAATATATGTCGATCCCACGCTCACGCAGATGCCTTTCTGCTTATGGAAGTTGATCAATTTTTCTGGTTATGATCCTGAATTTGTTACATTTTCCTTGATAGTATAGTATCATCTGGTTGATGATTTTGCATCTTTTTTTTTTTTTTTTTGAGACGGAGTCTTGCTGTGTCTCCCAGGCTGGAGTGAGTGGCGTAATCTCGGCTCACTGCAAGGTCCGCCTCCCGGGTTCACGCCATTCTCCTGCCTCAGCCTCCCGAGTAGCTGGGACTACAGGCGCCCGCCACCCCGCCCGGCTAATTTTTTGAAGTTTTTAGTAGAGACGGGGTTTCACCGTGTTAGCCAGGATGGTCTCGATCTCCTGACCTCGTGATCCGCCTGCCTTGGCTTCCCAAAGTGCTGGGATTACAGGCGTGAGCCACCGCGCCCGGCCGATTTTGCATCTTAACATTACACTCCCCTTCTCCCAGCAGCCAGTGCCTCCCTAGTCTTCCTCAGTCACACCGGGGCTCGCTGCAACCTCCACTCAACCGGCCCAGTGCAGTCATCTTTCAAGAAATCCAGATTTTAAAGCAACATTTCAGAGATCAAAACTTTCACAGGGACTTTCAGGCATCATTTGACCAGGTCATTTGACCAGGTTGTTTTTTTTTTTCTCTTTCTGTCCCCCGGTCTGCGTGGTTCCTGGCCTGCTGTCAGGGCATGATTTAAGAGGGTTGTTTGCTTAGCTTGAGTGGAGGCCCCCACAGGCCAGTTCCCACCCCAGAAGGACTTGAGGGCAGTGTGAAGTGGGGGCGGGGGGAGCTGCTGAACCGTGGATGTCAGACCCGTCCACACGCAGGCCAGGAGAGGGCACAAACTTGACAACACAGCGAAACTCCCCTTGTTTCTTCACGAGACTTTAGACAGGAGCTTTCATTTTTGTATTTTTGCTTCCTTTCTCAATCTTTGGCTTGCACAGTGACCTCAGTGTCTCCTGACCATGGAATCACATGCCCTATCTACTTTGGAGTTTGAGCTTTTCAAAACCCCAACTCTTTGGCAATAGCTGGGCTGTGAGCCTGGTGTCAGCAGTGAAGAACAGTCTTCCGGCCACTTTCCATTCATGTCTACGTGACTCCAATCTAAAATAGATTTTTGGGGGAGTCCTTGATTGTAACCTCCAACAGAGAGAGTCATGCTAGGCAGATTCTCCTGAGACAGGCCCTTATATGCTAGTAAGAACCTTTGTTGAGTACGTTAGGATTTACAAAACCTCTCCAAAGACAGACTTTCATCTGATCTCCACAGCAACCTCTTGGTAGGTGTTTCAAGCCCATTTTACAGATGAGAAGATCTGCCACTGAGTGGGAGAATGGTGGGGTGGGAAGTGTGGTTAAAGAAGAGAACCAGCGTTTATTATCTTTCTGGGCCTAACATTATGCTGGGTGCTTTATTTATGTTTGATCCTTTAACACACTTGTGGAGCCAGTAGTATTTTCATGCTATTTTCTTTCTTAGGTGAGATCACTGAGGCTCAAACAGGCACAGCAGTAATGGAAGCGCAGGAACTGAAACACATCTCCGCTATCTCATGGTTTGTGCTTTTGCCCGTCACTACCTATGCCAGTGATCTTTTGCTGAGAAGCAGTTTGCTTCCAAACTTAGTGGTTTAAGACAACAACAGTCACTTATGATCTCCTGTTTTCTGTGAATCAGGGATCTGGGAGTAATGGAGCTGGGCTGTTCTGACCTAGGGGTCTCTCGTGGAATCTGTGTAAGGGATCTGCTGGGGGCTGCTGTCATCTGAAGGCTTGATGAGGCTGCTGCTCCTGCTTCTGAGGTGATCCACTTGCATGGCCGGCAAGTTGGTGCTGGCTCTTGGCAGGAGGCCTCAGTTTCTCTTCATCTGAGCTGCTTGAGCACCGTCTCCATGTGGTGCTGGCTTCTCCCTGAGTGAGTGACACAAAAGAGAGCAAGGCAAAAGCTGCAGTGTCTTTTAGGACCTTGCCTCGGATGCCACACGGTCATTTCTGCAGTGTCCCAGTGGTTACCCAGGCCGGCCCTGTGCAGTACAGGAGGATCAGCAGACGTGGAGGTCGCTGGGCAGGACAAAGGTCCAGAGAGGAAGCACGGGGTGTGACTCTCAGGAGCAGGGATTGCCGGAGCTGTCTTGAGCTCTAAGTACAACACTGCTCATCTGGCCAGTGAACGTGGATGTCAGCGTTGGCTGCTGAAAAACATTCAATACAGGAACAGTGTTTTCTTTTTTTCTGTGTTTTTTTTTTTTTTTTTCCTGAGATGGAGTCTCGCTCTGTCGCCCAGGCTGGAGTGCAGTGGCGCAATATTGGCTCACTGCAAGCTCCACTTCCTGGGTTCACGGCGTTCTCCTGCCTCAGACTCCCGAGTGGCTAGGAGTACAGGCGCCCGCCACCATGCCTGGCTAATTTTTTGTACTTTTAGTACAGACGGGGTTTCACCGTGTTAGCCAGGATGGTTTCGATCTCCTACCTTGTGATCTGCCCGCCTCAGCCTCCCAAAGTGCTGGGTTTACAGGCATGAGCCACCACCCCCGGCCTCTGTTCTTCTTTTTTCTTGAGGCGGAGTTTCGCTCTTGTTGCCTAAGCTAGAGTGCAGTGGTGCAATATTGGCTCACTGCAACCTCCTCCTCCCAGGTTGAAGCGTTTCTCCTACCTCAGCCTCCTGAGTAGCTGGGATTACAGGCACGTGCCACCATGCCTGGCTAATTTTGTATTTTTACTAGAGATGGGGTTTCTCCATGTTGCTCAGGCTGGTCTCGAACTCCTGACCTCAGGTGATCCGCCTGCCTCAGCCTCCTAAAGTGCTGGGATTGCAGGCGTGAGCCCCCGCGCCCGGCCAGGAACAGCATTTTCATGGCATTAACTGGATTCCAGAATCTGACAGCGTGAAGCTTTTCAGGTTTTCCTGATTTTGTAATCAAAATTGGACTCAGAGATTTCTTCCCACCAATGATGTGAGCATGGAAGGGATTAACATAAACAGATGAGATTTTGGTTTTGGAGTATTTCATGAATTACAAATTTTAAGCATTCAGTATATGTTTAAAAAAAAAAAGATTTCCCACTTTGAGTCCAGGAGTTTGAGACCAACCTGGGTAGCATAGCAAGACCCCCATCTCTAAAAAAATGTTTTTAAAAATTAGCCGGGCATGGTGGCGTGTGCCTGCAGACCCAGTTTCTTGGGAGGGTGAAGTGGGAGGATCGCTTGAGTTGAGGAGGTCAAGGCTTCCGTGAGCTATGATGGTGCCAGTGCACTGAAGCTTAGGTGACAGAGTAAAACCGTGTCTCAAGAAAAAAAAAAAAAGATTTCCCAATATAGCTTAAACTAACATTATCACACTTAAAAAGCAACAATTCTTCATTATCACCTAATGCTCAATCCAGGTAGACCCCTAATGTCCTTTTCAGTTAGTTTATATAGAACCAAGCATTGCACCTGGTTGTTATGTCTCTTAAGTTTCTTTGACTCAAAGGTAGACCCTTTCATCATCACGCTGATCCTGGCACCAAGAGTTCTGCAGAATGCCACCCACTTTCTGGGCTTGTCTACTTGCTTCCTGTGGTGAAGCTTAGCCTGTTCCTTCACACCTGTACTTCCTGTAGTTGAAGGGTAGATTGACATTAACTCATTAGCTGGAATTAATCATAGGATATGAATCAAGAGACACAGAGAATCTGGTTGTCCTTCCATTAGTGTTGTTTACAATAACTCCCGGATTAGAGGGAGACACCTTGATCTCCCCACTGGACAATTTTTTTCCTGCTTGTGGCCAGAAAGTAATATTTGAATGTTCCCTTAGCATTGTACAAATGTCCAGTTCCCAGTTTATAATTCATTTTGTAATTTCAACATTAAAGAATAACCCTTAATGACTGGAAAATAATTATTTTCTAATTCCATGAATCACTTTATGTTTGTTTTTTTTTTTGAGACAGAGTCTTACTCAATCACCCAGGCTGGAGCACAATGGTGCAATCTTGGCTCACTGCAACCTCAACCTCCCGGGCTCAAGCGATTCTCCTGCCTCAGCCTCCCAAGTAGCTGGGATCACAGGTGCCTGCCACCATGCCTGGCTAATTTTTTTGTATTTTTGTAGAGATGGGATTTTGCCATGTTGGCCAGGCTGGTCTCAAACTCCTGACCTCAAGTGGTCTGCCTGCCTCAGACTCCCAAAGTGCTGGGATTACAAGCGTGAGCCACTGCACCCGGCCTCATTTTATGTTTATTAGCTGGTATATTTTTCTGTAAAGCAGAGCTTTTCCTCATCAACTGAAATATAGTTCCTCCTGGAAAAGTAGAATACACTAGAATTCCTTCCCTTTAAATTATAATTTCCAAAGCAGGAGCCAGTTTTATAATCACCTCAAATAGTAACAAATGAGTTGCGTTTTCTTATTGTCTTGGGTTTCCCTTCTTTGAGTATCATTATGGATATGTGGATTTTGTGATTCATTGTGCTTAAGCAACTATAATCAAAAGTATTTGATGCTCTGATTTTTTTTGTTTGTTTCTTTGTTTGTTTGTTTTGAGACGAAGTCTCGCTCTGTCACCCAGGCTGGAGTGCAGTGGTGTGATCTTGGCTCACTGCAACCTCCACCTCCTGGGTTCAAGTGATTCTCCTGTCTCAGCCTCCTGAGTAGTTGGGATTACAGGCATGCACCACCACACCTGGCTAATTTTTGTATTTTTAGTAGAGACGGGGTTTCACCATGTTGGTCAGGCTGGTCTCGAACGCCTGACTTTGTTATCCGCCTGCCTCAGCCTCCCAAAGTGCTGGGATTACAGGCGTGAGCCACTGCGCCTGGCTTTTTTTTTTCTGAGATGGAGTCTCGTTCTGTCACCTAGGCTGGAGTGCAATGGTGCGATCTTGGCTCACTGCAACCTCCGCCTCCTGGGTTCAAGCCAGTCTCCTGCCTCAGCATCCTAAGCAGCTGGGACCACAGGCATGCACAACCATGTCCAGTTAATTTTTGTATTTTTAGTAGAGACAGGATTTCACCATGTCGTCCAGGCTGGTTGAACTCCTGACCTCAAGCGATCTGCCTCCCTTGGCCTCCCAGAGTGCTGGCATTATAGGCGTGAGCTACCGTGCCTGGCTGCTCTGATGTATTTTTATTATTTATTTTTTTGAGACAGGGTCTCACTCTGTCACCCAGGCTGGAATGCAGTGGCATAATCACAGCTCGACTTCCTGGGCTCAGGTGATCCACCCGCCTCAGCTTCCTCAGTAGCTGGGACTACAGGTGCGCGCCACCAGGCCCTGCTAATTTTTGTATTTTGTTTGTAGAGGTGAGGTCTTGCTGTGTTGCCCAGGCTGGTCCTGAACTCCTGGGCTCAAGTGATCTGCCTGCCTTAGCCTCCTGAAGTGTCTAACGTATTTTTAAACAACTATATGCAATCTGTCTTTACTTCCACGTTTGCCCCAGGCAGCCACTGATATTCTGTCTGTTCCCATTTTTTTTTTTTTTTTTTTTTGACATGGAGTCTCAGTCTGTCACCCAGGCTGGAGTGCAGTGGCACGATCTTGGCTCACTACAATCTCTGCCTCCCAGGTTCAAGTGATTCTTCTGTCTCAGCCTCCCGAGTAGCTGGAACTAAAGGCGTGTGCCAGCACGCCCAGCTAATTCATGTATATATATTTTAAGTATAGATGTGGTTTTACCATGTTGACCAAGCTGGTCTTCAACGCCTGACCTCAGGAGATCTGCCTGCCTCGGCCTCCCAAAGTGCTGGGATTACAGGCTTGAGCCGCCATACCTGGCCCCCATGAGTTTTCGTTTCTAGGCAATTTGAATAAATGGAACCATACAGAACATTATCTTTCACGTCTGGCTTCTTTCATTCAACAGAATTATTTTGACAATCATCGATCTGTTATGTGTATCAGTGGTTTGTTCCTTTTAAAAATTAAAAAAAAAAAACAACTAACAGCTTTCATACAGTAAACTGCATGTGTGTAACGTGTACACTTTGATAAGTTTTGTTTTGTTTTGTTTTGTTTTGGAGACAGGGTCTTGCTGTGTCGCCCATGCTGAAGCGCGATGGTGCGATCACGGCACACTGCAACTTTTAACTCTTGGACTCCGTGATCCTCCTATTTCACCCTCCTGAGTAGCTGGGACTGGAGGTACGCGCCACCACACCTGGATAATTTTTGATTTTTTTTTGTAGAGGTGGGGTTTTGCTGTGTTGCCCAGGCTAGCCTCAAGTTGTCCTCTTGCCTTAGCCTCCCGGAGTGTTGGGATTAAAGGCATGAGCTACCATGCCCTGCCAATAACATTAAACCCTTTAATATACACTGTGAGCCATCACTAGAATCAAGATAATGAAACCACTCATCACCTCCCAACATTTTCAGGTGGCCCTTTATCATCCTTCCCTCCTGCTCCTTCCACTGCTATCTCTAGGCAACCACTGATTCTGCTCTCACTTGGGATTTATTTGCATGTTCTAGAATTATATACCAATGAGATCACATAGTATGCATTATTTTTTCAGTGGGTCTGGGTTCTTATTTGGAGATTCCTCTATACAGGTGCCTGTATCAACACTTCATTCTTTTTCATTGCTGAGTAGTATTCCATCAAATAGACAGACCTCAATTTGTTTATCTACTTACCTGTTGACAGAAGTTTAAGTTTCCATTTCTTGGCCATTATAAGGAAAATCACAGTGGCCATTCTACTGCAAGTCTTGTGTTTTCATTTCTCTTGGGTAAATACCTAAAAGTGAAACCACTGGATCATATGTAGGTACATGCTTAACTTTTAAAGAAACGCTCAAACTGTGTTGAAGTGGTTGTACTACTTTATACTGCCACCAGCAGCGATGAGAGTTCCAGTTGTTCCATATCCTCAGCGACAATCAGTAGGGTCCGTCTTTTTTTTTTTTTTTTTTTTTGAGGCGGAGTCTTGCTCTGTGGCCCAGGCTGGAGTGCAGTGGCCGGATCTCAGCTCACTGCAAGCTCCGCCTCCCGAGTTTACGCCATTCTCCTGCCTCAGCCTCCCGAGTAGCTGGGACTACAGGCGCCGCCACCTCGCCCGGCTAGTTTTTGTATTTTTAGTAGAGACGGGGTTTCACCGTGTTAGCCAGGATGGTCTCGATCTCCTGACCTTGTGATCCGCCCGTCTTGGCCTCCCAAAGTGCTGGGATTACAGGCTTGAGCCACCGCGCCCGGCGGGTCCGTCTTTTTAATGTAACTGCTTTCATGGGGGTGAGGTGGGATCTCATTGTAGCTTTAATTCCCTGATGATTAATGACACTGAGCATCTTTTCCTATGCTCAATGACCATTCATACATCTTTCATGAGATGTTTGTTCAAGCCTTTTTTGAAATATGGCCATTTGTCTTCTTCTACATGAGTGAAATGAGAAATATAAAGGATGTTATAAACATGACAATTATTCAATGGTCCCTGTCCAGTTTTGCTCCTGACTTCTGTAGCTTGCTGCAGCCATTATGGCTAGGAATCTGTTGGTGGAGGTGGAGGGCAATTGTGAGGACCTGGAGCAAATGCAGCACAAAAAGTCACATGGCAGAGGCGGAGGGGGTAGAGAAGAGGGAGAGGCAAGGTCAAGGTTATGGCTTTATAACCTCTGAAATGGGGCCCTTGCAGTGGGGGAGGTCACACTCTTGAGTTTGGGTTCCCCCAGAAAGCTTTTGGCCCCAGTACCCAAATGACTCCAGGTTGAGTATCCCTCAAGCGAATGACTTATAAACTACCAGGAAATTTGGCTGCAAAGTGAAAACACCATAGATGAATCCCATCTATGTTAGTGTCCACGTAAAATAGGAGCAGCCGGGAGTGTGTGCTTCCTGGTCTTTGCTCTGCTCTTCCTGGGCCCTGGATGAGAGGTCTTTTTCCAATAATGATGATTAAGATCATGATATTAATAATTCTTTGTCTTCATTGAGCATGTAATAATTTTAAAAGTCTTTTCTGCCTACCAGACTTCTTCCCTCCCAGCTGAGCAGGGCATTGGCCAGTGTTCCCACTTCACAGTTAAGCTGAGCCAGGTCCTGAGAGGTTGGGAGGAAGAGTCAGGCTCAGTTCACTGCCTCGACTCTCTCCTCAGTCCAGAGACCCACTCTGAACCATTCCCAGCGCTGTCTCCTGCATCTTCTAGTTGTGACCTCCCACAGTTTCCCAGCTCTGAAATCAAAGTTCAGGGCTGTCTGCTTTTTTTTTCTACCCAAATCCTGTTGGGGATAGTTTGGACCCACCAATACCCTGTTGATCCCTCTGAGCCCTGCATTTTGTTTACTACATAAATATGCACTGTTCAGAAAACAAACAACAAAAAGGGAAGCAATTCTGTTTACTAGACTTTTTTGTTTGTTTGTTTGAGACAGGGTCTCTCTTTGTTGCCCAGGCTTGAAGGCAGTGGTGTGGTCATGGCTCATTGCAGCCTCTTCCTCCCAGGCTCAAGCCATCCTCTCATCTAAGCCTCGGGAGTAGCTAGGACTACAGATGCCTGCCACCATGCCCGGCTAATTTTTTTCATGTTTTGTAGAGATGAGTCTGGTTAGGTTGCCCAGGGTGGCTGGCTGGATATTTGAGCCAAGGAAACCAGCGGATCTCATAACCTCACAGGGACCACATGTCCTTGAATGATGGACAGCCACCATTTCTGTCCTATCTGTCTACCTTATGTGGGTTTGACAGGCCTCTCCAGGCCTGGATCTGAGTCTAAGGCAGGGCTCAAGCGATGCAGGCCGCTGGGCCACCGGAAGTCACCATGGAGCGCTTCTCCACGGAGCTCCAGCGGCTGCGGGGTCCGGCGGCGCCCTCGGTTCATGCTGGCAGCGCCACCAAGCGGCAAGCTGGGAAAGAGCGGCCACCTCACTCCGAGGAAGCGGGAGGCGGAGGGAGTGGGGAGAGCCCCGCGTGGGTCGCGGTCCGGTGGACACCATCCCGGCGGGGAGGAGCCTTCCCACGAGGACAGATGGCGACACACAAGCTGCGTGGCTTCTGTTGTGACGTAGGCGTTCCCTCCTCGAGTGGGGTCTGTGGCTGGGGCTGTGTCTGGGGGACTGGGAGACTCTCCCATGAGGTGTCTGTGTCTGGAGCGCATTCGCGGGCAGGTGGGGCCGCCGAGTTCCCAACCCGTGACTGCACCTCCACCTCTGCCGGCCCTACCCCTGCCCTTCCAGCCAGGCCGTGCAGTCACCAGAGGTGGGATCCGGGCTCAGCTCGGCCGCGTCTGAACTTCTTGTCATCTGGGAAACGGGGGGCAGAGAGACATCCCAGGTTGAAAGCAAAACCTTCTTGCTGCAAGCCGTGTCATGAAGGTAGGTCAGAGGCCAAAAGCCTTTGCCTGAAATTTACGGCCCCGCAGTCTGGCCTTAGTCTCCTCTTCCAATTTTATTTATTTATGTTTTTAGAGACGGGTCTCACTCTGTCACCCAGGCTGGAGTGCAGGGGGGCGATTATAACTCACTGCAGCCTCGAACTCCGAACTCCTAGTGATCCACCTCAGCCTCTGGCGAAGCTGGGACCCCAAGCCAGCGCCACCTGCCCAGCCAAGTTTTGAAAGTTTTTGCAGAAACCAAGGTCTCACTGTATTGTCCAGGCTGGTCTCAAATTCCTGCTTCAAGGGATCCTCAAGTACTGGTATTACAGTTATGAGCCACCAAGCCTGGCCTCCTCTTCCAGCCTCAACTCCAACTAATTTCTTGTTTGTTTGTTTGTTTGTTTGAGACAGAGTTTTGCTTTGTCACCCAGGCTGGAGTGCAGTGGCACGATCTTGGCACACTGCAACCTCCGCCTCCTGGGTTCAAGCGACTCTTCTGCCTCAGTCTCCCAAATAACTGGAACTACAGGAGCACACTACCATCCCTGGCTAATTTTTATATTTTTAGTAGAAATGGGGTTTCACCATGTTGGCCAGGCTGGTCTGGAACTCCTGACCTCATGATCCGCTTGCCTCGGCCTCCCAAAGTGCTGGGATTACAGGCGTGAGCCACTGTGCCCGGCAGACTCCAACTACTTTTTACTCAGCCAGAGGGGCTCACTGTTCCTCCAGAATGTCTCCATGGTTTCCCACTTGCACACGATCTGTGGTGCCATTTCCTTGGCCTGGAAGTCATCTCCCCCAGCTCACCCTGAGATACATACAAATGCTCATATTGGATGTGTAGATGTGGCCTGTTATTATCTTAATGCTTTTTAATTATATGTGCTCTTCTATACAGAAAAAAGTGTAAAAAAGTATCACCCACTTTCCTGAATTATTCCACTACCCGTATATAACTTTTGTGTATGTATATATGTGTGTGTATATATATATAAAAGATATGGATCTCTCTCTCTCTCTCTATATATATATATATAGAGAGAGAGACAGGGTCTGGCTATATTGCCCAGGCTGATCTTGAACTGCTGGCCTCAAGTGATCTGCCTTCCTTGGCCTCCCAGAGTGCTGGGATTACTCATGAACCACTGCACCATGCCCCTCTTGCTAATTTTTAATTGACATATTACTTAGACTTAAAAACATTTTTCTGTGCAAATACATATACGTATTTTACAAAAATAGGACCACATGTGCTAACCATCTTTTAGTGTGAAGAGGTTATGCCTCTATAGACGGTTACTGAGCTTCTCGAACGTGGAACCTCCTACTCATCCCTCATAGTGCAGCCCATGCCACTCCACCCTGGAGGTCTCTGTGACTCACACAGGCAGTGTTTACTGTACTCTCACCTGGCTGTGGATGATACCTTGACCACCCTTTAATTTCGGAGCTTATTTTCTTATATTTGGCTGTTGGTTTACGCATCTGAACTCTCCACTTGATTGGAACTCATGGCACCATCAGGCCCAGCTAATTTTTAATTTTTTTTGTAGAGATGGGGTTTAGCGGTGCTGCCCAAGCTGGTCTTGAACTCCTGAGCTCAAGCAATCCACCTGCCTCGGCCTCCCAAACTGCTGAGATTACAAGCATGAGCTACCGTGCCTAGGCGCCGCTATCTTCTGAAAGAGCAGAATGCATTGTTTCCTCTCTAGGGTTTGCAGGTTTGAAAAGATGGGGTTTTGCATCATGCACCTAACACTCTTCTTCCCAGAAGCTCTCTGCAGAACAAGGAAGTTTTAAGAAGACTAGGTGCCTTTAGCCTATTTTCTGGAATCTCAAACCTGGTAATCCATTATTTATTCAATAAATATTGATTGAGCACCTACTATGTGCCAGATACTAAGTTCAGAGAGTATAATAGTGAACAAAACAGAAATCCTTGCCTTCTATGGGGCGTACATTTTACTGGAGGCTTTCAGACAATAAACAAACTACATACTTAAAATATATAGTATGTTAGACGGTGTTGAGTGTTTGCAAAAAAATAAAGTGGAAGGGACAGTCCTATCCTTAGACCTGGGCAAGAGGGACCCTCGCCCCAAGTTGCACCCTTCTCTAAGTCCCTCCAGGGCAAGGAGTCGGCCAGGACAAGGGGATGTGGCCCCTGGGAGCCCAGGATCCTTCTCTAGGTTTCACTCTGGTTATCCAAGACCTCAAGAGTTCCTGCTCAAATGGCACTGAACCCATGTTCGGGGCTTGTACGTGTTCCCACAGGTCTGACCCTGAGAGGGTGGAATGTACCTGTATGCCAAAAGTACGGTTACGAGGTGACTGTTTCCTGGGGATGTAGCTGGGATGTTCAAATGTATGACTGAGGTGCAGGATGGAAATGGGGGTGGGAAGAGAAAGGGGATGAACCATCATTTTTACTCTTTTTTTTTTTTTGAGACAGAGTTTCGCTCTGTCACTCAGGCTGGAGTGCAGTGGGGTGATCTCGGTTCACTGCGGCCTCCGCCTCCCAGGTTCAAGTGGCTCTCCTGCCTCAGCCTCCTGAGTAGCCAGGGTTACAGGCACATGCCACCACGCCTTCTAATGTTTTGCATTTTTAGTAGAGAGGGGGTTTCACCATGTTGTCCAGGCTCACCTCAAACTCCTGACCTCAGGTGATCCACCCACCTCAGCTTCCCAAAGTGCTGGGATTACAGGGATGAGCCACTGTGCCCAGCCCATTTTTATTCTTTTTCCAGGCTCTCCAAACGTTAGGGACAGGCCTGGGAAGCTAGGCATGGAGACTGGGGGGTGGGGTGTCACTGCAGTTTTAAATACAATGGGCAGGGAAGGTGACATTTTCCTAAAGAAGAGGAAAGGCGTGGTATGTGTGGATATCACTGAAAGCGCCCTCCAGGCAGAGGAAAAGTGAGTACGAAGGTTCGGAGGCAGCTGTGTGCCTGGGATGACCAGAAAAGTAAACCTGGGTACTCCCCAGGTGCCATGGCCCAAGGGGACCTGCCAGATTTGTGTTTGTGCAGAACTTAAAAGAAATAGGCCCTTGATCAATATCGGATTGAAGGAATGAACGGTTCCACCTCCAGGAGGAGCCACTCCCAGCAGCACACAGCTGCCTCTTCTTCCCGGCTCTGTGCCAAGGGGTATTTCAGCTTTGCTTTGATCCTGATGGCCAGGCACTGCTATTCTTCAGGCCAGGATTTCCCCAAGCCTTGCTGTTTTTTTTTTTTTTTTTTGAGGCGGAGTCTCGCTCTGTCGCCCAGGCTGGAGTGCAGTGGCCGGATCTCAGCTCACTGCAAGCTCCGCCTCCCGGGTTCCCGCCATTCTCCTGCCTCAGCCTCCGAGTAGCTGGGACTACAGGCGCCGCCGCCTCGCCCGGCTAGTTTTTTGTATTTTTTAGTAGAGACGGGGTTTCACCGTGTTAGCCAGGATGGTCTCGATCTCCTGACCTCGTGATCCGCCCACCTCGGCCTCCCAAAGTGATGGGATTACAGGCTTGAGCCACCGCGCCTTAGTTCCCTTGAAACGGCCTCCTTATCACTTCCACCTTCCTGTTTTCATCTCCCGTTCCTCAGCACCCTCTGTCTCCCCACAGTGTCCCCAAAACGCTGCCTGCATGCCCATTGGTCCTAGCCTGGGAGCTTCTCAGGGACGCCTGAGCGGGACGTGGCTGCAGACAGAGCTGAGAGGGTGGCCTCGGGTGGGTGGTGGCAGTCTCCTGGCTGTGGGGGCAGAAGTGGGGGCCTGGGAGGTGGCAGGCAGCTCAGGCCTAAGGAAGGACGGAGTCAGAGCTCGGAGATGTGACCTGAAAGGGCTCAGCCCGCGGGAAGGAGTCTGGGGATTTACCCAGATAAATATCAAATTATTAGGTCAAAATTGAACTGTAAATAGGTACTGGGAGATGTAAACAGAATTCAGAAATCATTTTTGCCTTGGTGGTATTTTTTGATCCTGACAAATTTAGACTTTTCTTTAACAGTCTCATGGATGATGTCAGAGAGAAATAAATATTTAAGCTCACGAAAGTTGGGAAGTTGAATAGAAAATTTCCCCCACAAGAGGCTAGGATTGCAAAAGGCCACAACTCTAGAGTAAGGGGAAACCAGATATACACCAGTCCTTCTGGGGGTTATCAGCCAAAGTTCTCATTGCCTGGGTGGTCCAAGGAACATCAAACTTTGGACTCGGTTTAAGGTAGCTCTGGAGAGACAGAGCCTCTAGGCACCTGGCAGAGGCAAGCAAGATCCTTTTTGGAGGAAGGTAGTGTCATCCTGGACCTGAAATGATTACTATAAATATATTTTTAGTGCAATGAGCAGCATACAAGGAAAGGAAACCTGACACCATAAGAAAATAAGGTACTGTGAGGAGAACCAAGAGAAAGAACAGGCAAGAGAATCAGATCTACAAATGCTTTGCTGGAATAATCAGAGAGGGACCCTCCCGCTGACACACACAAAAATAAACCCACCAAAAATACAATTAGCATGCTTAAGGAAATAAAGAAGAAGCTAGGAAATATCTGCAGGAAACTTTCAAGAGTGATATAGCAGATTTTTTTTTCCCTTCTCTTTCAATGACTTTGAGACACAGCAGATTTTAAAAGGAAGCAAAAAGAACTTGCACAAATGAAAAATACAATAACTGAAAATTAAAAGTTCATTAATGAACGGGCACAACAGCTGATTGGACACAATTAAAGAGATAATTAGTGAATAGGAAATTATCCAGAAGAAATTAACCAGAATGTAACATGAAGAAATGAGACAATGGAAAACAGAGAAGAAAGGATAAGATATATACAAGACAGAATTAATTTGAATCCCAGAAGAGAGAATAAAACAGAGGCAATATTTGAAGTGATAAGAGTTAATTATTTTTTAGAATTGATAAAAGGCCCAAATCCACAGCTCAAGTCTAATAGAATAAATCACTACCTGAATAAATAAAATATACTTTCACACATCTTAATAAAACTGAAGAAAACCAAAGACAAAAATATCTTAAAGTAGCCAGATAAAAAAGGTAATAAGGCCAGGTGCGGTGGCTCACGCCTATAATCCCAGCACTTTGGTAGGCCGAGATGGGCAGATCACCTGAGGTCAGGAGTTCGAGACTAGCCTGACCAATGTGATGAAACCCTATCTCTACCAAAAATACAAAAATTAGCTGGGTGTGGTAGCGCGCACCTGTAATCCTACTCAGGAGACTGAGACAGGAGAATTGCTTGAACCCGGGAGGCAGAGGTTGCAATGAGCCGGGATCACGCCATTACACTCTAGCCTGGGCAACAAAAGTAAAACTTCATCTCCAAAAGAAAGGTAATAATAGAATCCCGAAGGTAATCAAATACTTTCTTTCTTTCTTTTTTGAGACACATTCTTGCTCTGTCACCCAGGCTGGAGTGCAATGGTGCAATCTTGGTTAACTGTAGCCTCTGCCTCCCGGGTTCCAGCGATTCTCCTTCCTCAGCCTCCTCGGTAGCTGGGATCACAGGTGCATGCCACCACACCTGGCTAATTTTTGTATTTTTAGTAGAGATGGGGTTTCACTATGTTGGCCAGGCTGGTCTTGAATTGACCTCAGGTGATCTACCCACCTTGGCCTCCCAAAGTGCTAGGATTACAGGTGTGAGCCAATGCACCCAACCTCTTTTTTCCTGAGACAGAGCTTTGCTCCATCACTCAGGCCAGAGTGCAGTGGCACGATCACAGCTCAGTGCAGCCTCGACCTTCCAGGCTCAAGTGATTTTTCTGCTTCTGCCTCCATAGTAGCTGGGACCACACATGTGCACTACCACCACACGCTACTAATTTTTAATTTTTATTTATTTATTTATTTAACTTTGTATTTTGAATAGAGATGAGGTCTTGCTATGTCGCCCAGGCTGGTCTCAATCTCCTGAGATAAAATGATCCTCCCACCTTGGCTTCCCAAAATGTTGGGATTACAGGCAAGTGCCAACACTCACAGCCAATAGCACTCAATTTTACACTTTGATGAGAAGTTAACTCTGTATGTTTAATTGCTGGGGTAATCACGACAAAATAAGGCATATACTTTTCAAATTAGTAGAGGGAAAGAATGGAATGATAAAATTAAATAAAGTGATGAAGAGCCAGGTGTGGCTGTTCATGCCTGTAATCCCAGTACTTTGGGAGGCTGAGGCAGGTGGATTGCTTGAGCCCAGGAGTTTGAGATCAACCTGGGCAACATGGTGAAACCCTGTCTCAACAAAAAATGTTAAAATTGGCTGGGTGTGCTGGTTTCCACCTGTAATTCTAGCTATGCAGGAGGCTGAAGCAGGAGAATTGCTTAAACACAGGAGGTTGAGGCCATAGTGAGCTGTGATCATGCCACTGCACTACAGCCTAGGCAACAGAGCGAGATCCTGTCTCAAAAAAAAAAAAAAAAAAAAAAGCATAGAATATAAAAAAATAAAAAAAGTGATGGTAAGAAGAGAGAGAAAAATAAACATAGAACAGTCAGGACAAATAGAAAATTACAAAAGAGGCGGGTGCAGTGGCTCACGCCTGTAATCCCAGCACTTTGGGAGGCTGAGGCAAGGAGATCACAAGATCAAGAGATCAAGATCATCCTGGTCAACATGGTGAAACTCCACCTCTACAGTCCCAGCTACTTGGGAGGCTGAGGCAGGAGAATTTCTTGAACCCAGGAGGCAGAGGTTGCAATGAACCAAGATCGTGCCACTGCACTCTGGCTGGTGGCAGAACGAGACTCCATCTCAAAAATAAAAAAATTAATAAATTAATTAAAAAAGAAAATTACAAAAGAAGTGGTAGATTTAACTCAAATATGTCAGTAATGACATTAAAGGTAAACGCACTAAGTGCTCTTGTTAATAGACAGATCTTAAGACCATAGAGAGGAAACTCACCTGCCTCAGGTCCACCGGGAGCCATAGCAGGGCCAGCAGCCCGGGTGACCTGCTTCCTGGTCCTGTGTTCTCTCAACTCTGCCCAATTCAATTCAACCCAGCCCGTTTATGTTGAACAGCCTGTGCTGGTGAGGCTGGGGACAATTTTGGAACATACAAATATATCAAACAAGGTTTCTATCCTAAGGGCATTTTCCTGAGTGAGGAGAAAAGTACGCTATAGCATGAATTCTCGGGATACATATTCCTCTAAGGGCATATGGACACATCATATCTCTATGGGGTGTTGAAAACAGCTCGGTTGTGGAGACCCCAACCCAGTGGCACTAGAGGAATTAAAGACACACACACAGAAATGTAGTATGGAGTGGGAAATCAGGGGTCTCACAGCCTTCAGAGCTGAGAACCTTGAACAGAGATTTACCTACGTATCACCGACAGCAAGCCAGTGTAAACATTGTTTCTATAGATTATAGATTAACTACAAGTATTCCTTATGGGAAATAAAGGGGTGAGCCAAAGTAAAGGGATGGGTCTGGCTAGTTATCTGCAGCACGAACATGTCCTTAAGGCACAGACCCCTCATGCTATTGTTCGTGGTTTAAGAACGCCTTTAAGTGGTTTTCCGCCCTGGGTGGGCCAGGTGTTCCTCGCCCTTGTTCCGGTAAACCCACAACCTTCCAGCGTGGGTGTCATGGCCGTCACGAACATGTCAAGTGCTGCAGAGATTTTGTTTATGACCAGTCTTGGGGCCAGATTATGGCCAGATTTTGAGGCCTGTTCCCAACAACGGGGCCTGGGGTTGGGGGTGGCGATGTTTTGGGGCTGTGTCTGAAAACGGCTCTGCCTGTGCCTGGGTGTCCACCGCCTTGGACACACACAGGCAGTGGGCAGGGCGGGAGTAGGTGCTTTTCTGAATGGAAATTCATCAATGTGCTTCTGTCTGCTGCGGTTATCAGTGTTGCTATTTCAGTGAGTAATGGTAGAGCCTTCACCCGGCTCATGCCAGACGCGGAGGGTGGGGGTGCGGGCCGGCGATACGGCTGGGGTCCTCTGTCGTCAGAAAACATGAGCTCATGCCAAGGTTTCCGCAGGTCACCGAGATAGCACCGGCTCTCCGGAGACAGGCGTGACCCCCAGGTCGGCTCCTCGTCATTGAACTAAGTGGGCTCAGTGTCAGCTTGAACGTTAGTGGTGATAAGGGCCGGATAATGGTAGCCAAACTCCCACGGCCTCTTTAGGCCTCCCCGGGGGCCCTGGGGCCAGCAAGAGGGCAGGTCAGGGAGGGGCCAGGAGGAGGAGCCGGCAGGGAGGCCGCTGGCGCCTTTGGCTCAGCCGATGGGCTCTCAGCCCTCTGGAGTGTGCCCTGGGGACCAGTTTGTCCATGCTTCTGCCTCCAGGGCAGCCACGAGGACCAACAGATGTCCCAGGGAAGACACCGGCCACAACTGTGTCCTGGAACCATATCAAACTCGCAGCACTTACTTCTCTGGACTTGTTTTTGTTTCAGCAAATTTGCTGGATCTGTTGGCAGATTTGAGTGAGTGAGGAAGTTGCAGATGTGTGTTCAGGCTCTGCTGTGGACCTGGAGGCCGGGGTTAACCTGCGGGCGGTTTCAGGTGGGAAAGGCCAGAGCTTGATCACAGCACACACAGCACCTGGGGGTTTCTCAGCCTCTGCGCTTGCTGGTCCTGAGTCTGTCACCTGTGAGGTCAAGCTTCCTAAGCCTTCCTGGGCTGGAAAGGAAGCCACACCGCTTCCAAAATAATGACAGCTGTGTGTAACCCAGATGGGAGCATGGTCCTGGCCATGGGGCTGCATCTCTGGGCTGCTCCCCAGCACTCTGGGGAGGACAGGAGGTGGGTTTTATGCTGGGAGGGCCTCAGGTGGCCTCCTGGGTCAGCAGCACGCATGCTGCCCCGTCCCTCTCATGCCCCTCTATTGCTGGTCCAGGACTGAACCTTTTCTTTCTCTGCCCAGAGCAGCCTCCAGGGAGCCACTATCAATGGACAAGAGGCGGTGTGTGACATGGGATGATTTGCCACCCTTGAATCAGTTCCGCTCTCCCATTCTAGGAGGAGGGCACTGAGGCAGGGAGGGGCCTGGCCAGCCCAAGCCCTATCTGCTGCTCAGCTGAGCAGGAGGGATCTGAACGCAGCTCTTCGTCCTCTGCCCTGTGCTTGCGTTCTCATGAGCTTTCTCTCTAGGTAAAGAAATCATTCTTTTTGTTAAAATTTTTTTTTATTTTTACATTTTTATTTATTTTGAGACCGGGTTATGAGACTGGCTAATTTTTGTATTTTTGCTGGAGATGCGGGTCTTGCTATGTTGCCCAGGCTGATCTCAAACTCCTGGCCTCAAATGATCCACCCCGCTCATCCTCCCAAAGTGCTGGGATTACAGGCGTGAGCCACCGCGCCCGGCTGCAAAGGAAATCATTCCAGGTGTCATTGTTTCCGATGTTACTTTAAGTTTTGAAAAATAAAGCTACTGCGTTTTGCAGGTGGACAGTCTCAGACTGCAAGCGGGTCAGCACTACAGCAGAGGGAATCCCAAACTGGCCGCTGAGAACAGAACAGCTGCGCCCTCGCCGACTGGGACCCCAGTGACATCTACTGGAGCAAGCAGGCGCTGCACGTGCGCGGGCAGCCATTCAGTCACTCCCGTCATTCCAACACAACGGAATTTATGTAGAAAATTTACATGTATCATAGGCTATTTATGAATATATGCACACGTAGAAAGAGGAAAAGTACACTTGGAAATGGTAAACATAACTTGAAGAGAGTAGTTACCTTTGGATTGGGTAGGGGTGAAGGAGTGGTAAAGGTTTTAGTTTTATCTGTACCATTTCTTTTTTCACTTATTTATTTGTAGAGATGGGAGTCTCACTATGTTGCCCAGGCTAGTCCTGGTGTCAAGCAATCCTCCACCTTGGCTTCCCAAAATGCCGGGATTACAGGCGTGAGCCATCGTGCCTGGCCACAATTTGTTTTTTCTTTCAAAAGATCCGATACCAATGTGCCAAAGTATTGACATCTATTAAATCTTTCTGGCGGTCATACTGAGGTCTGTTTTTCCGTACTTATCTCTATGTTTAAAATAGCTCATAATAAACATATAGTTTATAATAATAGTAATAATATACAGTATATATTTATTATGCTATATATTTATTACATTGTATACATTTTATATTTGTTAAATATTGTATACTTACATTTATGGAAGGAAAATAAAAAATAAAAATGGAAAATTTGTGGTCCAGGTTCTTGGTGCCAATGGTAGCAGGGCAATTTAATAGCAAAAGTTCTTAATACTTGTTGGCTGCTGTTATCATCAGTAATAAGTTTCCTGGAGTAACTGAACAGCAGCTGAAGCTCATGTATAGGCTAGAGGAGAATCGCCCTCTTCAATAGTGGTGATGAGATGAAGATACACTGGGAAGGCTTATTTATTTGCTATTATTGAAAAATGGTTCATACCCCATAGGAAGATGTGGCATGGAACATCAGAATGTTCTTAGAATTGGGAAACTCTCACGTAGGAGGCTGAAAGAGAAAGCCCAAATGACCATTTTATTTCCAGATTAAAGTTGCTGCCTAGAAATGATCACAAACACAACCTCCCACTGTTAGAACCAGAGTCCAGACGCACCTAACACAGGCAGCAGTACGAGAGCAGGGCTCACAACACTTTGATAATTCAAGTTATACCTTTATGAGTTTTTACATATCGAGGTACCTATTGTTCTGTTATTTGTATAATATGTTTTTAAAACCTCACTTTTTATGCCAGAGGTTTGAATGTAATCGGTCTGGGTTGTGTCCTGGGATTTAAAAAAAAATGTCCCCAGTTGATTGTAAATATAAGCCAAGATTGAAAACCATTTCTTCAAATCAAGAAAGGGGAATCCCAGATGCCGAGATGAGGAGGACATTGAAAGGTAGAGTGGCAAGTGTGAGAGTTGGTGCCAGGGAGCTGGAGCCTGAGTGAGACACATTCTGAGGAATGGCTATAGGACCAGGAAATCAGTCCTATTGGCCAGAGGCTTGGATTTTAACACTCTTACAGGGACAGGTGATGAGGCCTTAGGCTTCTAAGAAAGGGGAGCTGGATCTGAGATTCGTGCAAAAACCAGGACCCCTCATGGAGCATCTGGCAGAATCAAATAGTAAAGTACATGATTCTCTTCCCAGTGTGTAGAATTTCTACAATAGAGTGGCAGGGAGTGGGGTGGTAAATCCTCGCTGAAAATCCTCACTGAAATAAGTGAATAAGTAAATCCTCACTGAAAATAAGTTCAGTAAATTAAAATTCAATAAATTAAAGTTCAATAAATTAATAAATTAAAGCTCAATAAATTAAACTTCAGTAAATTAAAGTTCAATAAATCCTCACTGAAAATAAATCACAAAACACATAGAAAAATAGCCTGCCGTGATAGTCAGTAGGCACAATGGGCAAAGATACTGAGATAATGACACAATCTGAAAGCAAACAAACGTGAGAGATGAAACTATAAGAAAATGCTATTATGAGACAGATGAGCTATTTAGATACATCTAAAGAGAAAATCAACAAGTGAGAATATAGATCTGAGGAAGCTGCCACATACGAGGCTCAGAGCTAAAAAGCAATGAAAAATATAAAAATGAGGCTAAGAGATATGAAAGATCAAATGAGAAGTGTCACTATAAATTTGAAGATGATTCTGGTTATGCATTGGGCTAATTTGCTTGACCCACCTGATTTTGTGCAGCCGTAGTGCAATGCCAACATTTCATGCATATTTCATGGGCAATGCCAGCATCCCTTCTCAACTGCAGACTGGAGTGTCTCTCTGTTCTTCTGACTCTGGGCTTTCCCCAACACTGCAAGAGCCCATTTAGCTTATGCACAAAGAGTTCAGACCTTTGAAGGTGTTGACACAGCGGGCAGCAGCCCTCAACTAATGAGGGATGAGAGTAAGTAGATAAATGTATCAACTCAATTGTCCTTTGGTGAGACAATCTAAGGCATTCTCTATTAATTTACCAAAGAATCCTCTGCAGGACTGAGCCTCAGTGAATCTCAGTGGTAGCCAGCTCATAATCCAACTTTATTGGATTTTCTGTTTTACTCTTCCGATTCCATCACTTCAGTTCACTGTGACCACCTCTTAAATTAACTCAAATCTTCCTTTCAGGTTCTGCTTTCACAGGAACTTAAACTAAGGCAAAAGGAGGAGATGCAAAGAGTGAGGGAAAGGCAATATTTGAAGCGATAATACTTGAGTGCTTTTCAGAATTGATGAAGGACAGGTATCCTTGGATTCAGGAAACAGAAGTCCTAAAAAGATTTTAAAAAATTGATTCCCATACGCATTATAGAATGCCAAAGATAGGAGGAAAATTTCTAAAGCAACTAGAGAGAAAGAATGGGTTAGCATGCCAAGGCACAGCATTTTGGTGGTCAATAGACTTTTAAACAGTTATTAAAAACCAGAATACAATGGAATAAGCATTGAAGGAAAACGACTGGTGACCTGGAATTTTATACCCAACGGAACTGGGTACTGTTTGAGAATAAGGGGGAAAAATCTACCGAAAAACCAAAAACATGTTCATACAAAGATGGAGTTTGTCTATTCATAGACACTAGTTGAAAGAACTATTACATTATGTGCCCTTGATGCTGGTTCTATTCCTTGCAGCCACAAGAGCAAAATTCAATCTCATTTTCCAAAGGATGCTCTTATAGTTCTTCTTTGGGCCTGTGGCGGAGGGATGGGGGATGATTTCTTTTTCAATAGCTCTGTTTAACCTTGGCAGCCTCCTTCTGAATAAAGCTGCCATCTTGACAAGGAGATTTGGGGCGGGGTGGTTCAGTAGGCGCTGGGAGCTTTATTCTTCAGCTTCTGGCTCTAGGCTTCCTGGTTCCCCTCTCTCCTAATAGAGTTAGATTTTGGATTGTGCTGGCAGTGAGTATCTGTGGGTCTGCTCACATTCAAGAACTTTGCCAGAATTTCTCCTTGGGAGGAGGAGTGAACACTCATTGGTGTCTATAGATTGAATTTCCCTCTCCTCCTCCACTGACACAGAGAGAAAGAGAAATAATTGTACACTTGCAGAAATTAATTTTTACTTTGAGTGTGATGCTCTATCTCATTTTTCTCATTCCAGGCCTCAGTTTCACCATTGATAAAGACCAATGTTGACCCAAATTAAACCCTTTCTTGAATTTAACACTGAGGAACACTTCCAGCCACCCCTCCGAGTTCCCTGCAGTGGGAGCTATTTTCCAGGATGTCCTGGCATCGGGGCTGCCTGCTTCCCACCTGCCTCTCCTCCTGCGTCCCTCTCCACTTCACCTGCAGAATGGGAATCCGGCTACATCACGGTTGCCACAGAAAACAAGGTATTTATTTTCTTTCTTGGCTTTTGTTTAGATTGTAGCATCTACAATGACTGGATTCTACTCTTGCTGATTTTAAAAAATCAAAAAGTGTTTATAATTTCATAAATAATACAGAAACTTACTTCCCTTGTAGAATAATTCAGATAATGCACAGAAAGCAAAAGACACTTTTCCCACCTTCAATTCTAGTCTTCCTTTTAGTGTATACTCCTTCCAGCTCTTTCTCTCTCGATATATATATATATATATATGCACACACACACGTACTTTTTCCTTTTTGTTGCTTATATGGTATAATCCATATACATTTTACAATTTTTAAAAACTTACATATTTGGGGAATCTTTTCATACTGGTATAAAGACTTTTCTTGTTCTCTCTGACTGATACATCGTATTCCAGAGCATTGTTATACTGTGCTACAATATAATTTATCTAAGGAAACATCAGAGATAAGAAAAAAAGAGAAAAACTAAAGGAAAGATATAAAAACAACAACAAAATACTATATTTAATCACTTCCTTGTCAATTAACATTTAGGTTGTTTATAATTCTCCTACTACAAATAATTCTGCATGAACATTCTTGTACGTATTTCTGTGTGTCTGGATGCAAGCATTTCTCTTGGGAAGATGTGGAAGGTAGACTTCCAATCGCGAGAAGACACATTTAACATTTCAACATTTTAGCATTTACAGATTGCTCTCCATAAGGACTATATCAATACACACCCTCATAATCAGTATATGAAAATACCCATGGCTTCATCCTTTTACCAAAACTAGTTGTTTTCCATTAAAAAAATTTTTTTCCCTCTGATTGTTGTCTTTTTCCTTAGCCTCCTCCACTTCTTGTCTCCCTTCTTGCCATCTCGTTCTCATACAGCATACCCCAGGCAGACGTGATTCACAGAAAATGGTCCCAATGTATGGCCGTGTGGTCAGAAGTCATGGGATGAAAACACTCAAATAGACACACACAGGAGTTTGCAAAATCACACGCGCATGTCTTCACACACAAACACAGTATTCTTTCCAGTCAAGATAAGAATATTAGTGGGAAAAGTCGTGCTGGACTATCTCATTTCCCTGTGTGGGCGGCCCAGATAAGTGGCCTCTCAGGTCTGGACAATAATACCCAGCCCGACAGCTTGTCTGCAGCCTCTCCCGCCCCTCCAGAGAAGCCTCTGCCATGATGACTGTTCTGGGGTGGGGTCCAGCCGGGGGTGCACAGCTCTGAGCAGACCCAATGGGCAGACAGTGATGGGAAGAGGCGCTCTTGGGGCCTGGGAAGGGGATGCAGCTCATGGCGGCGGCAGTGCTGGGGATACACTGGAGCCAGACTGGTGCCCAGAACCGCCAGGAGTGTGATGGGGGCAAATCAGAACCATTAGAGTAACCGTGGGGGCCCAAGGAATGATGCTAGGAAGCAGGGATGCGAAGTGGCTCAGCTTGTGGGCGGCCACAGCAGCTTTGCAAAGCTCCTTCCTCCCTTTCTTCCATTCCCAGGGCACATGGGCAGGGTGGTGCCTGAAGATAGTGCCTCCCTTTCCTCCGCTGCATCCCTCCTCTCCCACACCTCTCAGGCTCTCTGCTGCGCCTCTTCTTCAGTAGTTTAGGAGGTTCCTGGGACTCTGCTAGTTCTGGAGAACACAAAGAATTAGCCCCATTCCTGCATCCCAGGACCTCAAGATCTCGGGGGCCGTCCAGGACCCATCTGCCACTGCAACTCTAGAGGGTCTCTCCTGCTTCTTGTGGTGCAAGGAGTTACACACAGCCCCTCACAGCTCTGTCTGGTGCTTACAGTCTTGGTCCCACTGATTCAGGTGGCTCTTGTTATCCATTTTAAGTCATTTTGTCTTCTTTTTAAAAGTTCTTTTAAAACAAATTTTTATTTTTGTAGAGACAGGGTCTTGCTATGTTGCCCAGGCGGATCTCAAACTCCCAGCCTCAAGTGATCCTCCTGTTCTGGCCTCCAAAAGTGCTGGGATTACAGGCATGAGCCACTGTACCCAGCTGTCATTTCCTCTGCATGTCAAGTGAAGTCATGGGAAAGGGCGTCTGGAGTGGCAAGTGGGGCTCTCGCTTCCTCAGGATGGCGGGAAGTTCTATCTTGATCTGAGGCTGGGGATCAGGTTGCTCCTTGTCCCCATATCCAGGGTTGGGAGGAGAGGTTAGAGCCCGGGGGGACTCTGCTTGGAAACCTGGAGACTGTGGCAAGCATTGCAGAGTGTGGAGCCACCCACATTGGTGGTCTCGTTTGATTCCTACCACCTGGAAGGGAGAGAGAACAAGACTTCTTGTATCTTTCACAGATGAGGAAACTGTAGCCTGCAAAGGTTAAATGACTCACTTAAGGTCGTACAGCTGGGAAGGAAAGAACCCAGGTCTATGGACTTAAAATCTGGCATCCTAGCCATGGGCCGTGTTCTGGGAAACTTGCACCACATGGCAGTGCCGCAGAGGGACGAGAGGGAGGAGAAGGAGGGAGAGGGAGGACAGATGCTCTGGAGGGCGTGCTCTCAGGACTTAGACCCCTGTGGACACCCTTAGCGAGGGGTGGACGGAGAAAGTCACGCTTACGCCCTGTGCAGCCCCCAGCGCTGATAGTAGACATCACATTGTTAAAAAGGGGAAAGAAACATGAAGGGTGGACTTGAGGGGCCGCCTGTCTATATGCCTAGTATTTCTAGTTGATGAAGTTGCTGGCCTTTTTCTTAGACACAGCCTGAGTCTTTTTCTCTCCAGTCTGATTGAGACCTCAAGCCCTCAGATTTTTTTTTTTAGACTGAGTCTCGCTCTGTTGTCCAGGCTGGAGGGCAATGGTGTGATCTTGGCTCACTGCAGCCTCCATCTCCCGGGTTCAAACAATTCTCCCGCTTCCCAAGTAGCTGAGATTACAGGCACCCGCCACCGAGCCACCACGCCCGACAATTTTTTTTTTTTTTGTATTTTTAGTAGATGGAGTTTTGCCATGTTGGCCAGGCTGGTCTTGAACTCCTGACCTCAGGTGATCTCCTGACCTCAGGTGATCACCTGCCTCAGCCTCCCAAAGTGCTGGGATTACATGCGAGAGCCACCACGCCTGGCCTGACATTTTATTTTCTCCTTCCTTCCTCTCTTTCCTCTCCTCCCCTCCCTTCCCTCCCTCCCTCCCTTTCTTTTTTTGAGACAGGGTCTCACTCTGTTGCCCAGGCTGGAGTGCAGTGGTGCAATCTCATCTCACTGTAGCCTCCATCTCCTGGGTTCAAGCACTTCTCCTGCCTCAGCCTCCCGAGTAGCTGGGCGTACAGGTGTGCACCACTATACCTGGCTAAGTTTTGCACTTTTAGTAGAGATGGGGTTTCACCATGTTGGCCAGGCTGGTCTCAGACTCCTGAACGCAAGTGATCCCCCCGTCTCGGCCTCCCAATGTGCTGGGATTACAGGCGTGAGCCACTGCGCCTGGCCGACTTTCTTATTTACTGAATAACTGATACCCACATCGCAGTAGCAGTCACATCCCTGGTGCCATGTGCTCAGGCACGAGGGGCCATTGGGAGCATCCTACCCGGGCCTGTCTGTCCTGGGAAGAGTCAGAGAGGTGAATCCAAGCCAAAACTTTGTAAAAGAATTCAGGGTTAGGCTGGGAGTGGTGGCTCATGCCTGTAATCCCAGCACTTTGGGAGGCTGAGGTGGGCGGATCACTTGAGATCAGGAGTTCAAGAACAGCCTGGCCAACATGGTGAAACCCGTCTCTACTAAAAATACAAAAATTAGCCGGGCGTGGTGGCACGTGTCCGTAATTCTAGCTACTTGGGAGGCTGAGGCACAAGAATCACTTGAACCCAGGACACAGAGGTTGCAGTGAGCCGAGATCACGCTACTGCACTCCAGCCTGGGTGACAGGGTGAGACACCATCAAATAAAATAATAAAATAAAATAAAATAAAATAAAATAAATAAAATAAAATAAAATAAAATAAAAAATTCAGGGTTGGACATGAGGTTTGAAATAAGAAGGGAGGGTCAAGGAGAATACTGGCAGTGCCTTTGGGACCTGGATTTTAAGTGTTTAGAGATGTGGAGTCCAGTTACATCCCAAAAGGTTTGTTCCAGGTTCGCTATTCCCGGTAAGGTGTGGCAGTGTCTGTTGATGGGCACTCTCGCCAACACTTATTCTCACCATTAAAAAATGGCATCTCGGCCGGGCGCAGTGGCTCACGCCTGTCATCCCAGCACTTTGGGAGGCTGAGGTGGGCGGATCACGAGGTCAGGAGATCAAGACCATCCTGGCTAACACGGTGAAACCCTGTCTCTACTAAAAATACAAAAAATTAGCCAGGTGAGGTGGCAGGAGCCTGTAGTCCCAGCTACTCGGGAGGCTGAGGCAGGAGAATGGCGTGAACCCGGGAGGCGGAGCTTGCAGTGAGTCGAGATCACACCACCTCACTCCAGCCTGGGCGACAGAGCGAGATTCCATCTCAAAAAAAAAAAAAAAAAAAAAAAAAGGCATCTCATGAAGACTGCTGGCCTGGAGGGTCTTCCCTTATCGGGGCACGTAGGTGCCTGGGGTCTTCCCCAGTGCTCAGCGCATGGCAGGGCCTCCACGGCTTCAGCGGGGATCTCTGCAGGTCATCGCTGACCACGGCTCCCAGGCCGTGCAGAGAGAGGCGCAGAGGCCAGCCCTCTGGGACCTTACTCAGCTGCCACTCTAGCGACAGAGTGAGCATCCTCTCTTGGGGTAGCTGGCCGGACACTGGGGCTCCTCTCCAAAACCAGAACCAGAAGGCCCTGATCTCGTTCTGGAACAAGCTGCTTGGCGGGGGTGGTCACTGGCTCTCTCCTTCCTGTGTTCACAAGCACAAGATGGAGACCCAGAAGCACCCTCCCCATCTACGGAGCTGTGGTGGGGCAGGGAACGCAGGCTAGTCAGGTGGAGAGACAGGAGAGCCCAATGCACATGCAAGCATCCCTCAGAGGCAGGCAGAAGATGGGTAAAAACATGAAATCTGATGAGAAACAGGGTCCACGGCCCTTCCTGCTCCTGGGGTTACCCCTGACCTCCATCTCACATCCAGCCTTTGAGAGACAGGAGCAGGCTCTACCCTGGAGGTGATTCCCAGCCACAAAGAGGTGAATGAGAGTCACTCAGAGTCTGCACAAAGGCTCAACAGAGCAAACTGGCCTCTGGTGCCCTGAGAGGCACACGAAGTAGCTCCCAGGGAGTGGCATCTGGGCGAGAACATTGACTTGGGGAGCTTTGAGAAGGGAAAGGCATTTTCCATCCATTGGCACCTGCCACTCTGGGTGCAAAAGAGGTACGATGCAGTTCTCTTCTGGTTTTTGTTTGTTTGCTTGTTTGTTTGTTTTTTGAGACGGAGTCTCACTCTGTCACCCAGGACGGCACAATCTTGGCTCACTGCAACCTCCGCCTCCCTGATTCAAGCAATTCTCATGCCTCAGCCTCCCAAGCAGCTGGGACTACAGGAATGTGCCACCATGCTTGGCTAATTTTTTGTAATTTTAATAGAGATGGGGTTTCGCCATTTTGGCCAGGCTGGTCTCCAACTCCTGGCCTCAAGTGATCCACCTGCTTCGGCCTCCCTAAGTACTGGGATTACAGGTGTGAGCCACCACGCCAGGCCTAGTTCTCTTCTGATGTTGAACAAAGTCTGTTTCTCCATCTAGTGATTCTGATCTGACTGGGCACCAGGAATTGCAATGTGTCCCATCCCAGGCTGAAACAGAGAAGGACATGTGAAACCCATGATCCAGCACGTGGCAGTCTGCGGCTGCCCTGGGGGTCACAGAGCCCCGGCTTGTACACTCTAAGGGTGGTGCAGTCGAACTGAGAAAGCCAGGCTTAAGCTGACTACCCTACCAAGGCCACCATACATCACAGAAACCCTCACCACCAGACAGACCCAGGGAATGAAAGTAACTCATGGAGGTCAAGGCTGCAGTGAGCTATGATCGTGCCACTGCACTCCAGCCTGGGCAATAGAGGGAGACCCTGACTCTATTTAAAACAAAACAGAACAAAACAAAAAGCTTGCATTTATTGAGTGCTTACTACACACTGGGCACAAAGTAGTAATTATTACAACAATGTGTGGAGACGGTAACAGCTATGTCTCTGTTTTACAGATGAGGCCCTGAGGTCCAGCGAGGTTAGGTAACTTGGTGCAAGCTCACGTGGCTGTGGGAAACCCAAGCCCAACTCCAGTGCGTGACCTCTTACGGGTGACAGCACAGGCTCCGTTCCGTCCAGGGCAGCAACTGGTATTTGTAAAGCATTGGACCAGGCTGGAAAAAGACCAACAGTGAAGCCACCAGTGCAGTGACATGCCAGGCAGGATGTGGCCGTTTCCCTGGGGCCATTGTCTGCCTGAGCACCTCTCCCCACACTCCCTGCGGGCCCCTCCGTAGTCACATATGGTGCCATCAAGGAAGGGGGCTGAGGACCAGGAGGATGGGCACCCGGATCTAGACGGTGATTGAGGCTTTAATTCCTGCTCTGGATTAAAAATGACTGGACTGCACTGAGACTCTCAACATGGACCAAATGCAAGGACTGTGGTCAGCAGCCTGGGGGCTCAGGACGGGGAACGAGAACTCAGAAAAGGAGGCTCCTCTGTCATCTGTTCCAGCGCAGTGTGGAGGAGGGAGGAGGTCAGGCTGGGAGAGACAGCCACGTGCAGGGGCAGTGCTGGCCCCGAGTGGCAGGGACCCTGGAGCAAGGCTGTGGCTCCTGTGATTTGAAGGCTGTGGCTGACACTCCACAGAGCCCCATCCTGTGCCAAAGTAACCAGAGCAGAGGCCAGCCTCGATGCTCCCTTCCGCTCCCGTTCCGGAGGCCTGGCTGGCTGATAGGAGCTGTGTCCCTCAGATGAAGTCATCTGTTTTGGTGCCAGGGAAGGGAAGGGCTGGGGGAGCCGGCGGAGGGGCCATCAGGGCCCGTGCTCTGTCTGCGTTTCCCAGGCTGGCGCCGCAGGGAGGAAAGCCTGGGTCTTGTCTGGGAGTGCCCATCGCTGGGGAGGCAGTGGGTGGGTGGCTCGAGGGCAGGGCCTGTGCATTGTTAGAAAATCAGGAAGGGAGAACAGGAGTTTGGTTGAAATGTCGGTGGGGGTGGGGCTGGCGGGGGTCGGGGGTTTGTAGGCTTCGTGCTAATGTTGTCGAGCTAACGTTTTGAATGAGTTCCTCAGTGTTTGGATGTGAGCACGCATCTTGGAAGACACACTATCATGCAGCCTATGGAAGATGAAAAGGACTGAAAGGGCGTTCAGCACTGTAAACACTTGGCCTTGCTCTGCATGTGCTTCTGTGATTTGTTGCTCTTTGAGGGAAGCCCTATGCAGTTTGCAAATTTTCTATCTAGACCTCGGCAAAGCTTGGATTTTTGATTAATTCTATCTTGTCAAATAGAATCTGGGGGCAGTTCTGACACGTGCTATCAATTCTTATCAACGAATAGAATCAGATGCACTCAACATCTATTGAGCTCATATGAGGTACCAGATACTGTGTTAACTGCATTAACTTCCTCATGCTGTATTGTGCAATTATTATTTTTGTTTACCAGTGACTAACTGAAGTTCAGAAAGTTCCGTACCTTCCCTAATGTCATGTAGCTAGTAAGTGACACATTGAGGCTGACTGCATCCAAGTCTCTAACATCTTTCAGTGCTGTTCTCTTAGTACTCTTTTCTTTTTTTTTTAAGAGGTCTCACTCTCACCCAGGCTGGAGTGCAATGGTGCAATCTCGGCTTACTGCAGCCTCTACTTCCTGGGGTCAAGTGATCCTCCCACCTCAACCTCAGCGTCTGGAGTAGCTGGGACCACAGGTGTGCACCACCACATCTGGCTACATTTTTTTTTTTTTTTTTTTTGAGACAGAGTCTCACTCTCACCCAGGCTGCAGTGCAGTGGTACGATCCTGGCTCACTGCAACCTCTGCCTCCCAGGTTCAAGCCATTCTCCTGCCTCAGTCTCCCAAGTAGCTGAGATTACAGGCACACACCACCACACCTGGCTAATTTTTATATTTTTAGTGGGGGGATTTCACCATGTTGGCCAGGCTGGTCTTGAACTCCTGACCTCAAGTGATCTGCCCACCTCTGCCTCCCAAAGTGCTGGGATTACCGGTGTGAGCCACTGCACCTGGCCCCAGCTGTTTTTATTTTTTGAAGAGATAGGGGTGGTCTCTCTATGTTGCCCAGGCTGGCCTTGAACTCCTAGATTCAAGTGATCTGCCCTTCTCAGCCTCCCAGATTGCTTCGGTTATAGCCGTGAGTCACTGGGCCAGCATGGTGCTGTTCTCTTCACTGATTATTATCAATATTTTTGTTTTGCCTCCACCTGCCTTGTTTTCCAAATTTGTGTCTTTCCTTTTACATACATTTTGAATGTACAACTTTTTACAGAATTAAACCCAACTGATACATCTTATCAACTTATCTTTGCTAAGGATTTCCACTTTCTAAGTGGTCAGAAATTGATTTCCACCCATTGTTTTTGCCAGCTTCCTTCCTTAAATGCACAAGGTGTGGTGCATGGGGCACTGGGCTGCCCCTCGGAAGACCTGGGATCCCGCGCGGTTTCTGGTCTCCCTCACAGTGTGGTCCTGGCAATATTCCTTCACCTCTCTGGGCCTCAGTTTGCTCATCTTCAGAGGTGGCCTTGCCAGATCCGTCTCCAGGCATGTGTGTGTGTTCGCAGGCGAGGGAGCTGTCATGGGCAGCTCGGCCTCCTGGCAGCCTTCTCAGGGGCCCACAGCAGGGGCTGCTTTCCTGGGTCGGACCCAGCAGTGGCAGGAGTGCCCCCTGGGACGACCTCACCCAGTGCTCACCCAGTTCTCAGCCTCCCCCATCCCACTATTAGGGCACCCATTGCTGTGCTCCTTGGTTTGAATATTTATGTGGGCCCTAGCTCCCCCTTGCTATGTGAGGAAGGCCACAGCTGTAACCTCTTATGCCTTTATTGTTGTAAACTGTCACGTTCTGCAAACAGATCACAGAGCATTTGGAGAGTGGACATTCTCGTAGAGAAACTGCACAAAGAGAGGCTTTGCCTTCATTCATCTACTCTGCATTTATTTATTTATTTATTTATTTGAGACGAGCCTCGGTCTGTTGCCCAGGCTGTAGTGCAATGGTACGATCTCAGCTCACTGCAACCTCCGCCTCCTGGGTTCAGGAGATTCTCCTGCCTCAGCCTCCCAAGTAGCTGGGATTATAGGTGCGGGCCACCATGCCTGGTTAATTTTTGTATTTTTAGCAGAGATGGGGTTTCACCATGTTGGCCAGGCTGCTCTCGAACTCCTGACCTCGGGTGATCCACTTGCCTTGGCCTCCCAAAGAGCTGGAATTAGAGGCATGAGCCTCCGTGCCTAGTCCATTAATCTACTTTGCTTTTAAATTGTGTATTATTGTTATTATTTTTGATAGCAATGATGACAGAGGAGGTATAAGGACATGATGATGAGTGCCACCTTGGGGTTGGGGTTGGGTAAAGAAAGGCCTGACTGACTGATTTATTTATTTATTTATTTATTGAGACGCCGTTTCGCTCTTGTTGCCCAGGCTGGAGTGCGATGGTGCGATCTCAGCTCACTGCAACCTCCACCTCCCAGGTTCAAGCGATTCTCCTGCCTCAGCCTCCTGAGTAGCTGGGATTACAGGCACACGCCACCACGTTCAGCTAATTTTTGTATTTTTAGTAGAGACGGGGTTTCTCCATGTTGGTCAGGCTGGTCTCGAACTCCCAACCTCAGGTGATCTGCCCACCTCGGCCTCCCAAAGTGCTGGGATTACAGGCATGAGCCACCGCGCCTGGCCTACTTTTTAGTTTTTACTTTTAATTGTGCTGCAAAAATGTAACATGACATTTACCATCATAACCACTTTTGGGAGTACGGTTCAGTCATGTTACATAGACACACGTTGTTCTGCAATAGGCCTCTAGAACTTTAGCTTACAAATCAAAACTGTGTCTGCTTTGCTTGTTATTGAATGCTGACTCTGCCCAAAGCATTGTGCTGACCATGAGGACCAAAAAGGAAAGGAAGCAATTGATTGCCAAGCAGGACTTCAGAAAAGACACAGGACTCCATCAGCTTGTCCACCTCCATCTCCCACCGACCCAGAGCAGTTTTGCTAAGGGCAGGAGAGGTGGCAGAGCAGGCAAAGTCTGCCACCTGGTGGCAGGAAAGAGTCACAGTCCACAAGGGAGGCTTCAAGTGGGTCCCACAAAAGAAGTAGAGAACAGGAAAGGGGAAGACATTTAGTGGCAGGTATGCAAAACAGCAGGAATTGTTGGATAAATGGAAATGAAAAAACATTTTTGGCCGGGCACGGGGCTCACGCCTGTAATCCCAGCGCTTTGGGAAACCAAGGCAGGTGGATCACCTGACGTCAAGAGTTCAAGACCAGCCTGGCCAACATGGTGAAACCTCGTCTGTACTAAAAATACAAAAAAATTTAGCTGGTCGTGGTGGCACATGCCTGTAGTCCCAGCTACTTGGGGAGACTGAGGCAGGAGAATCGCTTGAATCCAGGAGGTGAGGTTGCAGTGAGTCAAGATCGCGCCACTGCACTCCAGCCTGAGCGACAGAGGCGTTTCACCATGTTGGCCAGGCTGGACTTGAACTCCCGACCTCAGGGCACCCACCCACTTTGGGCTCCTAAAGTGCTGGGATTAGAGGCATGAGTCACCGACCCCGGCCAATAGCTCTATTTTTAATAACCAAAAAGTGGAGGCAAGCCAAATGCTCATCAATAGGAGAATAGATACATTATGGTATAGACAGTAATAAAAAAGAATGAACTACTGTTCCACAAACAGAATGAACCAATGAACCTCATAAACATAACGTTGACTGAAAGAAGCCGGGCACACAAGACTGCACACAGTGTAATTCCATTACCACGAAGTTCAGCCACAGACAAAATTCACTGGTGATCACGGAATTTAGAGCAGTAGTTGTCTCTGGTAGGGTTAATGCCTGAGAATGGCATGAGGGACTTTGCTGGGGTGGTGGGAATGTCTGATACCTTGATCTGAGTGTGGTACGTACGTTGTGCAGCACATTACACGTGTGTATGTATGTACACATGCGCACATGTACATACAAATCTTTCCCTGCACGCTTCCTTCAAAACAATTACCATTTTTGTAATTATTAACTTGTCTATTTTTATTTTTTTTTTAGTTTATCACTCTATTATGTTGTAAACTCAGAGGACAGACCTCCAGGCTTTTTGGAGGGTGTCTACTTACATAGTAGGTGTGAATTATATATTTGTAGGATGAATACATGAATGAATGAATAAATGAATGAATTTTGGCATTTTGGGGTGCTTTATTCTTGCCCTAGAGGGAATAACATTACTCAGAATTGCATGGAATGGTCAGGAGTAGTGTTCATCAGAAAGTTTAAAAATTTTTTTAAAAATTATTTTTAAATTAAAAAAAAATTTTTTTTTTGAGACAGGGTCTTGCTATGCTGCTTAGGCTGCTCTTGAACTCCTAGGTTCAAGTGGTCCTTCCACCCTGGCCTCCCAAAAGCTGGGATTATAGGTGTGATCCATCTTGCACGGCCCCATTGGGAAGTATATTTTTTTTCTTTCATAGATAAGGAAAGAAAAGTATCATTTAGTAAGCATCTAACATGTGTCAGGCGCTGTGCTTTGCAAATGTGTCCTTTAAGCTTTGTAACAATTCTTGGGGATAAGCACTGTTTCTTCAAGTAGGAGGAGAAGATGAGATTTAGAGTTCGTAACTCATCCAAAGTCACACTGGAGGGCTGAGGACGGCAGGTGTGCGGGTGATTCAGGCGCTCCCTTCTTGCAGTTCTTCCTTTGCCCTCTGGTCTCCGTGTTCCCTTTGGTATTCCTGGAGAGAAGGCCAGAGCCTTGTTCACACAGCTGCAGAGGGAGTGGGGCACTCCCGGGGCAGCGTGGGAGCTTCATCTCTACCTTCCCGCGGGCCAAGCACAGTGCCTGGCACACAGCGAGTGCGGGGCAAACCCTCTAGGAGTGAATGGAATAGCTGTGATGATATGAAAGAATATTTTTACATGTTCCCCTGTCCTATACATATTCATCTTTCATAAACGTGTAGATTAGAAGGGGCTCGAGGGCAGAGTCTTGGTACAAACTTCTCTGTATGGTGCTCTGTGGTGGGCCACAGCAGCTGAAATGTCCCATTGGAGTGGAAATCGGCAAACTGCACCCTGTGGGCTAAATCTGAAAACTGTCTGTTTGTATAAATAAAGTTTTATTGAAACATGGCTCCCCTCATATATTGTCTACGGCTACTTTCGCTGCATCGTAGAGTTGAGTAGTTGTGATGTGGCCCGCATGCCCTGCAAAGCCTACAATATTTACTCTCTGGCCTTCACAGAAAAAGTTTGTTGATTCTTACAATTGAGATTTCCTTTGTGGATTCAGCTTGTCTCAGCCTCTTTGAGATGAACTTTGCTGAGAGTGGGATGGCAGGTGCTCTGGTGAAGGAGGAAGTAGGCAGCAGTAGACAAGGGCAGAAGCCTCTAAAGTTCGACCTCCCCCACCTCATAGTTTACTCATTGTTGCCCCAGATTTACACAACTCAAGACAGGAATCCCAGGATGACGTCCCGGGGTGCAGGCGTTCCCTAAGCCTAGCTGGTAGCTCTTCTCTACCAAAATAATAATAATCCAAACACAGCATTTCGCGAGGCGGAGGCAGAAGGATTGCTTGCGACCAGAAGTTTGAGACCATCCTGGGCAACATAGTGAGACCCCCACACCCACATCTCTACAAAAAATTAAAAAGTTAACCAGGCATGGTCGTGTGCACCTGTAGTCCTAGCTACTCAGGAGGCTGAGATGGGAGGATTGCTTGAGCCCAGGGGATTGAGGCTGCAGTGAGCCATGATGGTGCCACTGCACTCCAGCCTGGGTGACAGAACAAGGCTCTGTCTCTTAAAGAAAAAAATCCTGGGAGAGGTGCTGTCCACCTCTCCCATCCCTGCAGTGAGTTTCTCAGCCTCCTGAGTAGCTGGGATTACAAGCATGGGCCACCATGCTCCGCTAATTTTTTTTTTTTTTTTTTTTTTTTTGTATTTTTAGTGGACGAGGTTTCACCATGTTGGCCAGGCTGATCTTTTTTTTTTTTTTCATTCAAGAGAATTAAATCATTTATTGATTACACATGATAATGGATGATACACAAGCTTCACTCCCATCTATAATTTTATCTGGTACCATTATTCAATTTAGATATATTGCATAGGATGTGCCAACAATCACTTTTATTTTATTTTTTATTTTTTTATTTTTTGAGACGGAGTCTTGCTCTGTAGCCCGGGCTGGAGTGCAGTGGCCAGATCTCAGGTCACTGCAAGCTCCGCCTCCCAGGTTTATGCCATTCTCCTGCCTCAGCCTCCTGAGTAACTGGGACTACAGGCACCCGCCACATCGCCCGGCTAGTTTTTTTGTATTTTTTTAGTAGAGATGGGGTTTCACCGTGTTAGCCAGGATGGTCTCGATCTCCTGACCTCGTGATCCACCCGTCTCGGCCTCCCAAAGTGCTGGGATTACAGGCTTGAGCCACCGCGCCTGGCCCTAACAACAATCACTTTTATAACCAATAAGTCCATGATTTTGCTTGGATAATCCCTTTTAATAGTGAACTTCAGGTCACAATAGTAACTATCATTTCAACTACACCAAGGTTTCCGAAGACAATGGCTTCTCCACCCAAACAGGTTGTATATAAATTCCAAACACAACCTGGCATCACCCTGAAGGAATTCTAACTTCACACTGTTGGAGAAATTTACCAAGATGGCTTCAGAGTATACTAACTTTACACAGCACATTAAAAAAAAAAAAGACATTTATTCAGTGCCACGATCAGACTATTACGTTTAGCAATCAACAGCATGGGTGCAAAAAAAACTACATTAAAACCCTTTGTTGGAATGCTTTACACTTTTCACAGAACAGAAACTAACCTGTTGTACAATTAGTCACAAATAGGGTCCTCCAGTTTTTGCCCATACATATGTGTGTTTGTCTAAAACATGTCTTCTTTGTAGCAGCGAGGCCCTGCCACCACTGTGCTTGACTGAGTTCACAAATCTGTTGTAACCTGTAGCTTCCCTGGTCACTTCTCTGACTCTCCTCTCCTGCTAAGCCTTGTTCCCTAATTAAAATCTTCTGCCACTGCCATAGCTACTGCTGCTGCTGGAACCTCCATAGCCCCTTGGTTTCACGGTTTTGCAAAGTATTGGCCTCCACTGCCATAGGGGCCAGAGCTTCTGTCTCCACAATTTCCTCCTTTCACGGGTCCAAAATTTGAAGACTGATTGTTGTAATTGCCAAAATCATTGTAGCTTCCACCTCCTCCAAAATTGCTTCTATCATTACCAAATCCCTTATAGCCATCCCCACTGCCACCACATTCACCACCACCACGATGGCTGCCACCAAAGCTGCCACGACCACTGAGGTTTCCTCCATGACCAAGGTCCCACAGAAACCACCTCCACGACCACCACCAAAGTTTCCAGAACCACTTCGACCTCTGGCTGGATGAAGCACTCACCATCTCTTGCTTTGACAGGGTTTTCCTAACTTCACAGCTGTGGCCATTCACAGTATAGCATTTCTGAATGACAGTCATATCCACAGAGTTGTGGTCGTCAAAGGTGTCAGAGGCAAAGCCCCTTTTCTTGCCACTGCCTCAGTCAGTCATGATTTCGATCACTTCAATTTTTCCAGACTGTTCAAAATAATCTCTTAGGTGATGTTCTTCTGTGTCTTCTTTAATGCCACCAACAAATATCTTTTTCACAGTTAAGTGGGCACCTGGTCTTTGAGAATCTTCTCTTGAGACAGCTGTCTTTGGTTCCACAACTCTTCCGTCCACCTTGTGTGGCCTTGCGTTCATGGCGCATCCACCTCCGCCACGGTGGCATATGTGACGAACCAAAGGCCCTGAAGTGCTTGGTGTTTGGATCTCTCATTACCACACGTCCGGGAACGTTCCCCATTGCTCAGAATGGCTCCTCAGGCTGTCATCGGTTGTTTCAAAGCTCAACCTTCCAATGAAGAGCTTCCTCAGCTGTTCGGGCGATTTAGGAGACTCTGACTTAGAGATGACGGCAAGGAGAAGAGAGACTTGAAGGATGCTTCTTCCACGGCGTCCATGGGCAGAAAGCCAGGCTGATCCTGAACTCCTGACCTCGGGTGATCCACCCGCCTTGGCATCCCAAAGTGCTGGGATTACAGGCGTGAGCCCTGATGTCCGGCCTTGTTAAGGTTTTTTAACACAAGTGACTCCATTTTGATTCTGGAAACTTTCCCAGTTTCCATGCCAGGTACAGAGCAGGGAGTGGGCACAGTCAGGAAGTAAAGATGAAAGGAACATCAAGAGCCCAAGAGGGTTGAGGGCTCCCAGCTAGAGGTGATCTTAGTGAGCTAGGGTGGGGAGCATTCAGCAGCCAGAGCAGAGATAAAAGTAATATGATTTTGGCAAAGAGGGCTCGGCCCTGGGGTAGAGCATTTTAGGGAATGCATGAATCGGATAGGTGGGAGGCTGTGGCCCCCAGGTGATGGCACACCAAGGTGGAGGACAATGGGAGTGATTGCCCTCACCAGTCCCCAGATGTGTTATCACTGACCTCGTCTAGAATTGCTGGAACATGGTGATAATAAATAATAGACTGACTCTTAGTAGCTTTTATGATTGATTTTATGATTGTTTTAAAATTCTCTTGTTACAATGCCACTTCCCTTCACCCTTGGCAGGAAACTGGCCATGGGGCACTGCATATTCCTCTTTCTTCTTCCTTTATTTATTTATTTATTTATTTATTTATTTATTTATTTATTTATTTTTTGAGACGGAGTCTCGCTCTGTCGCCCAGGCTGGAGTGCAGTGGCCGGATCTCGGCTCACTGCAAGCTCCGCCTCCTGGGTTTACGCCATTCTCCTGGCTCAGCCTCCCGAGTGGCTGGGACTACAGGCGCCCGCCACCTCGCCCGGCTAGTTTTTTGTATTTTTTAGTAGAGACGGGGTTTCACCGTGTTAGCCAGGATGGTCTCCATCTCCTGACCTCGTGATCCACCCGTCTCGGCCTCCCAAAGTGCTGGGATTACAGACTTGAGCCACCGTGCCCGGCCCTCTTCTTCCTTTTTTAAGAGACAGGGTCTCGCTCTGTTGCCCAGTTGGTGTGGTGGTGTGATCATGACTCACTGCAGCCTTGACCTCCAGTGCTCAAGTGATCCTCTCACCTCGGACCCCCAAATAGCTGGGATTATAGGTGCACACCACCACACCCAGCTAATTTCGTATATTTTTTGTAAAGATGGGGTCTCACTATGTTGCCCAGGCTGGTCTTGAGATTCTGGGCTCCAGCAATCCTCCCATCTCTGCCTCCCAAAGTGCTGGGATTACAGGTGTGAGCCACTGCACCTGGCCCTGCACTGTGTATTTCTGCAATGCCTCCATGCTAGTCACGAGCTGGTGCTTCCTTCTGCTGTCTCCAGATGCTTTCTAGACTGGTGCCCTCTTTCTTCCTTAGTAGGCAGCACCATGGTACCTCAGTCCAACCCTTCCCATTGCAGGCAGATGAGGTGATGTGCCTAGAGTCATAGAGACGGTCAGTGCATGGGTGAGGAAACTCCCAGCTCCCAGATCTGGGCTTAGCTCATGAGCCACGTGACCTCCTAGCAGCCAGGTGTGAGGCTGCCAAGGGAAGGGTGCTGCTGGGAGAAGGGTGCTGCTGTGGCCGGGGAGACAGGATGGCTGTGGGAACTCTCACCCTAATGGGTGGACTGTGGGTTCTCCTGTCCACTAATGGGTAACTCTAGGAACAGGTCCTTCTAATTGTTAGTGAATCTGAGCCTACGGGGCACTGGAGGTAGCTGCCCTGACCCATTGTGCCATTGATGTGGTGCAGTGAGAAGATAATTCGGCAAGAATTAGAAGACAAAAACCACTTCCAAATAACAGGAGCAGCAGCAACAGCTACTACCTGCTGAGTGCTTACTTACTGGTCAATACTCATTGAGCACTTGCTGTTTGCCAACCTCCACGCTCAGTACTTTTGAAGCCCACTTAATCCTCCTGGCAGTCCCATGAATAATCCTCTCTTATTATCCCTGTTTTAGGGAAGAGCACATTGAAGCTGATAGAGGTTAAATGACTCGTTCATGATCATCCAGCTAAGAAGTGGCTCAGGAAGAATCAGGATTGAGATCCAGCCGTTCAATACTAAAGCCCACTCAAAACCACCATATGGCTCTGCACCCACGGATGAGTTTTGGGTGGCATCCCAGGCCCCTGTTCCCAGGACAGGCAGCCAGCAGTCCTGGGAGCAGCCTGTACTCCCCACTTGCCCTGTCCCCACTGTCTCTCATACACTCTGTCATCAGATATTTCTTGAGTCCCACAAGAGGTGTCCTGCAGGCACAGGTCAGGATGCTGCCTGGGATAAGCGGGTAGAGGGGTGTGGAGAACGAGTTTTTGGCCATGGTGGCTCGCCATGGGCTGAGCAGAAAGTCAGCATACCCTGGGCCAGCAGAACCCAGTATTTATTTGTAATTACTCTCTGTATCCTCCAAAGATTCTGCTTTACATGAGACAGAGTGGACTAAGAGGAGAGTGAGATTGAGGGTGGGGGATCTTCATGGCTTAGACACTTGCCTAAGCAGCCTTTCCTTTAGAGAAATGAAGGGGAAACGTCATGTTCTTCCTCAATGCAGATGTGGAGAATTGCATTACTTTCCATTTTCCTTTGAAAGCCATTGAGAGAAGAATAAATAGATTTTGGCCTAAAATTAACCTCTTGCTGCTTCCAGAATAACTAAGGCTTCTGAGCCCGCAGCAGCGTGTTCCAGAACTGGGAGGGATTTTAGATTCTCCTAGTACAACGGCGAAGAAAAGCACAAGTATGTTCAGTAGTATTAGGCTGGGTGTCCTGAGGGGCTTTTCTACTTTTAATTTTTGGGACAGTCTCGGTGTCTCACCCAGGCTGTGTGCAGTGGTGCGATCATGGCTCACTGCCTCAATCTCCCCAGGCTTAAGTGATCCCCCCACCTCAGCCTCCTGAGTAGCTGGGAGTACAGGTGCAAGCCACCACACTTGGCTAAGTTTTGTATTTTTTGTAGATACGGGGTTTCGCCATGTTGCCCAGGCTGGTCTTCAACGCCTGTTCTCAAGAAATCCACCCCACTTTGAGTTCCAAAGTGCTGGGATTAGACATGAAGCATTGCACTCAGCCCCAAGGGGATTTTACATGTGGGCCTGGCTCACAGTTCTCGTCATTTGAGATGAAACAAACCCAGCAAATAGAAGATCAGAAAGTTGATTTGGCTGGGTTCCCTAGAAGCAATTTAGGTTATGGTTACCAAGCCCCCAAGACATCTGCTTATAAAGTCAGAAAGCCACTTATTTCTGGTGTGTGTGAAGGGCACGTCCTATACAGAACGCCTGCTCAGTGTCAGGAGGCCAACTGCAGATGACAGGGCCTCGTGAGTGTACACGGAGAGGGTGTAAGGCTTTCAATATTCTGCCGAATCCAAAAAACGCCTTTCCCCACTCCAGAGAGTTTTTGGTCTGTGAAAGACACCTGGGACACCAGGCACATTTGCACTCCTTCTGCCCTTTTCCAGGCCCATTGAAGGCCATCAAAATACAGGTTGCACCTGTCAGGACTCAGGCTGGAGCCGGCCAGGCACGCAGCAGTCAGCCTGCCCCTGAGGTTGTGGGAGGAAAAGCTCCAAGTGCAGCCTGAAGACTTTGATTCCAGGTCTCTTATCCCTCTGCGAGTGAGCTAACTCCAGGGCAGTTGAAGGAAAGGTCAGTTTCTTCTGCAGCTTCTCCTTCTTCTCAATTCCTCGCTTGTCTAGCTCCCCAGTTGAGCAGAGCTGAGCAGTGCTAACCTGTGGGGAAATCCAGATAGAAGCTAGAAATCTCCTGCCTAGATACTGGGAAGGGAATTTCTCAGACAAGGTTCAACCTGTCAGGTCCTGTCAAAGTCCCAGGCTATGAGCTTAAGGATTCCTGCCTCATGGTCCAGTTTGAAGGGCTGATTTCTCCTGACATCCTTACCCACGCTTTTCTAACCTGACTCCACATCTCCAGAAAGTTGCAGTTCACCCCTTCCCCTTCCTGCTCCAGCAGTGCTCTCAGAGAAACCGAGGCTTCGTGTTACAGATCAGGAAGCAGAAAGGGAGTGGCTACCTCTGTGTTTGAATCCCAGCTTTGCACACTGATGAATTGTGTGGTCCTGGGAAAATGTCTTGCCTGCTCTGAATGTTAGTGTTTACACCCGTACGTTAGTTATGAAAGATTTTACACTATCAGGCCCCCTGATGGGTTGGCAATTAGTTGAGTAATCTGCTTCAATTTTTTTTTTTTTTTTTCCAAGACAGAGTCTTGCTTTGTTACCCAGGCTAGAGTGCAGTGGTGCAATCTCAGCTCACTGCAACCTCAGCTTCCCAGCTTCAGGTGATTCTCCTGCCTCAGCCTCCCGGGTAGCTGGGATTATAGGCACCTGCCACCATGCCCGGCTAATTTTTGTATTTTTAGTAGAGATGGAGTTTCACCATGTTGGCTAGGCTGGTCTTGAACTCCTGACCTTCTGATCTGCCCGCCTTGGCCTCCCAAAGTGCTGGGATTACAGGCATGAGCCACTGCACCCAGCCAATTTGCTCCAATTTTAGAGAACAAGATTGGAAGACTTCCTCACACACAACCTCAGGAATCAGGGCGAGGAATCCATCTGAACACCTCATGCTCACAGCCAATTGTTCCTGTATTGCGCGCTGGTCCTGGCTCCACCCTGAATTAAGACGTCATGACGTAGGCCGGGCGCGGTGGCTCACGCCTGGAATCCCAGCACTTTGGGAGGTCGAGGCCGGTTGATCACTTGAGGTCAGGGGCTCGAGACCAGCCTGGCCAACACTGTGAAACCCCTTCTCTACTAAAAAGACAAAAAAAGTAGTTGGGCGTGGTGGCACTTGCCCATAGTCCCAGCTACTCAGGAGACTGAGGCAGGAAAATCGCTTGATCCTGGGAGGTGGAGGTTGCAGTGAGCCAAGATCGCACCACTGCACTCTAGCCTGGGAGACAGAGAGAGACTCCATCTCAAAAAAGAAGGAAAAAAAAAAAAAAAAAAAAGACATGACTGAGGTCTAGAATAACTAAGTCATTGTCCCTTCAGCACGTGGCCATTGGCATTGCCTGCTTAAACCCCAAACTGTGAGGGTTGGCACGGTTTGTGAAATATGCTGCAGTATGTAGCAATTGGGTATCTTTTGGAGGGAGCTTAAGGAACTGCTACTCCCATCAACTCTGTGCGATGGAATTGCTTTTGTCCTCAGAAGCAGATGAGTGGGCTCTCTAAGATGAGCTGGGATATCCCACAATTTGAGAAAAAAGCTGTCCGTGTCCCCAAACCAAAGCACCAGCAGATAAAGAAGGCATCATTGTCCCAACAGGTTGACTCCAGGCTTTCCTGCCTGATCGGGTCAGGAGCTCTCTGCTGGTGCTAGCGGAGAAGACCTGAGCGGCACAGACGTCTACGCAGATTTTGTGGGGATAGCACGCCACCTGGATCTGACAGGTGGAGCTCACCATTGTTCGATGGTCGGGGGAAGGAAGGCAGGGAATTTAGCTGCTATCCTGCTGTGGCTGACCATACTCTCCGATAGGCCAGGCCCGAACCTCAGGGTCTGCCTGTGACCCACCAGCCATGCCACGCTCAGTCCTGTCTGCTGGGATGTCTGGGCATGAGCCCAGCACAGTGGCCGGTTATCGTGGAGATAGGAGACATGTGGTCCCTGCCAAAGGCCAGTTTCAGGAAACGGATGAGACCTCTGCCCTTATTCGGGATCTCTGAACGTCCAGTGGTGGGGACAGCTAGTCTTGCTAACAGAATCCTTCCTTTCTTAGGGTCTGACACCATCTCAGTGGTGGTGGACATCATAACGATCTCGGGGACACAACAGGACCTGGTTCTGTTGTGCAGAAGTTGATTGCTCATCTCTGGTCCCCTCACTCCCAGACCAACGACCAGAGGGAGAACTTGAACCGGTTTCTGGAAGGGCCCCACAGAGCAACGCTTAATGCAAGAGCGCCCTCTCCTTCTCACTCCTCTCATCCCACTGCTCGTTCCACTAACGATGGTTGTTTCCGGCCCGGTTTTTGGAGTTCTTGAGATGCACAATCAGGAACTGGGCGGTAAGAGGAGTCTGACGTTTGTTGAACAAAAGCTGAGCTTCTGCATACCTGGATCTTGAAGGGCAGAGATGCTGGCTTCTGGAAAAGCGCCGTGGCTCCATATCTGAACCGTTTAATGTAACTTGACAGACACAATATGGGGAGTCCTCTGTGACTATTATTTGACAGCTGAGTACTTTTGAAAATATGTGACTTGGCCAGGTGCGGTGGCTCATACCTGTAATCCCAGCACTTTGGGAGGTCGAGGTGGATGGATCACCTGAGGTCAGGAGTTCGAGAGCAGCCCCGGCTAATTTTTGTATTTTTGTGGAGATGGAGTTTCACCATGTTGGCCAGGCTAGTATCGAACTCAGGTTATCTGCCTGCCTCGACTTCCCAAAGTGCTGGGATTACAGGCGTGAGCCACTGCACCCGGCCGGATTTCTTGGTTTCAAGTAACACACATCAACTCTGGATATCTTAAGCATACGGAGAGTACCAGGAATGTATCTTGCCCCCACAGAATAGGTGTGAGATATGCCCATAAACCAAGCGGGCTCTGCAGGGCTGTTCTGTCTAATCATGGTCCTGAAACAGTTTGCTGCACCAGGACGAGCTGGTATCTCGATGGCACCCATGTGGTTCTGTCATTCACTCTAGTAAAATTTCTGGAGACTTAGGTCCCTAAGCCTAAACTGTGGACCCTCCTCATGGCTGCCCTGGGACTTGGAGAGCGAGACTGACACCTGTGGCCCCCGCGGAGACGCTGCCCACTGACTCGAAGTTCACATCCAGTGTGTCAGTACATTACGCTGTGTGTGTGTGATGATTTAGTATTCTTCTTTCTTGTGTGGGTTTTCAGAAAAGTAATTGTAAAGTTGCGGTCCTCTCTGAATGCCGCTGGAGAGAGTCGTGTCTTTTCTGCACCCCACTGTCAAAGTTAGAGCAGCATCTCCGCCAGGCTGGAGTGACCATGGCCTTAGAAACTGCAAGAAAAGCGTTGGGGTGTTTAGCTTTTTTTGAGCTTTGGATCCTTTTGACATCTGGTGAAAGAATATCTGCTTTTTCCCTTCACCCAGTTTTCTCTTTTATTTTCTATTTTTGTGTTAATTTCATTGCATTTATGTTGTTTTGTGAACTTTTGCAATGTCCTTCCCTGTTTTTTTGTTTGTTTGTTTGTTTTGTTTTTTTTATACGGGGGTAGTTTGAAACGAGCACGTGCAGGTGGTCTGATGCCACAGGCCCACTGTAGACACACTCACAGACCCAAAGGGATGAGCTGAAGCATGATGCCCTCGGAGGCTCGCCTCGTGGACCATGATGATCTCTGGTTTTTCTTCTTTGCTGGAATTTGGGGGATTGATGTTGAGGCTGGGCTCTGAGCAGTCAGCTCACCCCTGCTTAGCATTCAGTGCAGACTTTCAGAGTGTGCCTGCCAGGCACATTCGTGGAGAAAGGAGATCCTGAAACTCAACTACCCTTCTCTTTTCTTAGTAGAGAATGAGGAGGGTCTCAATGCAGACCCGAGGCCTCTGCCTCCAGGTGGGAACCCTGGAGTGGATGGTGAGGACGTGCTGTTGGACAGTCCTGCCTGGCAGACAGCTGCACATTTGGAATGGGTGTATGGTCCAGTGTGTCACTGCAGTGGTGAAAGTAGCACGTTCGGTGTGTGGGATTTTACGGTGACACTGATTGTGACTCATGAAAGCCACTGAGTATAGAACCATGAAAGCAACTTGGCAACCAGAAGCATGATGGCTTTAAAGCACAGGATGAGCGTTGAGGGGCTTGCCATTTGAGGGGTCTAGTTGGATTCTTGCCTCCTCATTGGAACCACAATCTGGCTAGAATCTCATACTTACTAACAGAGAGGTGGTGCAACTTTACACTCAAGACACTGCATGCAGACTGTCTGGGTTTAATCCCAGGACTAACTCTTGTCATGTGACCTTGGAAAATATTCT